>NW_006399820.1:10459733-10528980 GCF_000299155.1 Elephantulus edwardii | reverse complement strand
ATTAATCAGAACTGACTTTGACAAGCACTGTGGCAATTGGACAATTAAAACAGACATTCGGATGGCGGGGAAGAAGAACAAACTGGGGAGGAGGGTGGAGAGAATGGTGCGGCAATGAAGGAGTGAAAGCCCAGAATCCCTGTGAATGTTCATTGAAACTAATAAAATTTAATAAAAATTAAAAAATTAAAAAAACTTATTAACACGCCAACAGGAAAAACTAAAAAAAAAAAAGTCATTTCTAGATCCATCTTGAAATACAATATTGTGACAGGATAATATCCATATGCATACAAGGAAGTCCAGTGAATACTACTATCATTCAGATATATGCACCAACAACCAAAGCCAAAGACGAGGAAATAGAAGATTTCTACCAACTTTTACAGTCAGAGATCAATCGAACATACAATCAAGATACATTAATAATAATGGTTGACTGCAATGCAAAAGTAGGGAACAGAGAAGAATCAGTAGTCAGAAAACATGGACTTGGTGACAGAAAGGAAACCAGAGATAGAATGATTGAATTTTGGAAAATCAGTGATTTATTAATTTCAAATACATCTTATAAGAAACATAAATGCAGGTTATACACATGACTTTCACCTGATGGTACACATAGGAATCAGGGTGATTACATCTGTGGAAAGAGCCACTGGAGAAGCTCAATATCAGCTGTGTAAACTAGGCCAGGAGTTGATTGTGGAACAGACCACCAACGACTCATATGCAAGTTCAAGCTGAAGCTAAGGAAAATGAAATCAAATCCACGGCAACCAAAATATGACCTTCAGTCTATCCCACCTGAATTTCAAAACCATCTCAGGAACAGGTTTGAGGCCTTGACTACCAATGAGCAAAGAACAGATGAGTTGTGGAAGGATATCAAGAATATCATCTACACCACAACAAGATAAAGGTAAAGAATCCAATTGACAAATGGGCACCAAGATATGAACAGACACTTCACCGAAGAAGACATTCAGATGGCCAACAAGCACGTGAAGAAATGTTCAAATTCCCTAGCTCTAAGAGAAGTGCAAATCAAAACAACTATGATATATCATCTCACACCAGTAGGAATAGTAAAATTTAACAGAACAACAAGCAACAAATGCTGGCGAGGTTGTGGAGAAACTGGAACCCTTATTCACTGTTGGTGGAAATGTAAAATGGTGCAACTACTGTGGAAGGTGGTGTGGCGCTTTCTCAAAAAGTTGCAAATAGAGATACCATTTGACCTAGAGATTCCACTATTGGTAATATACCCTAAAGAGACCATAATTGACATCCAAGCAAATATATGCACACTCATGTTTATCACAGCTTTGTTCATAACAGCAAGGACTTGGAAAAAATCTAAGCGCACATCAACAAATGAATGGCTAGAGAAGCTATCGTATATTCACACAATGGAATACTACACTGCATTGAAAAACAAGGAACTTATGAAATATTATTCAAAATGGGTGACCCTGGAAGACATTATGCTGAGTGAATGATCTCAGTCACAAAAGAACAAATACTCCATAGTGCCACTGTTGTAAAACAGGACTGATATAGGGGATGAGGGGAGACTGAGAAAGATGGGATAAATAACGTATACTGCACTGAAACAGACAAGGGAGAAAACTGTCTAAAAGGGATATATATTATTGTCATGACAGGAGTCCAGAGTCAAGGCTGTATAGTGGAATGGACCTAGGGGAAGGATTGTAAAACCATGAAAGAATTTTTCCTTTACTTTTCAAAGAGAAGAGCATACTGGGGGGTGGGGGGAAAGTCTGCTGTTAGGGACCTCTCCAAAGTACTGAAGAGCAATGGTGTCACTCTGAAGACTAAGGTGTGTCTGATACAGGCTATGGTCTTTGCAATCACTTGTTATACATCAGAGACTTGGACAATGACTAGGAAGTATCGAAGAAGAATTGATGCCTTTGAGCTTTGGTGCTGGAGAGAGTATTGAATGTACTATGGACTGCCAAGAAAACAAACAGATTCATCCTCGAGAGGGTTAAACTGGGCGGCTCCTTGGAGGCAAGGATTCTGGGGCTTCGTCTGACATTCTTTGGACATGTTGTAAGGAGGGACAGGTCCCTGGAGAGGGAAATAATGCTTGGGAGGGTGGAGGGACAGCGCCAGAGGGGAAGACCCTCTATGAGTTGGATTGATTCAGTGACTGGGATATTCAGGATGGGTTTGTCAGAAGCAGTGTGATCAGCATAGGATAGAGCAGGGTTTAGGGCTGTTGTACATAAGGTCGCTATGAGTCACAAGCGACTTGACAGCACATAACAACGACAACAGTCATAACTGAGCCAACTGAAACTAATTTGAAGCACCAGTTTTAACCATATAAAATCTTTCTGGCCTTTGTCAGGAATAGTCAAGCCAAACAAAAAGGAAAAAGAAAGTTTTATACTTAGAACATTTTCCCCTTTTTATATCTGATAGCCATAATATCAAGTTCAACTCATGAAGATTGCAAGTGTGTCAGAGTAGAATTGAATTCCAAGTGCACCGTGAACACAAAGGCAGGCAGTTCAAACCCACCAGCTGCTCCATGAGAGAAAGATGGGCACTTTCATCCCTGCAATTTACAGCTTCTGAAAACTCACTGGAGCATTAGCAGAGTCCATTCTGACACAAGAGCAATGAGTAGTTGAATGAGTATCCAGGTCTTC
Organism: Elephantulus edwardii; assembly: GCF_000299155.1. Classification (NCBI taxonomy): domain Eukaryota; kingdom Metazoa; phylum Chordata; class Mammalia; order Macroscelidea; family Macroscelididae; genus Elephantulus; species Elephantulus edwardii. Next base: position 10,526,293 of record NW_006399820.1, on the reverse strand, counting down.
CCTCCAAAGAGGCTCTGAGTAGACTCAAACCTTATAGCTTATAGCTTGCAACCAGGTGGGTTAAACCTTTGCACCATCTAGGGATTTCGAGCTTTTTAGAGACTCGGGCTAATTCAATCAATAATTTCTCACGTAAAAAAGGAAAACAAAAACCCTAGCATAAAAAATGTTACTATCAACTAACATCTATGAACTTTGATAAATGATGACAGTTACAGAAAGGCTTCAGGCTTTTTGTTCATTGGGTCACTATGAGTCATGTTCGACTCGACAGCAATCAACAACAACATCAATAAATGATGTCTAACGTTTTGCTACCTAGTGAGCTTCTTAGACGTTAACTCAAAGCAGAAAGGATTCAATTTCTTCCTAACAGATTTGGAAATGAAGAACAGAGAAAGGAACAAAAAACTTCTGCATTTTAAATGTTAGAAAGGTAGGCAGTAAGTTCACTATTTTCAAGGCAAATGTTCCTGCAAATTTAGACAGGAAAATGTTCAAATAGCTGCGAGAGCAAACAGCAATTTATATTTTCTAGAAAAAGCAAAACTAGATGGTATAAAAAGATCAGTACTTGCCAAGGAGTCAGAAAAAGTGAAGAAGATTGGACAGATGGAGCACAGGGCACTTACATGATGGTGAAACTGGTGTCTGACACTCTAGTGTCACTACGTTGTTAGTCAAAACTGACAGCAGTGTACAAATGGCAACCGTAACCAGTTACATGGAGGTGACTCCAACTCACATTGTATCAGAGTAGAATTGCACTCCAAAGGGTTTTTAGTGGCCGAATTCTCAGAAGTTGATCACCAGGCATTTGGCCCTAGGTATTTCCCTATGGACCTATGAATGGCGTTAAATCACCAACTCTTCAATTAGTTGTCAAGTGCATTAACTGTTTATCACAATAACTTTTTTATTTTTTCACTGACTGTCATCAAGTCAATTTTAACTCACAGCAACATTGTAGGACAGAATTGAGCTGCATGTAGAGTTACTGAGGCTATAAATCTATACAGAATTAGTCTGCTTCCACAGCCGTCTTTCTTTTTTCCACAAAGATGTTGCTGGGTCCAAATCACTAATCATCCAGTTTGCAGCCAAATTTGTCAAACATAATAACATCAACACCAATAAAATATTAATATTGACTCATCAATTTAAAAAGTAATAATAATAATAATCATAAAGACACGATGCCTGGAAATCAAACAAGACAAAAGCAAGGCTTATTCAGTCTATATAGAGAGTATAAAAAGAAGAGTTCTAGGAGGCAGGCTCATTCTTAGAATTGAAAAGGAGTATCATTTTTCTCACCATCATGAACTTGGAAGGCCAAGGTTGTAATCTTCTGAGTGATAATCATCATAGGCCTAGAAGGAAGATAGAAAATAGTCAACACTGAGGGGAAATGCTATTGATAGTTAACTCTGTTTCTATTTCTTTTGTGCAAGTGGTTTTCCACCTTGAATATTTCTAGAATCTTCTAAAATTAGGAAAATGCTGAATTAAAAATAAGCAGTATTTCTTGAAGTTATTTCCTGGACTTTCTGTCAAAGTTACTTTCCTTAAGTAGACATAAGATTACATATTAGCCACATTAAACTAGAAAATTGCTCATAAGCTTTATTATTAAAAGTGTGGTCCCAGGACCAGCAGGATAAGAGAAAGTGAGCTTGATCCTAGAAATGCAGGATCTCAGACTATACTCCAGGGCCAGAAAACCAGAATCTACACAGTAATAAACTCTCCAAGGGATCAGAATGAATGAGAAAGAGTGAGAAGCACTGGTTTGAAGGACACTTAATCTAGTAAATAGCTAGCTATCTTGGCTTATTTATCTTCATATGCACTTTTGTTCTAATAAAATAATCCTCTCAGGCACACATAATAAAAGATACATTTATAAAATGCAGCTCTCTATTAAGTAAACCACGTTAGAGTATTCGGGAGGCTGGACTCTATCAGGAGCAATATGGCATCAGGATTGGAGAAGGCTCATCAACACCCTGCGTTACGCAAATGACACAATCTTGCTTGCTGAAACTGAGGACTTGAAGTATTGGCTGAAGAAGCTCAAGGACTGTAGTGTCCATATGGACTGAAGCAAATATTAAGAAGAAAAAGATTCTCACCATTGGGCCAAAACAGATGGAGGAGAGATTGGGATTTTAAACAATTTTCACTTGCTCAGCTCCAAAATCAACACTCTTCACACCAGTAATCAAGAAATAAAAAATAAAAAAAAAAAAAAAAGAAAGAGTTACACTAGGAAAATCTGCTGTCAGGGACCTCTCCAGAGTGCTGAAGAGTGAGTATGTCAGTGTAGAAATCTGCTGTCAGGGACCTCTCCAGAGTGCTGAAGAGTGAGGATGTCAGTGTAGAAATCTGCTGTCAGGGACCTCTCCAGAGTGCTGAAGAATAACGATGTCAGTGTAGAGCCAAAGGTGTGCCTGGTCCAGGCCACGGTCTCTGCAATTACTTGCTACCTATCAAAGAGCTGGATAGTGAATAAGGATGACAGAAGAGGTGGTGTTGGAGAAGAGTGTTGAACATACTGTGGACTGTCGAAGGATGGTATCTCAAGTTTTAGAATGAGAAAATATCCAAAGGATTTAGAGTCATGACAGATCTCCAGATGAGTTGTAGGAGGATATCAAGAATATCATCCACAATGAATGCAAAATGAATACACAGACAAAGAAAAAAAAAAGACTGACATGGATGTCAGAAGAGACTCTAAATATTGCAGTAGAATGCCAAGAAGCCAAAGCAAAGAGAATAAAGCGTGAAGTTAAGGAGCTGCACAGAAGATTTCAAACAATGAAAAACATTATAATGAAATGTGCAAAGACCTAGAGTCTGAAAATCAAAAGGGCTGAACTTGCTTGCCATTTCTTAAGGTGAAGGAACTAAAGAACAAATTCAAGCCTTGAGTTGCAAAACTTAAGGATACTCTTGGCAGAACACTGAATGACCTAGGAAGCATTAAAAGAAGATGGAAGGACTATAGAGTCACTATCAAAAAGAATTGGCTGGCAAGGACAAATCTCAAGAAGTAACATATGATAAGAGCGATCAGTCATGGGGACAAGGGATCAAATGGTATAAAACAATGGCAAGGTTAACTTTAAAAGGTTAAGTTTCTTTTCTAACAAGATTTATTAGCACTAACTTAGTGAGCTGGGTGTACATTCTTCCTAAGGTCTGCTGTACAATCATTCTGCTAATACCATCTTGACAATTTTTTTTTCACAAACCATATTTTTGTTCTTGCTGTTGTTTTCTGAGCATGAGTGGTTAAAAAGTCACAAGTTACAGCTCTAAATTACAGGCTTTGTTGTTGTTGTAATGTGCCATCAAGTCGCCTGCGACTCATAGGCTTTATCCTTCTAAAAAAGTTCAGTGTTGTCAAGTTGGAACTGATTCAGCTGGAAGTTCAGGCTCCTGTGAAGGAACTGGTAAAAAACAAGGCCTCAGGAATTAATGGAATTCCATATCAATTGACATATTTCAACAAACAGAGGCTGGCCTGGACATACTCACCAGGTTGTGCCAAGAAATCTAGAGGACAACTACCCAGCCAACTGATTGGAAGACATTCATATTTATTCCCATTCCAAAAAATAGTGACTCAATGTGGAAATTATCAAACAAAATAATTCATATTACACTCCAACAAAATCCTGCTGAAGAGTATGCAGAAACACCTGGAATAGAACATTGACAAAGAACCACCAGAAATACAAGCTGAGGTTAGAAGAGGTTGTGACACTAGAGACATTATTGCCAAGGTCAGACAGATCTCCAGAGGAATGTCTATCTGTGTTTCATTGACTCTGCAAAGGCATTTGACTGTGTGGATCACAACAAATTGTGGCTAATCTTGAGGAGAATGGTAATCCTAGAACACTTGATTGTGCTCATGAAAAACCTATACTTGGACCAGGAAGCAGTCCTCAGAACAGAGAAGGGTTCAAAACCAGTAAAGCAGTGCATCAGGGATGTATCCTGTCTCTATACCTTTTCAATCTTTAAGCAGAACAAATCATTCGAGAGGCTAGGCTTTATGAGGAGTGTGGCATTAGGATTGGAGGAAGACTCATCAATAACCCATGAAATACAGATGATGGGGGAGCTCTGGTGGCCTAGTGTTAAGGAGCTGCAACTACAATCCCAGAGGCGCATGGTTCGAATCCACCAGATGCTCTGCCGGGGAAGGAGGGACAATCTCCTCCTGTACCAGTCAGATCTGATTTGACAGTACACTCACACAAAAAGAATTTTTTAAAAAATTTAAAAAAAATATAGATGATATACAACTTTGCTTACTTAAACCTGAAGTGCTTGCTGCAGAAAGTGAAGGACTGTAGTCTTCAATATTGAGGTTCAGCAGCAAGAAGAAAAAGATTCTCACCAATGGGCCAATTGGCAACACCATGACAGATGGAGAGGAGATTGAGGTTGTGAACAATTTCAGCTTGGTTGGCTCCACAATCAATACTCTTGGCACTAGCAGCCAAGAAATCAAAAGACATTGCACTGATAAAGTCGGCTGGAGGGATTTCTCCAGAGGTCAAGAGAGAGTTAAATGATGTCAGTCTAGAGACTAAGCTGTGCCTGATTCAGGTCATAGTCTTCACAATTACTTGTTATGCATCAGAGAGCTGAAAAGTGATTCAGTATGACAGAAGAATTATTGATGACTTTTTTTTTATTGATGAGGTTTTTTTATTGATAAGTTTGGTGCTGGTGAAAAGTCTTGAACATACTATGGACCGTCAACAGAACAAAGAGGTCTGTCTTGGAGAGGGTGAAACCAAGTATCTCCACAGAGGCTAGGATTTTGACGCTCCATCTCACATATTTTGGGCACACAGTCAGGAGGGACCAATCCTTGGAGAAAGACTTCTTGCTTGCATTGGCAGAAAGACAGTTCATGAGAGGAAGATCCCAGCTGAGATGGATTGATACAGTAACTGAGATAATGGGGGTAGGTGTCTTAGAGTCAGGGAGACAGGCTCGAGAGAGGGCAGGGCTCAGGGCTGTTGTACATAGGGTCACTATGAGTCAAAGGTGACTCGATGGCACATAACAGCAACACAATTCAATAACAAAAAGATAAATAACTCAAATTGAAATGACTTCAGTAGATATTTCCTCCAGAACTACATAATTATCCAATAAACATATGAAAAGATATTCTGAGTCATTAGCCAGCAGGGAAAAGCATATCAAAACCAAAAGGGGTCTACCAGAACAGCAACAATAAAAATGTTAGGAACTGGCAAGAATGTAGAAAAATTAGAAACCTCATACACGGTTGATGGGAATTTAAAATGGTAAAACTACTGTGAAAAATTCTGGCCATTCTCAAGAGTTAAATACAGTTAGCACAGTTGTTGTTGCTATTGTTAGATGTCACTGTGTCAAGTATGACAAATGAACATTATTCTATTAACAACACCTTGCTCTATCCTATGCCATCTTCACAATCTTTCACAATCTCTGCTATGCTCAAATCTATTGTTGCAGTTATCAATCATCTCCTTGAGGATTCACTCTATCTCCCCTCTTTCACTGACCCTCTACTTTCTGCAATAGATGCATTTTTCCAAGGACTTGTCCCTCCTGACAACATTTCCAAAGCATGTGAGACAAAGGCTCCCCATTCATGCCTCTAAAAGGAACATCATAGTTATCAAGTCAGATTTGTTTGTTCTTTTGGAAGTCCATGATATATTCGATATTCTTCACCAATACCACAATGACATCAATTCTTCTTTGATCTTCCTTATTCATTATCCTACTTACACACATATGAGAAACAATGGTAAATATTTTGGCTTAGGTCAGCTGTACTTTTGCGTTGAAACTGGCATCTCTGCTCTTTAGAACATGAATGAGGTCCCTGACAGCAGATCTGCACAATGCAACACATCTTTCAATTTCTTCACTGCTGCCATCATGGGTGTTGACTGTGGATCCAAGTAAAATGAAATAGTTGACAATTTAAACTTTCTTTTACATATCATAAGTTTGACTATTTTATACACACACACACACACACACACACACACACACACATATAAAGAGATTGTAAAGAGATCTAGGCCATCTCTGACCCTTATAAACGGATTATTTATTTATACAAGTCTGAGGTTTAAATTCATGTCCTGGACACTGCCCCTAAGATGCCCCTAGAGTATCACACAGCTCCTGCTCCCCAACTCAGGCGAAGCTCAAGTGTCTCAGCAGATGGACCTGAATACACATTAGCTTCAGGCTATGTCTGACATGTGTCAGTAAAACTCATCTCTTGGTGTGACTACTTTTCTCTTTAATTCATCTCATCCTAATTTGTATTTATCAATACTTTAAGTTACAAAAGTAAAAGAATAAGCCTATTTTCAAGAAAGTCTCTTCTGTAGTTAACATCTATCTTCAAATTTTTATACTATTTGTAAAGCCAAAGATTACCATTTGGAAGAATATCTCTAACATTATGCATGAAGCTAAGCCTTGGTGGCACTGTGGTTAAAGGCTTGGCTGCTTATCTAATATTTAGTGGTTGGAACCCATCAATTGGCTAGAACCATTCTTGTCCATTTTCCCTGGGGCCATTTACTCAAGAAATCCTTCTCATGTCGTTCCCCTCATGGCATTTGCTTTACAAAGGATACAAAAAAAGGAAATAAATAATGTAGGCCAATGTCAACAAATAGTAATTATCAAAATGTCATTTGCACTATTGAGAGAGCTCTAGTGGCCTCATCTGTCAAGAGCTGTTCTATTAATCCAAAGCCTCACTTCTCTAGTACCTTGAATTGACTACTAACTTCTTGGGATGAAGACAGAGCATCCCTCTCTCTGTGCAATTTATAGACTCAGAAATCCAATGGAGAGTCTTCTCTGAATTGGTGGGAAACCCAAGGGAAAGTCAGTTTTAATTTGGCTGGAAACTAGATAGAAAGGATCAACTATAAATTGGTTCTAACTCGAAGGCAATGAGGACAAGTACGAGATATCATCTCACCCCAGCAACAACAGCAAAGTTCAACAGGGCAGCAAACAACAAATACTACCAAGGATGTGGAGAGACTAGAACTCTAATTCACTGCTGGTGGGAATGCAAAATGGTACACTCACTATGGAAGGCAGTCTGGTGCTTTTTCAAAAAGTTGGGAATAGAAATACTATTTGACTACAAGAAATATATCCTAAAGAAACCAGAGCCACACAGATATAAGCACACCTGTATTTATTGCTGTGTTATTCACAATAGTGAAGGGATGGAAGCAACTCAACTGTCCATCACCAACCAATTGGATAGAAAAATTGTGGTACCTTCACACAATAGAATGTTACACAGCACTGAAAGACAACGAACTTGTAAACACTACACAGCCGGGTGAGTCTGAAAGTCATTATGCTGAGTGAAATATATCAGCCACAAAAGGATAAATCTGCCTAACACCACAGCTATAAGAAAGGATTGACACAGAGCAGGGAGGAGAGCAGGGAAAGAGTGGATAGATAATGAACACTGCACTGGAACAGATGAAGGGAAGAACTATCTGAAAAGATGTATGATTAAGCAATATATGTGTGATAATTAACAATCTAGAGCAAGAGGTGCATTACAAAGCAAACTGGGGTGAGAGGAGGGTGAGCACAGTAGGAAAATGTGCAACAATGAATGAATGAAAACCCAATCTCTCTGAAATTTTCATTTTCACCAAATTTTCATTTTCCCAAGTCTGAGATTGCACAAATTACTGAAATTCCATGATTAACTTCTTAGAACTACTGACTATAAAGATAAAACTTAAATGCAGTCTCTTTGTATTCCAATCAAAATAAAAAAAATCCTTCCAGGTACAACTACTAATTTGCAATTGGAATTCAAATTTTCTGTCTGAAAAAAAACCCCACAAAACTTAATATACACAGGAACATCCTACAATTACAAGAGAGCAAAATAGGGAGATTTCATAAACAGGTCTCAATACAAATAAATTCCTCATGACAATGAGGTCTAAGAATTGAGAAGGGCTGAGATTTTCCACTCAAAAGTGATGCAATAACCTTGACTTTGTACATTCTTGTCAATCACAAGTTTTGTATTTTGAATCCAAGGGGACCACCAGACAAATCAGAAGTCAGGGTTTGAGGGTGGGACCATGTCTATTTTATTCTATGATTTATTTTTTTTTGTTATGATTTCAAAAAGATAAAAATTTCTTTTTCTTCTTTAATTAAAGATTGAGGGTCTAGTTTGGATTTAGAAATCTCCTAGAAAAAATTATTTAAAGAAAAAATAAGATAAAGATGTGTTTTGAATACAAAAAAAGATAGGTATATTCAAAATTAACACCTCATGTTGTGACTCCAAAAGATATGTGTTAAATCCTGGCCCCTTACTGATGAATCTATTTGGAAATAGAATTTTCATTTGTTATGTTTATGAGGTCTTGCCAGATTTGGGTGAGAATTAAACTTAATAGTTTCTAGTTATTAAAAAAAAAAGAAAAGAAAGAAAAAGGCAGAATTGGCACAGAGACACGGGGCGGGGGTGGGCAGGGATACATTAAGCAACGCCAATGAACATCAAGGAATTCTTTCATAGGGCTACTGAAAAAAGAAAGGCTTCCCCTTTCAGCTAATGTTCTAATTTGGATTTCCAGTCTCCACATATTTGAGACAATAAATTCCTATTCTTTAAAACACCCACTTGTGGTTGAGGGAAGACAGAGAAAGAGGGGATGAATGATGTATATACTTCATTGAAGCAGAGGATGGAGAGAATTGTTTAAAAGGGATATCTGATGGGGTATTATTGTCATGACAGGAGTCCAGAATGAAGGTTGCACAGTGGAGTGGACTTGAGAAGAGGGACTATATAACAATGGAAGAATTTTACTTTGACTTTTCAAGGAGAAGAGTGAGTTGTGGGGAGGGGTGGGCAGGGAGAAAAGTGCAACAGTGAATGACTGGAAACCCTAAGTCTCTGTAAACGTTCGTTAAAATTAATAATAAAAAAAACAAAACAAAAAACCACCCACTTGTGATACATTTTGGTACAGCAGAACCAGACAACTAAGCGAATGCATGTATTTCACCAGAAATAGTACTCATCTGTCGATGTCTACTCCCCTCATCACTCCAAAATAAGACATAACCCAGTCTTTAAAACATTAGCTTATAAACTCCATTTTGGGGAATATTCACATAAAGCATACCTATGTCACTTTCAGATTCATAGCAACACTATAGGACAAAGTACAACCTCCCCATACGAAGGATCTAAATCTTTATGAAATAAGACCGCCTTATTTTCCGTCCATGGGTTCAACCTTTCAGTTGATACCCCTACCGTCCACTGTGCCGTCAGTTTTGGGAGCTAACTGGCTAAGTTCTTCTGTCTTCTTACAACTAGTATAGAGCATAAGAGAATGCACTCATCAGTTACAAGTATCTGGAGAATCAATCAACTAAATATCTGGCTTGATAGAAACAAGCTAAATCAGAAATCAAGGATCTTATGTTCCATACTCGATGGTATGCAATGGCAATAAGCAACATATTCCTGACAAGTAATTTAAGATCCAAATGGTTAAACACTCCAGTTTTATAACTTCTATCGTTTTTAATAAAAATTCCTATCTTGCACTTGCACGCTAGAATTTCTACCATTCAGGCAAACACACACTTTGGCAAAAAACGAGAGTATGAGTATAGTAAACTTCCAATTATCCACAACCTGGCTTAGTACTGCCACTTAACACAACTACACGGGGCACCAAGAGGTAACATGAATTGTGTAACATGGCATCTGAGCCCAGTGACTGAGGGACAGAGAAAAACTGGGCAGTCCTTCTGATTGCTTCTGTCTCTATCTCTAGCAAATTAATATAAATAGCAATTGGGATGATTATATTGCAGCTTTAACAAAATGTCCCCAAACTCTTATTAATAATTATGTCAGGTTAAAGGAAGAAGAGATTCCAGGAGTGGAGAGAAGCAGTAAAGGAAGTTTCTAGGTCTATGGCTTCCTGGAGCGACAAACAAAGGCAGAGAAAACTCCTCTAGATCTATTTCTGAATTCCTTAGTATCCTGTTCAAACCAGTTCAGGGGTAGATCAGAGCTGAATTATTAACTCAAATTTACTCCTGTTACTCTTTCAAAGACTGAGCCTTTATACTTCAGAATTCAACAACAACAAATCCCTGTTTCTCTATTTTAACAAGATTGTACCAAATATGCTCAACACAACTTATTTACGTTTGTTGTTGTTGTTGTTGTTATGTGCCGTCGAGTCGCCTGCGACTCATAGCGACCCTATGTACAATAGCCCTAAACTCCGCTCTGTCCTGTGCCAATCGCATTGTCTCCGACACTCCCATCCCAATTATCCCAGTCACTGAATCAATCCACCTCATAGAGGGCATTCCTCTCCTGCACCGTCCCTCCACCCTCCCAAGCATGATGTCCCTCTCTAAGGACCGGTCTCTCCTCACAACATGTCCAAAGTATGTTAGACGGAGCCCTCATAATTAAATTGCAAGTGACTGTGCTAAGTATCAAAAAGCTGGAAGCCATTTCAGAGAGAAAAATGATTAAGAACAAATCCTGAAAATCTTTTTTTCTGAAAGTATAAATAAAAAATAAATTTCTATTGAGTCAATGTGGCCTAATGGTGACCTCATGCATGTCAGAGTAGAAGAGTGTTCCATAGACTTTTCAATAGTTGATTATTGGTAGGTAGATCAGATGACCAAGTTATTTGTTCAGGATGCCTGAGTGGACTCAAATAGCCAGTACTTGGTTAGCAGTGGAGCATGCAAGTATTTAAAATAACACTTAGGATTTTCTCTTATTTCTGAAGTGGTGTTTCATGCAGATGAGGCAGAACCGACTCATAGCTGACCGTCCAGAAGGTTTTCAGAGGCAACAAATTGCTTGGGAGGAAAATACTCATCTTTCTCCCTTTGAGGAGCTGGCAGATTCAAACCAAATGCCTTTTGGGACTGCAGGGCAGCCTCTTACCACTAAGCCACTAGAGCTCTTATTGGAAGTTCAAGCTGCTCTGAAAGAGTTGACTGAATACCAAGTGACATATTTCAACAAACAGATGCTGCCCTACACATGCTCACCAGGTTGTACCATGAAATCTAGAGGATTGCTACCTGAACAATTGACTGGAAAAGATCCATATTTATTCCCATTCTAAAAAAGGTGAGCCAACAATGTGTGGAAATTATCAAACAATATCCCTAATAACATACTCAAAATACTGCTAAAGATTTTTAAAAATGGACTGGAACAGTACACTTACTGAGAACAATCAGAACTACAAGATGGGCTTAGAAGAGGCTCTGGCACTAGGGACATCATAGCCAATGTCAGATGATCTTGGCTGAGAAAAGGGAATACTAAAAAAATGTCTATCTGTGTTATATTGATTATGCAAAGGCATTTGACTGTGTGGATCACAACAAATTGTGGCTAACCTTGAGAAGAATGGGAATCCCAGAATACCTGATTGTGCTTATGTAAAATCTATACTTGGACCAGAAAGCAGTCGTTAGAACAGAGCAAGGAAACACTGCATGGCTCAAAATCAGGAGGAGTGTGTCAGTGTCTCCATGCCTTTTCAATATATATGCAGGACAGATTATTCAAGAGGCTGGGCTCTATGAAGAGAAATGTGGCATCAGGATTGGAGGAAGACTCATCAAGAACCTGCACTAACAACTTTGCTTGCCAAAGTGAAGAGGGCCTGAAGCATTTGTTGCAAAAAGTCAAGGACTACAGCTTGCAATATATATTGAAGGCCAACATCAAGACAATGAAGATTCTCACCACTGGACCAATTAGCAGTACTATGATAGATGAAGAAGAGATTGATATTTTAGCTTGCTCAGTTCTACAATCAACACTCTTGGCACCAGCAGTTAAATCTGTTGTCAGGGACCTCTTCAGAGTGCTAAAGAGGAACAAAGTCAACCTAGGGACTAAGGTATGCCTGATCAAGGATATGGTCTTCACAATTACTTGTTATGCATCAAAGAGCCAGACAACAACTAAGGATGACAGAAAAAGAATTGATGTCTTTGAGTTGTGGTGCTGGAGAAGAGTATTGAAAATACCATGGACTGCCAAGAGAACAAAGAGGTTTGTCCTGGAAAGAGTTGAACAACTTGCTCTCTGGAGGCAAAGATTTTGAAACTCCATCTCATATACTTTGGGTATGTTGCCAAGGAGAGATCAGTCCTTGGAGAAAGACATTATGCTTGGAAGCATGGGGGAACAGCACAGGAGAGAGGAAGACCCCAGATGAGATGGATTGACACAATGACAGGGGTAATGGAGGTAGGAGTGTCAGAATCAGTGTGAATGGCTCAGAAGAGGACAGGTTCAGAGCTGCTGTGCATAAGGTCACTGTGAGTCGCAGGCAATTCAATGGCACGTAACAAGAAGAGCTCTTTTTCTGAGCATGTCCCCATTTTTAAAAAATAAAATATTAAAGCATATATTTATCATAGTGTTTTTACTTTCTATTTTATTTGTAAGCCTTTTCCAGTATCATTAGATATTCTATGACAACATAATTTTCAATCAGGATTATTGGTTCAGATGGATGCAGCCTAATTTAATCATTTGCTTACTTTGAATCAGTTAGGATGTTTTCAGCTTTTCACTATTATAGACCATTATTATAAGAGTTGATCATTCTTACACATAAATTTGTTTTCCCTAAGATAATTCAGCTCTTAGCAATTTATCGTATTATAGAATTCAAACTTTTTAAAATTATTACTTGAAATTTATAGCTATATTGACTTTCAGAAATGTTGTACTAATTAATACTTCCACTAAGAGACTGTAAGGGTTCATATTTCATATTTCAAAGACACATGAGCAACTTGAATTTAACATGACAGAACTGCAATTATCCACTTGAATCTGGCCTAGCTAAGAAGAATAAAAAAGAAACAAGAATTCTTGTTGCTGCCCTCAGAAGAAAAATCAAATTTCACTCTTTTGTAAGCAAAAAAGAAAAACTAGTTCACTATTACAAACCTAAAAGGAATCAAGTACTATTTTATTACAAGCAATTCTTGCGCTTCTCTTTAGGAGAAAGTAAATATTCCAGCAGTTTGAGTAGCCTGAATTTACAGAGAAAACATCAGGGACATTGACTTTTTTAAACTGATAGAAAAGGTATTAATGGCACTAATAAAAGAGTATCATACGTGCTATTTTTACCATTAGAACTACATGAGTCTATGAAAACTTAAATACCTGAAAAGTGATAAATAAAATTAAGTCACAGAAAAATCAAAGTGCTGATAAATAAAATTAGGTCATAGAATAATCTGAAGTGCAACAAGTTTGGGTTCTCTAAACCAGCCTCTATCCTATTACTGCATACACTATTTAACACAAACACTGACATTCATCCAATCACACTTAATTCCTGTTAGTACTCTAACACTAGCCTAAGTGCTCTAAGCACGTAGCTTGTAATCATGCCCAAAAGAGTTGCTGTTATGCTGTTAGTGGTCTAGTCAGTGTTGACATAACGTGACTTTAAGGACAACGGAACAAATTGTTGTCTGGTCTTGTGTTATCTTCATGGCCATTAGTATACTGGACTACACTGTGATGGCCATCATGTCAATCCACTTGTGAGAGTTAATACTGTGTGTGAAGTTGGGCATAATTCTCTATATAATTATATCCAATGCACTGTAAAACCTAACCTCTGTGAGATTAAGGAGGCAAAATTACAGGCAGTTATGTAATGATGATCAGCCTTAACCTGATGTAGGAAAGTCTTTTCAGGGCTTGCACTAACAATATAAATGAATTCTCTGGCAAAGCTAGGTAACGTTTTTGCTTGATTTCTATGTTGCATCTGGCTCATCATCTAGACTTAAGCCAGCAGTATGACTTATCTATCAACTAGGGCACATGAGCCTCTGAAGCTAGCAGCCTGCTGCCCTGCCTGTTGATTTTGGACTTGTCAGCCTAACAGATACCACTTTCCTGATTTCTGACTGGGGACTAGCCAGCCTCTACATGGCTGGCTGGCTTACTTGTGCTCTTTCTCTCTCTCTGTCTCTCTTTCTTTGTCTCTATCTCTGTCTCTCTCGGTCTGTCTCTCTCCGTGTGTGTGTGTGTGTGTGTGTGTTATGTGCCTCAAACCATGTGCCTTCAAGATTGCAGCACAGCTTGACCCAGTGAATCTATGAGAAAACAGCCCAAGTTGAGAATCATGCCCTTAGTTGAATCCTGCTCTATTACAAAGACATCCCAGACCCTTTACTCCCTCAAAAGGAGACTGCCCATCTTCTATAACTGGCAAGCCAAAAGACAATGTATCAGAGCTGGATGGCATGGTGCAAATGGGTTGATTTTGGTCCAAAAAGATAAATTGAAGCCCTGACCCATTGTATCTATGACTATGACCTTATTTGGAAAGAAACAAGGTCTTATTTAGATGTATGTAATTAAGTTCACATGAGGATGCACCCTTATCCACTATGACTGGTATCCTTATAAAAGAAAGTTTAACTGCAAAAAAAGTTGGTTGTGTAAAGTAATGCAGAAAGCAAAGTGATGCTAACACAAGCTAAGGAATGTTTGAGGCTAGCAGAAGTGGAAGAAGTCAGGAAGAATTTTTACCTAAAGCTTCAGAGAAAGTATGGTCCCACCATCCCCTTAATTTCAGACTTCTGGCCTCCAGATGGGCCATGGTTTGTGACTTCAGCCTTGGAATATATATTCCATCTTTGACCTCAATATCACCAGCCCAGTCTTGTCAAGTGACTTAAGCAGATATTAGTGAGTCTTATGTCCTCCCTGATGTTTGCAGACCCTCAAAAAACTGAGTCAAGGTTTTCAACCAAGGCTTTCCAAAATGAAGATACTCACCCGGAAAAATCTGTAGTGAGAATTCCATAGTTGAATATGTATACGCGGCTGATTTGGCATATCGTAAGGTATCCCATGGATACAAAAAAGGAGTATCTGAAATGAAAAACAAAAAAGTCCAGAGAGTTATTCCTGATGACAGTGCTGTTAATAAAATATCTATTCTTCCTCTCCATCACACTCCACACACAGTTGATCACAAAGGCCAATCTATCTATATAATCCGATCAATCTACTGAGCTCACTGTTTCACCTCATTGCCCAAATTAAGCCACTTCTCTTTTTTCACATAGGTTTTTATGTTGTTGTTGTTATTGTTAAGTGCCGTTTAAGTCGCAGGCGACTCATAGCGACCCTATGAAGGAGAGTCCTCGACGCTTGGGTGCCTTTCTTCCCCTCTCCAGGTTCACTGGGTTTCTGGAGGCAAGCTATTATAGAAGTGGATACCACTCCTCCTTCCAAGCTTATTTTAATCGGGGAGCTCCACCCCACTCTCTGTCCACTTTGGGTAGCCAACCATTAATGCATTTGACACATGCTGGTGATACCAGGGTTAAACGCTCAACTGTGGTTATATTAGAAGTTCAAACCCACAAGTGACTCCTAGGGAGAATGATGACACAGTGCTTCGATAAAAATTATAGCCTTGGAAATGCTACAGTGGAGTTCTACTCAGATCTATTGGGACATTATGAGTAGGAATCCACTCAATGCAAGTGGGTTCAGTTTCTTTGTTTAGAGCCTCCTACTTACTAGCTCTGCTGAGTTCTGGTGGCCTAGTGGGTAAAGAGTTGTCATGCCAACACAAATGCAGGTAGTTCAAAGGAACAAAGGTGGACAATCTCCTTCCATGTGATTTACAGCCTTTGAAAACCCACTGGAGGGTGAGCTATGAGTTGGCTATTACTTGATGGCATATAACAAAGTACTAGCTAAGGGCGCTCTGATGACCAACCCAAAAGCTCATGGTTCGAATCCACCAGCTGCTTTATGAGAGAAAGATGGCCAAAATCCTCCTGTACAACTTACAGCCCCTGACAACCTGCGAGAGTCAGCTGTGGGTTGGTTTTGACTTGAAAACACCTAACAACATTCTACTAGCTAAGGAACATCTGTAGACGTTGTTCTGCCAACCAAAAGGCAGCAAATCTCTGGAAATTCTAATCCACTGGCACCCCCAAAAGAGGATGATGGTCAATCTCCTCCCATTAAGATTCACAAACTCAGACACCAGATGGAGAGCCACTAAGAGTAGGAACTGGCTCAAGAGAAGTGAGTGAGAGATCTCCTAGTTAGATGTTAGCTTTCCAAGGTCCTGATCTAGCAGGACGTTCCCTATCCATGCCTAAGGCTTCTGTCATCCAGTTATCATCTACTTATGACTACTCTCTGATTTCCTTCCAAATTTCCTTCCCTAACCACCCTATAATATAAACTAGTAATATACCTAACATGCAAGACATAAGCACATGCATGTATATAAGCACCTGTGTGGATACATACATATATAAGTTGACATTTGCAACATTTATTTAATTTTAACTATTAATGTATGTCATCACCTAATTACTGTCTCCTTGTTTAGACTATATACTCTATGAGGGCAATAATGATCATGATTTATATATTATATTGACCTATGACAAGATTATATATTGATTATAAATAAACAACTACAAGAATGTTACTCTCTTTAGAAGATTCTGGTGAATCTCATTTATCTGGTCAAATCATCCTGAACACAGTATATAAAGTTTTCAAATGTGAAGCTCTACCTTTCCTTTCTGGACTCATCTCTACTTCATGTTCATGATGTATTAAAATTATATGAGACTAGTCACTTGTCACAAATGATTAACTGCATTGGGAAAATCTGCTGTCATGGACCTCTCCAAAGTGCTGAAGAGCAGCAAAGTCAATCTAGAGATAAAGGTGCACCTAATCCAAGCAATTGTCTTCTCAATTACTTGTTATACTTCAGAGAGTTGGACAATGACTAAGGATGACAGAAGAAGAAGAGATGCCTTCAAGCTGTGGTGCTCGAGAAGAGTCTTGAACATACCACGGACTGACTGCCAAGGAGACAAATAGGTCTGTCGTGGAGAGAATGAAACCAAGTCGCTAGGATTTTGAAGCTCCATCTCACTTACTTTGGGCATGTGGCCAGGAGAGACTGGTCCTTGGAGAAGGACATCATGCTTGGAAGGGTGGATGGACAACATAGAGTGCAGGAGAGGAAGACCCTGGTTGAGATGGATTGATACAGTAACTGGGGCAATGGGGGTTGGTGTGTTGGAATCAGTGAGACTGGCTTAGGACAGGGAAGGGTTCAGTAGGGTTGTTATACATCACAGGTGACTCAATGACACATAACAACAATAACACACTATGACAGGTTTGGAAGCAGGAGTGGCATCCACTTCCTAAATAACCTGCCTCTGGAACCTATGAACTTTTGATAAATGCTGATAGTTGGTCTTTTGTTCATTGGGTCACTATGAGTCATGCTTGACTCAAAGGCAATCAACAGCAACAACAACAGTTGGTTGTTAGGGAGCTCTAATGGCCTGGTGGTAAGAAACTAGACTGCAATCCAAAAGTCATATGGTTCAAATCCACTCACTGCTCCATTAGAGAAAAATAGACAGTCTCCTTCTGTGTGATTTACTCTGAAAACCTACTGAAGAGTCAGCTATGGGTCAGTTCCGACTCAGTAGCACACACAACAACAACAGTTGGTTGCCTTGCAGTAAGGATGGATGCTGCCAACCTCAATGCACTCAGTTTAAATTTCCCAGCTGCTGCATAGGAACAAGAAAGGCACTATGTTCCTGTGTGATTTATTGCATCTGAAAACCTGCTAGAGGGTCAGGTATGAGTCAATTCTGACACCACAGTACTTAATAGTTGTCATGGGGACAATTCAAATACATAGCAACCCACAAGTGCAAGAGTAACACTGTGCTGGTCTTTCAGAAGCAAATCAACAGACCTTTCTTCCAAGTTACCTCTGGGTAAACTCAAACCTACAATCTTGCAGTTAGTTGCCAAGGATATTAGCCATTTTCCCCATCCAGGGACTCCTTGCTACTTTACAGTCTGTATTTTCAGATGTCTTTCTGCATGCTTCTCCTTTCTACAGCTTCTTCATCATACAGTTTATCTGGATGGGCACTGCTTTATCATCACAGGAGGTCCAACTTCAAAGTTACTTGATCTACATCCACTCTAATTCACCCCTCAACCTTCAGTGTCATCCTTCTCCCTGTCTCTACCCTACCCCTGAATGCAATCTATATTGTTCCCTTGCTTCTATTTCTCTATGACTGCATGCTAATATGTGCAATTATCTACTAAAATTATGTGTCTATCATTTCCAACTCTTTGTGACCTTGAGCATCCCAATCCTGGACACACAGGAGGCGTTCCGTTGCTATTAGTTAAAACAAAATTAATTGAATACATTTAAGCAAACTTAAATGGTTCTGGATCTCATCAGATACTACATAAATCGGAAGGTATAATTTTTAAATATGTCATAAAATAAGGAAGGCATATATCCTGATATTAAATTATACTGAGATTCACATATTCACATTAAAATAACTCATGAAGACTAGATTAAACTAAGAAATAGTGAAATAGCTATAATAAAAATTAATTTGCTAGTAAAGGGCAGCCAGCAAAGGAGTCCTGGAAACTCAAAAGCACTATATAATTTCCAATTCTCATTAGCATTATCTGCAAAGAATGTTAATAGGCAAATTTTTCCCCTGTCCTGGTTTATTTTGTTTTGGTCTTATTTAATTTTTTTCTAAGCCAGAAAGATGGACAGCAGCTTCAGAGAATTCTGCTCCACAGGGTTTGCTGTAGCTGATTTTTCTACAGTAGATTTCCAGGCCTTATCCACATCTGCGTGGACTTGAACTGCTAACTCTTCTATTATATCCATTTGCACCACCCAGGGACTCCTAAGCGGAAGGAGGGATAAAAGTCCTTTTAAGAGCAGCAATAAGGAAGAGTTGGGCATCCTTGTCTCAGACACCTGTGCTGTTTCTCCAACCCATTCAGGAAGATCAAAGCAGAAGCACAAGGCAAGTTCAAAGACCTGCTGGAGCCTTTCCAGATTCTTCCAGGACCCTTCAAATGTGGCTGCTGCTAATGCTTTCCTTTTGTCCTCAGCAGGAGGCTGACTTTTGCCTTCTTCTGCCCTAGAGGGAAAAGGAGGCTCAAAGCAACTGTTGTTCTAAGACCCCACCTATGAACAGTGTTGCCAAGTGCTAATTCCCAACAAAAGAGAGCACTGCAGGCATGCCTTGAGCAAACTCAAAAAACCTAAGAAATTCAGGAGTGGTAGAGAGATCTAGTCCAATTTAGAAGCACATGTGTGAAGCGGTTGCATTCTGGAAAGTGGGTCTCTGGCTTTAGTGAGAATGAGTTGCGGATTGTTGCCGATTGTTTGGTTGTTTTTTTCCTTTTCACAATCGGGTGTGAGCTGATTGGATTTGCAGAATTTAGCTAACAATGACCTGTGGGCTAGAAGCCTGTTGTTTCAAGTCAACCCGAACCTGGTGGGCAGGTTTTGTATTTAAAACAGGACTAACATTAGGGTTGAGGGGAAACAGAAGAAGGGGAGGAATGATGTATATACTTCATTGAAACAGATGAGGGAGAGAACTGTTTAAAAGGGATATATGATTGGGTATTATTGTCATGACAGGAGTTCAGAATGAAGGCTACACAGTGCAGCGGACTTGGGGGGAGGGATTGCATAGCAATGAAAGAGTCTTTCTTTTACTTATCAAGAAGAGTGAATTGGGGGGAGGGGATGGGCAGGGAGAAAAGTGCAACAATGAATGACTGGAAACACGAAGTTTCTGTAAGCTTTCCTTAAACCTAATTTAAAAAAAAGAAAAAGAAAATAAAAGGCTCTTGGGCCCTGACTAAGTTTCCAGTTTGGAAGCTCATGTGTGACGTAGTTGGATTCAGGAAAGTTGTGTTCAACTTCAGTGAAGGTCAGTTGTGGACTGTTTGGTTGTGTGGCTTTTTTTCTCCTTCACAATTGGTTGTGAGCGATCAGATTTGAAGGATTCATCTAACAATGAGCTGTGGGCTGGAAGTTTGGAGTCAACAAAGACCTGGTGGGCAGACCATGTATTTAAAAGGAAATTGGGCCCTTGGGCTTGCAGCCCTTGGATTTGGTGTTAATTGTGTTTGGGATGAACATTCTTCTAAGTGGTACAGACTAGTTTGCCAATTTGCTGTACTGAAGTAACTTGGGGTTGCTGTGGTGCTGACCACTGTGCCACTGGTGTATCAAATGCCAGGATAGTTACCCATCACAAACAGTGTTTATGGTGTAGCTCCCAGAATAAAGACAGGCTTGGAAACAGGAGTGGCATCCACTTCTTAAACAACATGCCTCTGTAAACTCTATGACTGTAGAGAAATGATAATTATAGACCATGGTTCAGGTCTTTTGTTCATAGGGTAGCTATGAGTTGTGCTAAACTTGATGGCACTTAACAATAACAACAGCAAACACATGGAGATCTATATATTCTGGAAACCAAACAGTGTGAGCTCAGATCTCAGCACTGGTGAAATCCATCTGCACTGTGAGAGAGTCAGGAGAATGGTTCTCTTTGGAAGGAGAGGTGTGGTGGAGATGAGAATCTGAGTGTTCATATATTCTGCTTATTGACCTGGCTTTAATGTAGTGAAAGAATACATGAATATGTTTACCTTATGAAAATTTATCAAGCTGTATATTTGCTTACCTCTCTGAGCTCTTATTTACTCACCCAGAAGGAATAAAAATAAAGATAACAACAAATCCATATTCTACAGAATTTTCTTAGCAATAATATATTTTATGTAATTACACGAAATACTGTTGTTATGTGCCATTGAGTCACTTGTGACTTATAGTGAGCCTATGTACAACAGTTCTGAAACTTGTTCTATCCTGAGCCAACTTCATTGTCTCTGGCCTAGCCTCCTTACTCCAGTCACTAAGTCAATCCATCTCATCCAGTCTTCCTCTTCTGTGCTGTCCCATCCAAGCATGATGTTCCTCTCCAAAATCTAGTTCCTCTTTACAACACACCCAAAGTATATCAAATGAAACTTCAAAATCCTTGCCTCCAAGGAGCAACCCAATTTCATCCTCTCCAGGATGAACCTGTTTGATTTCTTAGCAGTCTATGGTATATTTAAAATTCTTCTCCAGCACCACAACTCAAAGCATCAAGTCTTATATCATCCTTAGTCATTATTCAACTCTCTGATGCATAGCAAGTAATTGTGAAATCATGGCGTGGATCAGGCATGTTTTAGTCTCTAGTCTGACATCCTTGCTCTTCAGTACTCTGGAGTGGTCCCTGATGGCAGATTTTCCCAAAGCAATTAATTAATATCTTTTGATTTCCTGGCTGCTGGAACCAAGAGTTTTGATTGTGGAGTCAAGCAAACAGAAGGTATTAACAACCTCAATCTCGTCTCCATCTATCATGATGCTGCCTATTGGCCCAGTGGTGAGAATAATATATTAATATGCTAAATGGTATGTTGTTGTTTATAGGTGCCACTGAGAGATCTATGATTTACAGCAACTCTATGAGCAACCACTTCCGTAACAGCTTGCCTCTGGAAACCCTATGAACCTGGGGAGAGGATGAAAGACACACGTGTTGAGGGCTCAGCTTCATAGGGTTGCTAGGAGTCACCTGCGACTCGACGGTACTTAACAATGAGCAACCAGTGGAAATTTTGTCCTATCCTGTACCATCCTCATAATATCTGCCATTCTCAAACTCACTGTTGCAATCACTATTGTCAATCCATCTTGTTAAAGGTCTTCTTTTCTTTCTCAGATCCTCTAACTTCCCTATTTCTCTGCTATGTCCAAGCCCATTGTTCCAGGCACTGTTCCAATCCATTTCCTTGAGGCCCTTCCTCTCTTTCACTGATCCTCCACTTTTTCCAGTATCGTCCCTTTTTCAAAGGACTCTTCCTCCTGGCAACATGCCTCTAGCATGTGAGGCAAAGTTTCAACATCTTTGCCTCTAAGGACCACCCTGTTTGCACTTCCTTCAAGACATATTTGTTTATAGCTTTGACATCTCTAACATATCAAATATTCTTTACAAAAATAATATTTTATATATTTTAAAAATAAATAACGTATACTGAATTGAAACAGATGAGGGAGCAAACTGTTTGAAAGGGATACGTGATTAGGTATTATTGTCATGACAGGAGTCCAGAATGAAGGCTGCACATGGAGTGGATTTTTGGGGTGGGATTATATATATCACAAGGAAAGAATTTTTCTTTTGTTTTTCAACACAAACTGGGGGTGGGCAGGGGAGAAAAGTGCAACAATGAATGAATGAAAATCCAAAGTCTCTATAAACTTTCATTAAAATTAATTTTTAAAAAGGAAAAATATAAGCATGTATTTTTTAAGTTTTGGGTTAGTACTTGGCACAATACAGATATTTCAGAAATGATAACTGTATCGCTAAATTCTCATATGAGAAACGATATTCTGCATCTGTTGGTTTGGAAAGAGTACATTACTACCTGTAACTTCTGCCCAACAGAGTGGTTTGGTAAGGAAAATAAGGGGATACCTTCAAGAAGTTCAAAGCAATACAATTTCTGAAAACAACAATCAGTTCCAAAATGGTTATAAGAGCAAATAATAATAATCCTCTATTCTTTCCAAGGGGCTCCCATGGCCTAGCGGTAAGGAGCTGCACTGCCAATCCAAAAAAACATGCACTTTGAATCCACTAGTTGCTCTGTGGAAGAAAGATGGACAGTCTTTCCCAGCGTGAGTTAGGAGTCCCTAAATAATACTGGAGGGTCAGCTGTGAATCAGTTCAAACTTGATAGTACCGTAAAACAGCCTTCTATTTTCAGATATACCATCGAACTCTTCAAGTTAGCTCATATAAAGAAAAGATTCTTTCCTTTGGCTTAATACGCACAAAGGATCATGCAATCACGGTCCCGAGGATACCTAAGTTCAAACTCTGTGAGTGTATTGTGTATCTGAGAGTCAGAACCGACTCATAGCTGACCCTCCAGCAGGTTTTCAGAGGCAGTTAATCACATGGAAGAAAAATGCCCATCCTTCCCCTGTAGAGCAGCTGGTGGCCTTGAACTGCATGCCTTTGGGTTTGCAGCACAGTTTCTTGCCACTAGGTCAACCAAAAATAAAAATAAAACCATCATGACACCTAGGAAGCACATGTGCTTCTAAGACAATGATTTTCAGAAACAAATAATCAAAACTGTGTTCCAAGGAGGAAGCTCGATGGCATAGTCCCCACTGCTAACCCAAAGGTGACACTTCTCTGGCAGTTGAGACCCACCAGCAGGAGAAAGAAAGGCAATATGATTTCTATACAATTTCCAACCTTGGATATCCACTAAGTTGTGAGTCAGTATCACCTCAATGGCAAAGAATGTGAGTGAGTGGGTTATTCTGACTTGATGGCAACAATAATAAAACCCTGAGTATTCAGGCCATGTCGTCAGGAGGCATCAGTTGTTAGGAAAAGACAACAGGCTGGAAAAATTAGAGTCAAGAAAGAGAGCAAGGCCCTCAATGCAATGCTTTGACTTAGTGACTGAAACAATGGGCTGGAGCATGGCAGTGGTCCTGAGGTCTGCACAGCATGGGGCAAGGTTTCAATCTGTTATTCATAGGGTTGCTATGAGTGATAGTCGACTTGATGGCCCCTAATAACACAACAAAACCCCACACTGTCCAGGGGGAACATCAGGTGTACAAAGAAGCTCAGTGACTTTTCCAAACACACTGCTGGGAGAAGCCAGATTTCCGGGCTCCCACACCAGTGCTTTTCCTTGCATCAAAAGGAAATAACTTTAGAATCATTTCTTAAAATTACACTGAACTCATCCATTGGGAACTGTGAGCCACTCCCTGTTTCACCAGTGCTGGCAACCACACAGGTAAAGAAAGAGGGAAAGAACTTGCTTTGGCATCTTTTCTATTTTGGTCTTAAGACATGGCCTTCTGCAACCACAATTTTATTGTGGTTAAAAACAATCATGGCTTGTCTACAAACTGCTCACCTCAGCCAAGCCTGTAGTATTCTATTCCTGGCCAGAGTTTTCAATGCCTGGCCCAAGATTAACATGGGCAAGCAGGACCTGGCATAGAACGACTGTGTATGTTCTTGATCCTCTTATAAATGGGCCACAGCCCTATAACCCTGTACCCCCTGCATTACATATGTGGAGAGTGCTGACAAATTATAATACCAAGTGGTTAGAAATGGAATAAAGATGCACTATTATTATTATTCTTAATGCACTATTTCCAAAATAAAATTTAAGAAAAGCCAAGTTCTTCCATCCATCCTACCTGACACTCCCCTAGCCCCTAAAAACAGCATTTTGCCATAATATGAAGTACTACCCACAGACATTCTTTCCAAATTAGAAATAAGAATTTCCTATTTCCCTTCTGGAAGAAATGAGACACCATCTCTTTATACTAGGGCTCTTAGAAGGGAGAGGATGGGAATTTGAAATTTTCAGGGCACTTTGGATATGAAATGAAATGGCTATGAAATTTACTTCATTTTTAAATGAAACTAGAGTTTGACTGGCTTATCTTTTCATATAAACCCAATAAAGACAAACTACCAAAGTTCTGGTGCAGCATTCTTTTCTAGATAAAATTCCAAGTGCTCCTTGATTCTCTAAGTTCCAAACTCCACAAGGGTTGTGGGGTGATTACAGTATTTTAAAATACTATTATTTATCACTTTTCCCTCTGTTCTTTAAAAATGATGAAACTTATTGTACTCAATATAAGTAACATTTTGTCTTAATGAAAAGAAAGATTTTTGGTCCATAAACACTATAGAAAAAATTCCTAAAGTATACATTTGAGAATAGAAGAAAAATAACTTTTGTAGAGTTGAGGACAATATACTTATTTTTTTTCAAATTTAAGTCATATTGTTATCAATCTCCTAAAATCACATACTCATCTTCTAAAGGCTGAGGTTATGGTCCCTAAAGTTGGCTTAAAGCTCCTACTTTAAATAACAGGATTTAAAACGAGACTATAAATAGGAAGCTATCATGGCTTAGTGGTAAGACACTGCACTGCAATCCCAAAGGCATAAGGTTCAAATCCAGCAGGTGCTCCACAACAGAAGGATGAGCAATCTCCTCCTATGCAATTAACTGCCTCTGAAAACCCACTGGAGGGTCAGCTATGGGTCGGTTCCAACTCAACGGTACACAACAACCACAAACACAGATTAACATATAGGATAAAATTGTTTCATATCATCTATCACTATTATGGTCTAGTTTCTTTTACTGAATATGAATTGCACTTCTTTTCATAATCTTTCTTTACCTAATTTAAAGAAGAGAAACAGGGTGCTTATAACAGACAAATATTACACAATCCTACAAAACCACTTGGAAAATAAAGAGATTGGCACATTCATGGAAAATGGAGAGATGACAAAGAGGAAGATTCTTAGCCAGGTGGATTGAGATGGTGATGGCAGCAATCTTGAGTGTGTCAGAGATTGCGACACAATTGTGACAATTGTTCTGTCACAATTGTGACAGAACAGTGTTCATACTGTCACTATGATAAGTCCTCGACTTGACTGCACCTAACAACAAGGAATATGCCCTAAGTATGTGAGAAGAAGCTTCCTCATCAAGCCCCCCCCACAAAAAAAGAGAGAAAAAGAAAAGAACAAACCCCTTCAATATCATTCAATTGTCTTTGAAGGATCCGAGAGTGGTCTATATTCTATATAGCCCAATTGTTTCAAACATCAGTGGTAAGAAAAAATGGTTTCAGAAACAATT
The DNA here is from genome assembly GCF_000299155.1 of Elephantulus edwardii. NCBI lineage: Eukaryota > Metazoa > Chordata > Mammalia > Macroscelidea > Macroscelididae > Elephantulus > Elephantulus edwardii. The sequence continues at coordinate 10,500,465 of NW_006399820.1, read as the reverse complement.
CCTTTCCAGTTAGTGGGAAACTGCCAATCTGAGCATAAATTAAAAAAGTGTTTCTAAGCAAACCAAGGTTACTTAAGTGCATGTTCAACTATGAACATTCAGTATAATATTGAAAGGAGTATGAGCAAATCTGTAAATAAATTTGAGTCCAGATACATGCTTAAAGAATTTCTCTGGAATCTGCATAAAGATAAGCTTGTATTAAAACATGAAATAAAATAAAATAAAATAAATGAGTTTTTTAAAAATCCAAGGATCTTGTTCTCTGTGTGGTCACACATTGCCCAGGTCACATCATAGGTTGGCTGACAGTGCTTTCTCCCAGAAGTAATTGTTGACCATGTGCTATCTACTCTTCAGCAAGCTGCCATGGAGATGTTATTAGGTGCCAGAGAGTTGGTTTCTCCCAGTGACCCCATGTTCAACAGAAGAAAACCAAATGCCCCATCCAGTGCCAGCCTCACAAGCACTCGTTACTGTTCGAGCTGAGCAGAGCAGCGACTGTGTCTATCCGTCTCACTGAATGTCTTCCTCCTTTTCACTAACCCTCTCTTTATCTTTCCACACATGATGTTCTTCTGGGACTGATACCTCCTGATAACATGCCGAAAGTCGTCCAAAAGATTAAGCACCACCCTGGAGATGCCTGGTTTAAAAGGCTGCTTTTGCTCTTTTCTCATACATCCATCTGAGATTTGCTCAGGAAAACTGTGCATGCCCTTGGTGTTCAGAAGTGTTTGCTTGAAAAGTTGTATCTGTAGGCTTCTTCAGGTTGTTGATAAGCTGCAGGTAGTGACCAACCATTGTCTACTTTAAAATTGAATCTGGCCAACCTAGCTTGGGGGATGACTGGGTTGCTGTTAAGTGCTATTGAGTCAGCTACAACTCATAGTGATCCTATGAACAAGGGATCTGAACCTTTTCCTATTTGGAGTCAACCACACCAACTCTTAACACATTTGATGCCATTGCTACAGTCACTCTGTCAATCCATCTTATTGAAGGTCTTCCTCATTTGTGCTGATGCTCTATCTTTCCAAGCATGATATTCTTCTCCAAGGACCGACCATTCCTGACAACATGCCCGATGTACATAAGACAGGGTTTCACCATCCTTGCCTTCAAGGAGTACTGTTCTTCTTCATGGTAGACCTTTTTGTTCTCTTGGCTGTTTGATGGTCTTCTCCAGCAATGCAATTCAAATACATTGATTCTTCTTCTGTCATCCTTAGTCACTGTCCAGTGTTCTAATATATAACAAGCTTGAAAAGATCATGGCTTGGAGGGGGACATCAGCAAATAAGCCCATTGCCACCTCCACTGCAGCTTGCTTCGTAATACCTGCTCCACGGGGCTCAGTTATTGGTGTCATTATGTGCTATTGAATACGACTCATAGTGACTCTATCAATAACACATCTGAACCCTGTGACATCCTCATCGTCTCTGACACACTTGAGCCCATTGCTGCAGTCTCTATGTCAATCCTTAGAGTTGAGGGTCTTTTTCTCTTTTGCTGTCCCTCCCACTTTCCATGCCTCACTGTACTGTCAGTTTCTCAGTTCCCCAAGTGTCCCTACTGCAAATTCCCCAAGGTGATGAGTCTGTTGCTCCCTCAAAAGCCAGAACATTATTATAAGGAACTACAGAGTTATAGACTGAAAAGATAAAATTGCAGTGTTTACAAGAAGGAAAGCTACTGTGGTAATAGCCTTTTGAATCCAACATTTTTTCTGAAACTGAAGTAAAATATCTGCTTTATGGAGAAACAGAAAAGAAACCACACAAGAGCAAATGACTTCAAAGTCTTTCAGCCATTCATTCAGTAAATATTTATGGAGCCCTTAATTGTGCCAGAGACTGCTCTAGGTGTGAGGATCTAACAGTGGACAGAAAAGAAATGCCTTTGTTTTCACAGAGCCAGCTTCAAAATGGGCAAATTCATACAAAAAGAAAGTAGATTATCAGCTACCAAAGAGAATTACAGGATTTATTTGTGAAATGATGGAAATATTTCAAAATTAGATACTAGTTATGTTGCTATTGTTGTTGTTGTTGCTAATGTGCCAACAAGTTGACTACAACTCTTAGCAACTCCATGAACATATCTGAACCCTGCCCTCTGCTCCATCCTCCCCAAATGTGATACACTTGAGCTCATTTGTCACAGTCCCTGTGTCAATCCACCTTGTTGAGGATGTTCCTTTTTATCTCTGGCACTTTAACTTTCCCAGTATAATGTCCTTTTCCAAAGACTGGCCCCCTTCTGACAAATACACCATCTTAAATCATTCTTAACCTGGATTTTCTATTACATACATGCATTTGAGCTTAATCCTGATACACTATTCCTCATGATGCGCAATTTGCATTCCATCATTTACATAAAGCTTTCTCTAAAGACTCTTTTTAGGGATCCTTATTCCTCTTCCTGATACTCTAAAGTACTTAAGGTACACCATTTGTCAAGAGAAAAAAGAAAGGGGAAGTTAGTCTTTGACCTGGGAAATGTACTTCAAAAAGCACAGAAAGCCACTCTTGCATTCTTCATTCTCAGGCCTACCTGTGAATGTTGGCCACGCTAGCAGTGGCCATGATTCCATAGCACATTAACACCAGCACAAAAAGATGTATCGAATACCTGGAAGACATAAAGGAGGGAGAAAGACATTGAATCTCTCTCCAGTTAACACATCTGTTGGCCATTTATATTGTCTACTCCATTCCACCTCCATGAGAAAGCAAGTGGCCAGTTAAACTATGTTTATGTAAAAGAAAATAAGGGTATTTTGGTTTATATGATTAATATTTAGGATACTATATCTTGAAATGACTGTAGAGAGTCAAGACATACTGCTAATTACAATGGTAGCAATGTTAGTAATCTATAAATGGAAGGCTTATGCATGTTACACATAAAATAAGTGTTCACAAGAAAAGAGTTCATTCTTCACGATTTTGTTTTTATCTCTTTTATAACTATCAAATCCGGGTTTCCCTAGACATGAATAATTTTACCTCTTTGTCTAATTCAAAATACTCATTCTTTGCCAGATTTCTGTTTAAGAAACATTCTTGTATTCTGGATAAATCTTGAGCTTTCCTGATTTCTAGAAATCTTGGACCCTAAACCCTCTCCTCTAAGAAGTAGCACTCAGGGCATTTGCATAGCTTGCCTGATAGAGAAAAGCCCAGCCTAGCCTACAGAATTTTCTCTGTCAGAGAATGACTCACAGCCCTCAAGATCTGCGCTAAAACCTGTTCTATGTTCTCCTCAATTAAATTTCTGACTAACCACCATCACACAGGGAGCTCTGGTGGCCTAGTGGCAAGAAGCTACACTGCAATCCCAAAGGCACATGGTTCAAGGCCACCAGCTGCTCCACAGAAGAAGGATGGGAATCTCCTCCCATGTGATTAACTGCCTCTGAAAACCCACCAGAGGGTCAGTTATGGGTCAGTTCTGACTCTACGGTACACAACAACAACAACAACCACTGTCTCTAGCGGAAATGAATTAAAAGGCACCATCACCCACAACATGTAGGAAAAGTTCCCCCTTGAGGGTGGTTGAGTAAGTTCTTATAACATCTTATTTACATGTCAACCAGGAAGAATTATGCTAACATCTAATTTTAAGGAAAAAAATCACACCGCTTTGACTTCTAATGGGTTGCTAGTCATTTGGTCTAGGTTGTTCATAACCACAGAGGTATCAAGTTGTTAACAGTGGAGGCACCTTCAATATTCTCATTATTTTACAAGAGGAAAAATCATACACTTCTTATCTTAGCGCATAGGAAATGAAGAAAACATAGGCACAAGTAGCCACATTATAAATATGAAAGTTTGTGAGACCCATACTCACCAACCAAAACAAAAGATAACTAAATAGATGCCAAAAATGGTAGCAAAAGCGTGTCGGACATCAGGGCTGGTTTTACCAGGTCTCAAGTAGAGGCGAAACCAGAAAGCAGCAAACAAAGCAAAAAGCTGGCAGGCCACAAAATTCACCTATTGGGGACAAAAGAGAGAATGAAGAAGGCCTCTATTAGGTTGTGCATTTGGTGATTTTTTTTTCTATTCTTTTTCTCCCCTAGATTTCCAGATCAGGGCTGAGATTGACTGTTCCCTTTGCAGAACATTCATTTGAAGACATATGAAATGCTGACAGTAATAGTATAATTAGTGGTGGATCCAACCATTTCTTTTCCAGCACTTTCAGATTGGCCTGGTTGCTTATCCACCCACAAAAAAAAAAAAAACAGTTGCCATCAAGTTGACTTCGACTCCTAGTGGCCTCATGTATGTCAGGTAGCATTGTGCTCTACACAGGCTTACAAGGGGCTGATTTTTAAAAAAAAAAAAGTAGGTTATCATGTCTTTCTTCCAAAGTGCCATTGGATAATCTCAAACCTCCAACCTTCTAGGGAGTGAAAAGTCCTATTTGTACTATCCAGGTATCCCTTATATACAAACATGAAAAGGGTCCAAGATAATTATGAAGTGCTCCTTCTGCATCTCCTCATCTTCCCCAGTTCCCAGCCCTACTCTAAGATCTGGTATCAATCCATAGGTAGTTGGGCTGCTAATCAAAAGGTGGTGGCACTCTAGTAGTTCAAATCCACTGACAGCTCTATGGGAGAAAGATGACGTATAGTCTCCCATGTGATTTACAACCTCTGAAAGTCTGCTGAAAGCTGAGTTTTGACTCAACAGCAATGAGAAACACCCTAAGATCAGGCCAATGATAATAAAATCAAGAGCTACAAAATGGGTATCTTCTGAAAGGAAAGGAAATATTTCTCTAAAATCATTATCAATTGTCTTCTAGTTCTAAAAAGTTTTCCCCTTTCAAATGGGCATCAAATAAACTAGGAAACCTCTCTAATTTAAGATATGTTACTAAAGACCCACAAAAAGACAAACAGCCTTGCATTACACTTCTAGTGCCAAACCGTCTGATTATATAGTTAGCACTAAATCCCTAGAAAAAGCTCAGTGACCATTCTCCCTAGAATATTTACCAAAAGAAATAACATAATAAACCATAAGGAAACTTAATAGATTTAATTTGAGAAGTACTGAGTATTCATGGACTGCCAAGAGAATAAATGAAAAAGTGCAACCAGGGTGTTCCTTAGAGGCAAGAATAGTAAAACTTTGTCTCACATACTTTGGGCATATTTTCAGGAGGAACCAGTCCTTGGAAAAAGACACCTCAGAAAGGTAGCGTGTAAGTGAAGAAGAGGAAGACCTTCAAAGAGATACATTGACGTAGTGACTACAGCAATGGGCTTGAGCAGTGTGGAGATTATGAGGATGGTGCAGGATAGGGCAAGGTTCAGATCTATTGTTCATAGGTTCTTATGAGTTGCAGTCAACTAGATAACATTCACCAACAACAGCAACAACAAAAACAACAAACAGACTAACAAATAGTCTACCATGTTTCTTGTGGTTTAATTATACAGAAATCAAACCACAAATACATTAAATGTTTAACAGCCTTGCTTGCTGAAAGTGAGGAAGACCTGCAAAAGTTAAAGACTATAGTTTTTAATAGATTGAAGCTCAGCATCAAGAAGAAAAAGATTCTCATCACTGTGCCCCGAGGCAGCACCATGACAGATGCAGAAGAGAATGGGGTTGATAAGAATTTCCACTTGCTTGGCTCTACATTCAACACTCTCAGCACCAGCAGTCAGGAAATTTCACTGGAAAAATCATACTGAAGAGCCTGATCCAGGCCATGGTCTTTGCAATTACTTGCTATGCATCAGAGAGCTGGACAATGACTAAGGATGACAGAAGAATCAATGCCTTTGAGTTGTGGTGTTGGTGAAGAGTTTTAAACATACTATGGACTGCCAAGAGAACATGCAGATCTGTCTCGAAGAGGATGAGACCAAGTTTCTCCTTGGAGGCAAAGATTTTGAAGCTATATCTCACATACATTGGACACATGGCCAGGAGGGAACAGTCTTTGGGGAAGGACATCCTGCTTGGAAGGGTGGAGGGATATCACAGGAAAGGAAGACTGACACAGTAACTGGGGTAATGGGGGTAGGTGTGTCGGAGTCAGTGAGACTGGCTCAGATAGGGCAGGTTTCTGAGCTCCTGTATAGGGTTCCTATGAGTCACAGGTGACTTGATGGCCCATAACAACAAGAAGTATCCACTAAAACTAAAAAAGTAATTGAAACTATTCAGAGTATTCAGAATAAAAACTCTGGTCTCAATTCACTTTTACAAGGAACTTAATAAAAAGAGATTGAATATGCAATAAACTGTCAACTTAGGTGCCACTGGTTTTTCTCACTATAATAAACTGTAGGTGTTAGTGTAATTCCTGTTGGCTACACTCAAGGGTAAGGGCTAAAGGTAGCGGGGCCATCAGCTTTATCTGAGATCACTGGCTTTCTCAGTAAAAAGAAACAAGATCCTGGAATACTTATATATAACAAATAAAAAATATGCTCAGCGATTTTTTTGTTTCATTCTAGAAAACTGTATTAAGGTTGTCTTATATTTAGAGATCATTCTTCAAGTCTTTTTTTAAAAAGTAGGTTCCTATCTCTGATGACTTTTTCTTTCTACCTTGGAAGACAGATAAAGTGAACTGTGATGCTACTCCTACCTTATCTGCTCTGATCTTTTTACCTAGACTAAACGCATAACCAAGAGCTCTCTGGAGTCCATGCACACCATAGAGAAAAAGAACCATCTTAACAAGGTTTAAAAGCTAGATATATTGGCAAACGGAAAAGCAGAAAGTTATGATCATTGTAAGGAGATCAATGACCTGTGTGCTTTCAGGTTCACAGTCCAGGGAGCAGCACACAGCCTAGTCAATATCAATCCAAGGTAGTGGCCACAGAGAGATTTGTTTCATGCCTTTGGGTCTGAACAGTAAATACTGAACATTTTTGCACATAAGGAGGGATTTGGGGATACAGCAGTGAGCCTCAGGACTTGGTCCCCAGAGCAACAGCATTAACAACATCTGGAATTAGTAGAAATGCACAATCTTAGCCCCTGCTGCACCTCCTTCCCTGCCTAGACCCACTGAGGGAAGTATTTCTAGATGGGCTCAGGAATCTGGATTTTAACAGGTTCCCAGGGGTTTGTGATTTAAGCTCAAATTCGAGCAGTCTCTAGAATTGGAAAAAAGATAGTACGACACTTGCCTTGCCTGCAAGGATTTTATAATCTAACAGAGGATGAAAGTAAGCATTGCCATTCTTACTATACTCAGTGAATATATATTCTGCACCTTTTAGACACAGCATAGAACTGGCTCAAACATTGGTCACTTGATCATGAGGGGGGGCAAAGAATCATGCCGCATTCTGGTTATATATAAAGTCATCATATGTCAGAACCAACTCTTTGGGAACAGACAGTAAGATCTAACATAAATGAGAAGTTTTCTAACTAAGGAGGATGAGACTCAGATTGACACATCAGAGTATCCTGAGACTGTAAGTCTTTATGGAAGGATTCTGCCCATCTTTCTCTAGTTGAGTAGCTGGTGAATTCAAATCACTGACCTTCTGGTTAGCACCCCAACACAAGCCAGCTCCTGGCCTGCATGGGGGAATCAGGCAGCTAAAAATGTCTTAAATTACTGATGCATGGGCCCTAATCCCTATGATTCTGATTTAATTAGCCTGACATTCAAACTTTTAAAACTCTCAGGAGATTGTAATATTCTAACAGACTGACAACACCAATATTTCTGTTAAATGCCAGTGAGTCAAGTATGACTCATAGCGACTTCAAGACTATGATCTGAACTATGTCCTAGTCTACACCATCCTTATCCTCCCCAAAATGATTGAGTCCATTGCCACAAACACTTTATCAATCAATTTCCTGAGGGTCTTCTTCTCCTTCACTGACCAAGTACAATGTCTACTTCCAAGGAATAGCCTCTCCCAACAGCATGCCCAAAATATGTGAGATGAAGCTTCACTATCTTTACCTTCAAGAAAGACTTTGGTTGCTCAAAGTACATGAGGGGAAGCTTCATCATATTCACCTCTGGTAAGTGCTCTGCCTGCACTTTGCCCAAGACATATCTGTTTGTTCTTTTGGCAGTTCATTATATACTCAGCACTCTTCTCCACAAGTCAAAGGCATCTATCCTCCTGTCGTCTTTATTCATTGTCCAGCTCTCAGCTGCAAAATAATTGGAAAGGTTTGGTTTGAATCAGGAGCATATTAGTCTTTAAACTGATATCATTGCTCTTCAGGACTCTGGAGTGATCTCTGACAACAGATTTTATCTATTGATGCTATACATATCTTCACTGCTGGTACCAAGGATATTGATTGTGGATCCAAGCAAGATTAAATAATTGACAACTCTATCTTTTCTCCATCTATCATGATGCTGTCTATTGGCCCACTGGTGAGGGTTTTTTGGGGTTTTTTTTCTGTTTCCTTGATGTTGAGATGTAATCCTCGTCAAAGGCTGTAGTTCTTGATCCTCTATAGCAAGCGTCTCAAATCCTCCTTGCTTTCAGCAAGCAAGGTTGTGTCATCTGCACAAGTTGATAACTCTTCCTTCAATTCTGATGTCACACTCTTCTTCATAAAGTCCAGCTCCTCTAATGATGATCTATGCAAATTGCAACTACTATAGAGATGAGCATAGAAATGAAGCCCACAGAACACCCAGGTGCATTGTTGTTAGGTCCTTTGAATAGATTACCACTCATAGCGACCTCAGGAATAACAGATCTAAACCTTGCCCTGTCCTGTGCCACCACAATCTGTCATGCTCAAGCCAATCTTGTTGAAGGTCTTCCTCTCCTTCACTGAATCTACCATTCCCAGTATTATGTCTTTTTCTACAGACTGGTCCGCCCTGATATCACGCCCAAAGTTTCCTCATCCTAGCCTCTAAGGAGTACTCCTGTAGCCCTTTCTCCAAGATCATCTTGTTAGTTCTTTTGGCAGTCCATGGGATATTCAGTACTCCTTGCCAATACCACAATCCAAAGGCATCAATGCTTCTTTGGTCTTCCAAAGAAGACCAAACAACTTTCAGTTGCATCAGAAGCAATTGAAAATATCATGGCTTACAGCAAGCATACCTTACTCTTAAAACTGACATGCTTGTTTTTCATTCTAGGAAACATAGTTCCTGATGTGGTTTTCCTAGAATGAAGATAAAAACACAAATAAAGGACAAGGAGGCTGCTGGCCTGTGTACAATGTGAGTTGGAAATGAGATACAATAGATTTAAGATTAACACGCAGGCCCAGAAGCCATCCCTCAACTAATACAGGCAGGCCTCCCCACGAGCTACCAAGCTGGCTTAATTTTCTTCAAAACCATTCCGGACTTATCTCCAAGAAAGTGTGCCACATTTTTAGAAAACTGTGCTGTAACTTTTTATCCTAGTAATTGAAAAAGAAGGGAAACTCACTTGGACACTGAAAAGAACCTGATTTTCAGTCACTCTATAATCTCTAATAGGTTAAATATCCAAGTTTAAATACTAAGGTATTACAGTGGAAGCTCTGTTGGCTTAGTGGTAAGGCACTGTGCAGCCAAAAGTAGGTGGTTAGAATCCACTGGCTGCTGCACAGGAAAAAGATGGCCAATCTCCTTCTGTGTGGTTGACTGCCTCTGAAAACCCACTGGAATATCAGCTATGGGACGATTCTGACATGAAGGTACACAACATCACCTGGGCAGATACAGGTAAGTCATAGATTTGTCCTGCAAAGTTTGCCAGTTAACCCAATTTGACAGGTACTGGAGAGCAGTGAGCCAGATATTGTCTCCTCTACTCTCAAATTTAGAAAAAGAGACTTACATGCTTTGGGCTTTAATTATTTTATTTGCACAATATATGGTTGAGACAACTTGGTCTCTAATTGATCTTGGCTCTAATGGTCTTGGATGCTACATCTAACCAAAACATTTTCCCTTTAGTTGTTAATGGAACATGTCACACAACTAAAGATTGAAGAACTGATGAAATGCAACACAGGGGGGTGACAGTAGCTTCTTGTTGTTAATTGGTTGTTGTTGTTGTTGTTGTCAAGTGTGTCTCATAGCAACTCATAGCACTAGAGTCAAGTGTGACTCATAGCAACCCTATGAACAGTAAATCCAAACCCCATACAATCCTGTGATATCTTCACCTTTCCTGACACACTAGGGCCCACTGCATTAGTCATTGTGTCAATTCATTTGATTGAGAGTCTTCCTCTCCTTCACTGACACTTCACCCTTCCAAGTATCATGTCCCTTTCCAAGGAATAGCTTCTCCTAGCAATATGCCCAAAGAGCACTTCAGCTGCACCCTCCCCAAGACATATTTATTTGTTCTTTTTGCTCTCCATGGGGATGTTCAGAGCTCTTCTCCAATACCACAACTTAAAGGCATCAATTCTTCTAACATCCCTATTCATTGTTCTCAGATGCACAGCAAGTGATTGGAAAAAACATGGCCTGAGTCAGACACACCTTAGTCCTCAAACTGACACCTGAAAACCCTATGATCAGTAGAGAAATGCTAGTAGCTTAGTGGTAAGGAATTGCACGGCCAACCCAAAGGCATGTGGCTTGCATCTACCAGTTGCTCCTCCAAAGGGGAAAGAAGGAAAATCTTCCATGCAATTAACTGCCTACAAAAATATGCTGAGGGTCAGTTATGGGTCAGTTCCCACTCAATGGTACATAATGACAACAACAACACAGACACAGTCTCCTCCAACACCCCCTTCCCAGGAATGAGCCATGGTTAGCTGGCTGCATATGTCATGGTAAACTGTTCCAAAGAGAACTGAAAACATCGAAGACTAACTTAATTCTAGCAGGTGTGTTCTGGCAGAAATACAGCAGCTCTTCATTCTCAAATGGTATCGAAGGATTGGTGGAATGCCCCAAGACTACAGTCCTTAGTCACTTTTCAAAATTGGAACTAAGATAGTATGCTGTGCTTGCCTATCTGTATTTATTCTTTCACTAATAAACCTAAAAAAAGGAAAAGATTGGAATTGACTAGAGAGCATTATGCTGAGAGAAATATCTCAGTCACATAAGGGCAAATATTGTATAAGGCCACTACTGTGAAAACAGGAGGACAGTTGAGCAAGACATGTATTAATGTTCAAAAAAGGAAAAGGAGAAGAGGAAGAAAAAGGAGAAGGGGGAAAATCACTGGGCTAGCAGAGGTTAGTGGGCGGGTGGGGCGGTGAAGTAGTGGGAAAGGCTCAATGGGGACTTGAAAAGATGAGGTGACAACAGCAATAGAACAATGGTAATTATATCAAGTAAAATGTATAACCCAGATATTATGATACAAAGATTCACAGAAAAGGAAGTATAAATGCAGTCCATAATTTGGTCTGATAAAGAATAAAATAATGATATAAAAAATAATGTATATTAATGATTGTAGAAAATTCAAAGCACATGTACAAAACACGATGTAGATGAATGATTAAATGCAAACCAATAATTTAAAAAAAAAAAGACTGGAACGGAAATCACAGCCAAGACTCAACTTCCTACTAAACAATAGGCAGGCCTGTGAGGTGACCAATAGGACCAAGGAGAACAATATTCTTTAGTACAACCAATCATGCAAAAGGATAGTATTTGCCCAGGTGATCAAAGGGTCAGAAAACAAGAAGTGATAGGAAAGAAGGCTGATTAGAAATGAGAAAAAAGACGGGAAGAGGGCTATTACAATGTGGAAATAGCAATAAAATCATGAAACCTATGTATTGACTATTGAATGGAAATCCAATTCACTATGTAAACTGACTTAAATCATAATATAAAAAAGTTTTGTAGTGTGTGTGTGTGTGTGTGTGTGTGTGTGTTTAAGATACACACTTGAGGGTGATATGAATTTCTTTGTGTTCACAATCACATGTCAACATGAGTTGACAAGAATTCCTTCACCCAACTCAGTAATCATGAACAGATAGATCCCATGACCAACGTTGCATAGGATGAGTTAAGATCTCCACTCCACTCCTTTCCTCTGAAATATTGCAATAGCTGTTGCTGCTCTCATTAAGTGCCAGCCATTAAGTCAACTAGACTCAAAATGACTCTAGGAACAACAGATCTGAACCTTGTCCTATCCTGCACCATCCTCAACAATCCCTGATACACTTGAGCCCATTCTTTTCAGAGTCCTCTTCATTTTGTCTGACCCTCTACTTTCCCAGCATGATATCCTCTTCCAAGGACTGGTACCTCCTGCCAACATGTCCTAACTATATCCTTGCTTCTAAGTGGTATCCAACTTTAGTTTTTAGAGCTACTATCTATCTGTCAGTTTGACCTGCAGGGGTGACTTCCATGTTATTGTGGTGTTGACAGCTATGGCTTTATTATTTAAAATACCAACAGAGCCCTTCTCCTAACCCACCCCTACCCTACTCCAGCACATTACCCTCAATGAAAACTTAGCCAACCAACTCCTATAAAATATAAACTCTATCCAACAACATCCTTCTTTCTCTCTTTTACTAAAACAAGTATTCTATTTCCTTTTTTCCTTAAAGCATTTTCTACCCATTCTAAATTTTTCAGCCAGAGCTCAGAACTGAACTTAAAAAATAGCAGCTAGAAATTAGATACAAACTAGTCATTAAGATAGACCTTACCAGTAAAAAGGATTTACTTTCTTCTGGACACTAGTATAAGTCATTCTGTCTTGAGATTTTTAGCAGCCTTCTTTCCCTCTGCCAGTTTACTGCTGCAGACACTAAAAACCCTGTATAATTACCTACCTCCCCAGCAAGGGCCACTGTCCTAGTACTCATTTTCTCACTCAATCAGCCCCTGATATAAAAAAGAAACAAAAAAAGGCTGAAACCCTGATAACTGCATTATAGCCAGCAGCAGCAGGCTATTGGAAGGCTGACTGCCCTTTGACACCTAGCCACGACAGAGCAGCCTCACCACCAAACCTGGTCCCCTTCCTGGCCAACCTCTTAGGCCTGGCCACTGAAGACTGAAGATGCCCAGGTTTGACAACATCATCACTACTGCCAAAGCCCAGTTCACCCTTCAGGTAGCAAATAAAAGAAATTACCAACTTGAGCCAGGTGCTGTGACATCCATATTCTCCCTTGACTACTGGTCCTGGGCCATCCCAATCCAGCCTCTGAGCCCCAGATCTTCACCCCTGCTCAGCAGGAAGTAGCTAGATAGAGATATATAACCTTTTTCTTACTAAAGAGGCTGGTATATCAGGCCCAAACCAAGGTCAAAGAAGGAGAATTAAGGATCAACATGTCAACAAAGGGAATGAAAGGCCTTGCCCACCTGGCTACATCACAATGGAATGCCCCTCCCTTTCCTCCCTAAAGATTCTTACTATAAAAATCTGCCCCAACCCACCTTAGGGCACGGTTTTTCCCTGGTCTTTCCAGACCAAGGAATCCCACCTGGGAGCCCCCTTAATAAAGCTTCTATAGCTCTCTCTCTCAAAAAAAGGGTGGGATTTGCAATGAATAAATCATTGTAAATACAAAATTCAGTCATTCAATTCTTTCCAGCCTCATTCCTCTCACCAAGCCCCTGTTTTCCAATTACTACCCCATCCTCACTGTTTCCCATTTTTCCATTTCAGTCACTAATTATCATTAATGACAGAGAATGGCAAAGGGCATGCTGACAAAGGGGATCAAACAACTGGTTTTAACAAAGACTGTGGCAATATAATAATAGAAACTGACCCTCAAGGAATGTGGCTATATGACAATAAAAACAGACTCTAAAGGAATGTGGCAAAACAACAGACTCAAGGACAAGATAAAGAGATGGCCAAAAGTAACCATACATCCATTAGAAAAAATGCACTAATAAGCTGTTTAAACCCCACTCTCTGCAAACAAAGATATAGAAACCCTTTTGTAAGATAAAAAAAACTGTGTCCGGGGAGCTCTGATTGCCTAGTGGCAAGGAGCTGCAACTACATTCCCAGAGGCGCACGGTTCGAATCCACCTGATGCTCTGCCGAGGAAGGAGGGACAATCTCCTCCTGTACCAGTCAGATCTGATTTGACGGTACACTCACACAAAAATAATAAAACAAACCAAAAAAATAAATAAATAAATAAAACTGTGTCCGTCTGTCCTGACCCTTTCATAGTCTCTTATGAATGTCTAATAAATGTCAGTATTTTTATCTTGAAAAATAAAAGTATGAAGTCTCCCAAGTTGGACAGGTTTCAGCAGACCTCTCAGACTGAGACAGATTAGGAAGAGAAGTCTGATAATCTACTTTCCAGATATTAGTCAGATCATAAAAACACAGTATCTAAATTATTTTCTTTGGACACATCATCAGGATGGATCAATCATTGTAAGAGTACATCACGTTGAAGGATCGGAGTACCAACAAAAGCAACAGGAGACCTACGTCAGACCAAATGGGCAAGAGCGCCAACAATCAATTCAACTAGGCTGGTGATTTTGAGGATGACACAGGACCAGGAAATGTTTCATTCTGTTGTCTATAAGGTTGCTGTGAGTTAAGCCAACTTGTCAACATAAATAGCACAAAAAAGTTCTCATTACTGGACCAATCTGCAATGTCATGGTAGATGGAGACAGGCTGAAATTGTCAAGTATTTCCTTTTAATTGAATCAACACCCAGGGGAGCAGCAGTAGAGGAACCAAGAACATACTGAATTTGTAAAATGTGCTACAAAGGTCCTCTTTAAAATGTTAAAGAACACAGATATCACTGTAAAGACTAAGGTATGCATGACTCAACTATAGTACTTTCAATAGCTTCATAGGCATGTGAAAGTTAGACATTGAATAAGGAAGAACAAAGACAGACTGGCCTCTTTGAATTGTAGTATTGGTGAAGAATATTGACTGTGACTTGGAAGAAGTGCAAACAGAGTGCTCCCTTGAAGCAAAGATGGTGAGATTTCTTCTCACATAATTCAGACATGTTATCAGGAGGAATCAGTCTCTGGAAAAGGGCATTGTTGTTGTTGTTGTTGTTGTTATGTGCCATCGAGTCGCCTACAACTCATAGTGATCCTATGTGCAACAACCCTAAACCCTGCTCTATACTGCTCCAATCTCATTGTCTTCGACACACCTACCCCCATCGCCCTAGTCACTGAATCAGTCCATCTCATTATTAAGCTTGTAAAAATAGAGAATTAGGTAAAAAGAGGAAGATCCTCAAGGAGATGTATTGACTTAGTAACCACACAATGGGTCTAGGGAAATTCAATTTCTATAAGCTTTGCAGGTCATATGCAGAGTTTAGTAAATAGAAAGTTAAGACAAATCTGAAAATCAAAGCAGTTTCCAAAAATTTGCAAAAAAAAATTTCCCTAAAGTTTGTCTTCAGAGATCAAGAGTATAATGGTTACTTTTATGTGTCAGCTTGGCCAGGCTACAAACCATAGCTGTGGTTAGGCCAAAGACTAGCCTAGTTGCTCTTCTATAATGTAATTTAATGTAACATAATTACCTTCCCATAATGTAATCTAATGTAAGGCAATCAATCAACCAGTTGAAAACAGAGTTTCCTTCCATTATGTTCTGTCTCCAGACTAGAAATAGATATTTTTGCAGAATTCTCATGCAGGAGTTGTTAGACTGTTGCCAGACTTATGGACTTGCCAATCCCCCCACAAACACATAAGCCACTTCTTCACAGTTAACCAATCTTCTCTTCTCTGCTCTCTCTCCGCCCTCTCCCCTCCCCTCCCCTCCCCTTCTCTTCTCTCTCTCTCTCTCTCCCTCCCTCTCTCTCTGGTTTTGAATTGACACATATATGTGAGCAGGGAGCTCTGGTGGTTTACTGGTATGGAACTGTGCTGCCAACCCAAAGGTACATAGTTCAAATTCACCAAATGTTCTACAGTAAAAAAGTCATTCTGTGGCAGGAGTGGGTAGGGAGGAAAATGGGCAACAATGAATGAATGGAAATCCAAGTTCTCAATAAACTTTCATTAAAATCTCAAAAAAAAAAATGAGGAATCTCCTCCCGTGTGACTTACTTCCTCTAAAAACCCCATTGGAGGGTCAGCTATGAGTCAGTTCTGACCCAATGGTACACAACAAATAATAACAACAACAATATAAATATGTATATAGACTATAACAAATAATAATCAAGTCAATCGCAATTTATAGTGCCTCTATAAGACAGTTGGAAGGAGGAGTGGCATCACTGGAGGGACAAACAGATCTGTCTTATAAGAAATGCAGCCAGAGAGCTGGCTCCTTAGAAGCCATACTTTGGGCACGTTGTCAGTAAGGATCAGTCCTCAGAGAAGAACATCATGCTTGGTAGAGGGTTAGTGAAACAGAGGGAGACTTTGAATGAAATTGATTGACAGTGACTGCAGCAATGGGCTCAAACACAGCAATGATTATGATGGTGCAGAAACGGGTAGCGTATAGTTTAGTACTCTTGTACAGAGGATCACTATGAGTTGGAAAAGTCCCTGGTGGCAAGGATTTCTGCTGCCAACACAAAAGTAAGCAGTTCAAATCCAGTAGTTGTTCCATGGAAGAAAGATGAGCAGTCTTCTATGCAATTTATTGCCTCTGAAAATCTGCTAGAGAATCATCACATATCAGATTATCAGATATATAAGCAATCAGATTCTGATTGTTTAGAGGATCCTAAGACAAACAGAAAATCTGAAGACATTAAAGATCATTTGTACCTTAATCACAAATAGAAGGGAAAATTCAAAATGGTAGAAGAGCTATTGATCTCCACAGGAAAAAGATTAGGAGTTTGACCAGCAGGCTGAGACAGGATTTAGTAGGGACAGGACAAGCCCTTGCACATGGGGTGAGGGATGGGAGTAAAAGTGCTGAAACCAACAGAAAATAACAAGATCCCCACAGTCTGGAAGACGTATGGATGGAGTTATCAAAGAGACTGTTGTGTGATTTCTCAGAGCATAGGCAGGGAAGATGGTAAGCCCTGAATTAATCTGCTGCTTGTAGGAGGCTGAGAGAGTGGGTGAATACTGATGGGGGCAGCTATCACCTGGAGTCATAGAGAAGTCTGAAGGGTGCAGCTAGCACCACAGCAAGAAGCCAAGGCAAGACCACAAGGAAGGGTTAGCAAGAGCTCCAGGATGGCACATGGACCTGATAGCCTTATCAAGGCCAGGATGGTCTACAGCTTAGAATGTAAAGACCCCTCAGTGTTTGGGTCACTTCCAGGGGTAAGGAGAAATAAAAACCTTAAATTTGACTTAATAATCACTATAAAGTAACCAGTTTCAAACTGCATGAATGTTACTTACATTTGGCAGTTTACCTTGAAAAACTAAATTAACTGTGTTATTGTCATTGGTGTGTGTCATCATGTCAGAACTGACTCACAGCTGACCTTCCAGCAGGTTTTCTGTCCATTTTTCCCCAGGGAAGCAGCTAGCAGATTTGAAGTATGTGCCTTTGGGATTGCAGTGCAGCTTCTTAGCACTAGACCATCAGATTTCTTGTCACTAGGCCAGCAGAGCTCCCCCTAACTTCAGTAGAAAGAAATTTGCACGTTTTCTTTTTTTGCATTTCTGCATCTGTGTCTGTTAATGGTAAACCTGCTATTGTCAGCACTATGAGAAATGTGGACACAAATTATGCACTAAAAAAAAAATCAACCTCAGCCTTA
Source organism: Elephantulus edwardii (assembly GCF_000299155.1). Taxonomy (NCBI): domain Eukaryota; kingdom Metazoa; phylum Chordata; class Mammalia; order Macroscelidea; family Macroscelididae; genus Elephantulus; species Elephantulus edwardii. The sequence goes on along the minus strand of NW_006399820.1, from coordinate 10,482,811 downwards.
TGTCTTATTGCAAAAGCAATAAGCAATCTAAAAGGCTGGAAATTTGTGAAGACATGAGGTAACACAGGAAAGAACTAAATGATGCACCTGGCATAACAATCCTTTCACCAAGGTCATATAATAGTATTTGTTCATCCAGGTAGTATTTGATCTATTCCAGGAAGGTGATTCATTACATGATAGATAATGAAATGTTCTCAAAATGCTGGGGCAGTATTTACATTGGGGGGAAAAGGAAGTTGCAAGCAAACTAAATATTGGTGTTGGTATAAGCCATTGAGTCAGAACCGATTCATAGCTACCCTGCAGTGGGTTTTCAATCACACAGATTGCCCATCCTTCTGCAGAATAGCTGGTGAATTCAAACTGCCTGCTTTTGAGTACGCATTAAAATTACTTACCCACTCGGCCACCAGAACTTCCTAACCTAAATATGTTGTTATTGTTATGTACTATTAAGTTGGAACCAGCTCATTGCTGACCCTTCAGTGGTTTTACAGAAGCAGTAAATCACAGAGAAAGAAACTGCCCATCTTTCTCAGCGCAGCTAATGGAGTTGAACCGTGTGCCTTTGTGTTAGGAACAGAATTCCTAACCACTAAGCTACCAGAATTCCCTAACCTAAAAATAGGACAATACAAAAAGAAAAAAATTGTTGTAAAATCTATTTCTGACTCATGTTGTTACTGTTAGGTGCTGCCAAGTTAACTTACAGTGACTCTATGAACAAGAGGTAGGAACCCTGACCTATCTGGTGCCATCTTCATCATTTCTGACATGTGCTCACTGCTACAATCACCATATCAATCCATCTTCTGAGAGTCTTCCTCTTTCACCTATGCTCCATCTTTCCAAGCATTATAGCCCTTCCCAAGGAATAGTTTCTCCTACAATCAGGCCCAAAGTATGTGAGATAAAGCTTTGTCATCTTTGCCTCCAAGAAACATTCTGACTGCAATTCCTTCAAGACATAAAATTATTCTTCTGGCAGTTCATGGGATATTCAGCATTCTTCTCCATCACCACAGCCCAACGGCATCAATTCTCCTCCTGTTCACAGGGTCACTGTGAGTCATAATTGACTCAACAGCACCTAACAACAACATCCTTAGTCACTGTCTAGATTTCAGATTGTGTAGCAAATAATTGAAAGGAACATGGCCTGAATTAGGTACACCTTAGTTTTCAAGCTGGCATCATTGATCCTCAGTAATTTGGAGAGTTCCCTGACTACAGACTTGCCCCAATACAACACGTCTCAGGATCTCCTGACCGCTGGTACCAATGGTGTCAACTGTTAACCCAAGTAAGATGAAATAGTTGACAATTTCCATCTTTTCTCCATCTATCATGAAGTTATTTATTGGTCCAGTGCTGAGAATTTTTGCTTTCTTGGTGTTGAGCTATAGTAAGCACTTCAAATCCTCCTAACTTATAGTAATTAAGGTTGTGTCACCTGCATAACACAGGTTGTTGAGTTTTCCTGTGATCCTGCTAACACATTCTTTTCTTCATAGGGTCCAGTATCGTGGATGATTTGTCCAGCAACCCTTATGTGTCAGAGTACAATTGTGTTCTATTTTCAAAGGCTGTAGCTTTTCAAACTGTCTAGATGTTCTTCTGAAGCATCTCGGAGTTTAAAACTACCAACTATTTGGTTTGCCTCATCTGGGGGTTTATTATCATCAATGATGAAGTCACTCCACATACTAGCTCGGCATCATTAAAACAGACATGTTATGAACCATTAACGTTAAGAAACCTGGTCTTTGTCTCAGCTCTTAGGGGCATAACCTTCAAACACTTGGAATTTTCCAAGTATTACAATGTTTCATTGCTTGTCCTGGTGGCTCCTTCACACAGTGCCTGCTGATGACTCATGGCGGGCCTCTGGATAGTTTATGGTAAGGACAGGAGCTTGCCACACCAGAGAAACTGAACATACGATTAGAGGTTGGGACTTGGAGAGCTATGTGATAAAAATTAAACTTCCAAGGAGAGGAGAGGACGGAGATAGAGTTCAATTATATCCATGGTGATTTGATAAATCGTTTCTAGGGAATAAATCCCCAGTAAAAGTCCAGTGAGATCAACAAACTTGGATGAGCCTCATAAGTTGGTAATACTCCTAAAATATACTGCTACATTTCAACACTAGAAGAATAATACAACCCTAAAAACACAGAATTTGGAACTCCCAGTTCCTAATTCCACTTCATGTGTCTCTTCCTTTGGTTCATTTTGACTTTCATCCCTCTGATATAACGAAAGAGAGCTCTGGTGGCCTACCGGGTCAGCAATGATTCTGTGGACAAGGCTGTTTGAAGGATCAGCGACTCTGCTAGAGAAAGATAGGTGATCTCCTCCCACGTGACTTACAATCTCTGAAAAGCCACTGCAGAGTCAGCTAAAAGTCAGCACATAATAACAACAACAGATATAAAACTAGAATTATAACACTTTCTGGGATTCTCTGAGTCATCCTAGAAAATTATCAAACGTGAGAGAGTTCATGAGGACCCTCAAATTGATACACAGCTGGGTACCAAGTCCCGTGGGCTCCTGCATTTACAGCTAGTGTCTGCAGTCTTGGGCAGACTTGGCAATCTAGAGGAATGTGTTGCTAACTTCAAACCTGTCTAAGTCATTGTAGATATCATAAAGACTAAAAAGAAAAGCAGTTATTATAATAAAGGACAGAATATAAAACTGTGCATATATATTACTATGTGAGGGGTTCCAATATGATATGGAAAAATGCAAATATAACATGAAATAATTGAAAAAAGATTAAAATAACATATAATTCTACCAAAAGGTTGGAGGTTCAAAGCCACCAGAGGTAACTCAAAAAAAAGTCCTGGTGATCGTCCTTTTTTTTTTTTAAAAAAAATCAGTCATTGGAAACCTTACAGAGTACATATCTACTTTGACCCTTATATAACTACAATGAGTTAAATTAATCATCCTGGCAAATGAGTACCAAAAAAAATATGGTTAGGAAATTTTTGCACATAAGTGGTAGACATCAACCTGTAAACAATTTCCCCTTAAAGGAAAAAAGGCTTTTATAAGCAGCAGAATAAAAAAAACTAAAAACAATGTGTGTGGTCAACCAGAAAATATATGCTGTTGTTAGGTGCCAGTGAGTTGAGTACAACTCAAAACGACCGTATAAACAAAAGATCTGAACCCTGTTCTATCCTGTGCCATCCTCACACTTCCTGACACACAAAAGTTCATTGCAGCAGTCACCCTATCAATCCATCTGGTCCAGGAACTTCCTCTTCAGAGTTTATTCTTTAATAAACTCTTCACATTTAAAGGATTGTGTACCAGTTTTAGTCTTCTCACTCTAGAGGAGCAAAGAAAGCTGCATTTTCATTCCTAATATCCAACAATTTGTTTTCCATAATCCAAACCCTGTGTGGGCCCTCATGCATAAGGAAGGAAAAGAAGAAGCCAGCTGTTGAGATCTGATGTCTAACACGAGCAAGAAGGACATAGCCAGGTCTCAGCAAAGCACTGTCTTTCCGTGGCTCATGCAAGATTTCAAATCTACTGCAAGGAAATAAAGTGTTCTTTAAAAGTTGCCCATATGCCTGGGTTTCTCACTTCACCAAAGGACAAACAAACAGTGCTGTATCTTTCTTCCTTACCATCCTACTAGATAGAAATGCATGGTTTGGAGATTTCGGTCCCACAGCCTTCAGATTGTTCCAGCAGAAAAATGTACACTGCCAGGAGCAAAAACGTATTGCCTTTCTCCTAATGAAGGGATGTGGCCAGGCTATTTTTAACAAATAGCAAATATTAACCATCTAAAATTATTACCCCTGCTAGAGGTTTACCAGTGGCTCACCAAGGAAGCGCAGGCAACTCTCCAAGCCTGGAATGTTTTCCCTCGGCAAGCACTACCTTATATGTGCCAAGACAAAATCAATCCAATTAAACAATTCCTTATTTAAAGGCAAGCCGTTCCACTGCGACCAACAGCACACTCTGGCATTGTCTCTTCCAAATAAACGTGGCTGGGAGGAGTCCTAAAAAATGCTATTCCCTTCTGTATCTGAGAACAGAAAGTGTTTGTATGCTGTTCTTTAGTTTCCCTGTGCTTTCAAAGAGATCCTTGTAATACTTTCATTCCAAACTCCTTGGGATGTCAGCAAGAAATGCTTTTAAAAGTGTAATGAACTCATGTTCCTCCAAGCTTTATGGGTAAGCAAATATTATTTGAGATTGATAATCAATGTGCATAATTTTACAACCAGATAAATTTTGAATTGATACTTCTTCTCATCATAACAATGCTGTTGTTGTTGTGTTAGTTAAGCAATCTGGTAGCCAGCAGGGCAGAAGAGAGGGTGGTCCTGTGGAGCCCTGAATGTGCAGCTAGTGTCTGAAGTCTGGAGCAGTTAACTCTGACTCACTGTGACCTTGTGTACAATAGAATCCATTGTTGCTGAGTCCGGCTCCCTTCTCACTATCGCTATGGGCATGTTCAAGCCCATGCTTGTGCTTACTGTTCCAGCCCATTTCATCAGGATTCTCTCTCTCTTCCTTGCTGGCCTTCTGCTCTAGCAATTGATCCTTCCTAATGACATGTCCAAAGCAAGAAAGTTAGACAGTGACATGCTGTGATCCATAGCGTCTTCACCTGCTAACTTTCAGAAGTCAGTTGCCAGGCCTTTCTTCCTAGTCTGAGAGCTCTGTTGAACCCTGTTCACCTTGGTGGCCCTAGTGGTATCTGAAATATCAGTGGCATCCAGCATCATAGCAGCTTGCAAGTCACCATACAATGACTATGGATGAGCAATGGGTCACAACAATAAATGCCATTTATTAAGTGGGCAATCTCCTACTGTGAGACTTATAGTCTCTGAAAACTCCCTGGAGGATGAGCTATGAGTTCCCAATGAGAGATGAGTTGGCTCCAGGAGAATTTCTTTTTTTGTGTTGTTCTGCTCTGGGAGTCTATGCATTGCTGAATAGTCTCTCATTTGTAGAGACATCTTCCTCCTGTGTTTGACCTTATTTCTATAACTATCCTTGTTTATAAATGAGCAATTAGGACCCTTCTGTTTCAGCATGACTTTGTTAATTTAATTAATAACATCTGCAAAGAAAATCTATGTTTTCTTGATGTTGACCTTCAGTCCATAATGGAGACTGCAGTCCTTGAACTTCTGCAGAAAATGCTTCAGGTAGTGATTAATATTTGTGAGTCTGTGTCAATACATTTTTTGAGACTAAAGTAGTAATTAAAGAGAAAAATAATTTAAGGTTTCCATTATTAGTAAAACAATGTAACTGACAATGTTGCAATGCTATATAGAAAGACATTACAAAACAATTTTTTAATTATACTAGTATATTTACAAACTTTGAATACATTGTTTTTCAGACCAGATTCTTCCAATTTCCCTCAGCCCTCCACCAAATTGTACAAGCCCATGAGTAAGACACATCCCCTTCCACATCCTAATCCCTCTGCTTCTACCCTCCCCTGCCCCTTGGATTCTCATACTCATTCTACAATAATGGTTTTATACAATATTTGTCCTTGTGGGATTGAGTCAGTTCACTTACTGTTAGTATTCACATAAGCTAAGAGATATTACACTTAAATAAGCTATAACTTTGTTCATTGCATATTATTCTATGATTAAAATTGATATTTGCTTAAATATTGTATAAGACTGTTATTGTAGAATGAGTAAAAGGATCCAGGAGGGGTGAGAGAGGCTGGAAGTAGAGGGATGTGAATGTATGGGGCAAAAGGGGGTTAATCATTGGATTATACAATTTGTTGGGTGGGGGGATGATGGAAATTGAAAGAATTTGTTCAAATTTATATTAGAATTTTGTAAATAAACTAGTAAAAAATTGATAATTACTAAGGATTCTGTTTGCTTTGGTACAGGAGGAGGTCCATAAGAAAGTAGGCAATGACATCTTTAGTTGACATACTGGGTAATACTAACCCTAATAATACTACTGCATGTGGCTCGGGCCCAATGAGCTGGGTCCACAGCTGCTCTCCCTCAGTCTGACCAGAGTGGAAAAAAAAATCTCAACTAGAGATTACTATCACATACAAGGTCATGTCCTATAATGATAACACCAATGTCACAAGAATGGAGTGAATACTGAATGGAATTATAATAGTCTTCCATAAGTATTAAATGAGCTACATACTATAAAACTAGATTAGCTGCTATTATAAAACTAGAACCAATGAACAGTCCACACACTAGCTACTGCTTTGGATCACTCTATGATAACGACTCTCAGGATAAAACACTGGAATCAAGTGGGAGGCTAGACAAAAGGGAAGATGCTAGAGTTCCAGCCTCGATTAAGTGTGTTAAGCTTTAAAACTGAGTATCGTGGGTTTTTTTAGATCCCAAAGTAGTTTACTTCCCAAGCTAGTTATGACAAAGCAGGGAAGTTTAATTTCCAAACTAGTTATGGCAAACTAGTTTAATTCTGGCATCATGGATTGAATCATATCTCCCAAAATTGTATGTCAACTTGGATAGACCGTGATTCTCACTAGTATGCAATAATCTCCCGTGTTTTGGTCTGATATAATTAATCTATGGGTTTTAATGTCTATCTTTACAATGTTAATAAGACAAGCTGCAATCACCAGGATTATGGTCTAGGGAATCCTATGGTGTGGTTCACTCTATCCTACTGGGTCACTGTGAATTGGAATTCACTCAAAGGCAAAAGTTAGGGATTCCTGGGTGGTTCAAACCATTAATGCTAAATGAAAGGCTGGATTTTGAGGTCCATGCCAAGCCACATTGGAGAAAACCAGCCATTGAAAACTCAACAGAGCACAGTTCGATTCTTACACACGTGGGTCTTCATGATTTGGAATGGATTGACAGCCACTGGCTCTTGGTGGTAAAGATTCATTAAGAGCAAAGCTCTTAGACATTAGATTTTGGCATAAAATCCCAAGCTAACTCATCTCCTAGCTGTACAACCTCACTGAAGGGATTTAACTTGTGTATCAAATTCCTCATCTACCCCATGGAGACTTAATATATCAGCCCTGATAGACACAGTTAATACATATAAAGTAGTTACTATGAGGCCCATCACAGCATTAAAAATAAATGCAGGCTAGATATTATCATTGTCTCTGTTGTTCTAGTAAACTGTTTACTCAATACAGTAAGTAGCAAGGAAGAAAAACACAAAGACATTAATTGTTGTTTTTATGGTATGTACTGTCAAGGTGGAACCAACTCATTGCTGACCCTCCAGTGGGTTTTCAGAGGCTGTAATTCATATAGTAGAAGATTGCTTATCTTTCTCCTTTGGAGCAGCTGGTGGATTTGAACTACCTGCTTTTGTGTTGGCAGCACAACTTCTTACCTACTAGTCCACATGAACTCCCTAAAGACATTTACAAGAGTTCACTAATTTTTCTGCACTTTAGGCCACCAGAGCCCCAGAAAGCCTATATATAATGAAAAGAACTTCCAAAACAATCTCCAAGGGCCTAGCTATGCATTCCACATTAAAAGAGCAATCAACATCAAAAGAATTGTAATGTGAAAAGGCCATCAGTCCATCTTTTCTTAATGAAATTTGGGGTTCTGATTGGGGTTTAAAGAGGTCATATTTGAATTGTATGAAAATCAATTTTTAATAAAAGGAAGAAACCAAACCATTTAAAGAGGTCATACTTATTATGTTTTTCTCCCTTAATCTAACACTTTTTAAAATACCACTATTTTTTAATAAAATATTAGAATTAATAAAAATATAAGTCCATATGGCATGGATGTGGATCAATTATACAATGATACTATAAGTATTATCTTTCTCATTGAAAAGTAACTACCTACTGATACTGAGAGACAGTGAGTAGCGGTTGTTTCATATCACTAAGGAGGCAGTAAGTACAAATATCATCAGTGTTTTCCCCATTGGGTACAATGAAGAGGTTGAATAAGGTCACACATTTATCTGACTCCAAAGTTGTTACTTTTCCCAATGAATTCAGTTGCCTCTTATATAAAAAAAAACCACCCCAAACAAACAAATATGACTTGAACAACTTCTTTCCCAGTGTACTTAAGTAAAAATTTTATCACTCCAAAGAAAATTGCCCCCTAACAATGCACACTCTCCTACAGCCAGTAATACCTCTTGCTATTTAAGATGTAACAATGGGTGAGATCCTTGGGGATAATGGAAAATACAGAACCAGAGTTCTATTTTCTTATGCAACACCTTCAGGTGGGACCAATTATCTCAGGGTGTTTTAAGAAAGTCTCAAAACAAAATTAATTTTAATTTAGCTTAATATGAAAATAAAGTGCCTAGGCATTTAACTTTTCTAAAGAGAGAGATCTGATGGGGCCAGAAGGGAAGCAACACAAATGCCACAATCCCAAGAGAGCAGGGATCCAGGTTCTGGTGGCTGGTGTGCAACAACACATGGTCAGAAAAAGTAATGTTCACGATGCTGCCTAGTCCCTAGGAACTACGCTATTTTAAGAAGCTGAGTGAAATAAGTCATTTACAAAAAGACAAACAGTTTGACCTCACTTATATGAAACAGCTAAACTAGCAAATAGCTAGTGATTATCATGGGAAGAGGAAGGGAGAGAAAGGAATCATTGTCTAGAAACCATTAAGTATCTGCTAATGGTAATGGAAAAATTGGAAATGGATTCAGGTCACACTTTTAATAAACCTTTGGCAAAAGTTGATACTTGATACTGTCTAGATCCACTGTGCATTCAGGCACACCTTATTCTATTGTACTTTGCTTTATAATAATTCACAGACACTGCATTTTTACAAACTGAAGGTTTGTGGCAATTCTATGTCAATTAACTAAATCTCTCCCTTTCTTTCCAATTGTGTGCTGTTGAGTTGCCTGCGACCCACACTGACCCTATATGTACAGCAGTTCTGAAGCCTGCCCTCTCCTGAGCCAGTCTCACTGATTCCGACTCACCAACCCCTATAGTGCATGCATATTTCTCATCTCTGTCACATTTCAGTATTCCTCACAACACATCAACACCTTACATAATGTTACTGCACATTTAATAGATGACAGTGTAGTATAAACATCACCTTCATAATCACAGGGCTGGGGGGAGAATCTGTGATTTGCTTTATTCACATTATTGTTAATAACATGGTAGTAACATTACTGACTTGGTCTTGACCTGAACCTGCAATATCCTGGAGGTATGTCTCACATCATGTTTTGTGTACTAATAAAGGTCACTGAATTGGACATGTTAAAAATGTTGAGATTTATATCTTCTTTTTTCCTCCATGACTTGGTTCCTGATCAGGTAGTTACATTTCTCCTGCTTCATTATCTTAAGCAGCAAGCAGTGTCAAGTCTACCTTGGGGCTATAATAAATAACAAGAACATCTACAAAAAAAAAAATCTATCATGACTACTCAGATGGGGACAACTTACTACAACACAACAATGGTTTCTCAAAAAAAAAAAAAGAAAATTGGTGGATGTTTCAGAGACATTATTTTTAAATGCCTTCTTTTTCTAAGACATTCTATTTTCTTCCCCCCCTTTTGTTTTCCCCTACCTGCCACTATCCCATCACCTTGAACCTCTCTTGCTTCCTTTGCTCTGGTGCCAATTTTCCATGGTCGCTGAGGGCAGAACAAATGATACTGGGTTTAACATGGAGTTTCTCTCACAAAACTGAAGTCCTGTAGTTGCCCAAAAGGGTCTCAAGTACACATTAGGATACAGAAATGACTATCCTATTATGGAAGAAAAGGAATCTCTGGAGGCTTAGTCGTAAGGAATTGTGCTGCCAACCGAAAAGCACACAGTTCAAATCCACCAACTACTCCATGGCAGAACGATGGGCAATCTCCTCACTTGCCATTTACAGCCTCTGAAAATCCAGTAAAGGATAAGTCATGAGTCGGCTCTGATTCAATGGTCCATACAACAGTTGTGGAGGGTTAGATTCGTTTGGATTTATAGTTAAACTCCTCAGCTCTGTACAGTATATACTTGAATTTTTTCAACAGTGTAAAATCAAAAGAATTTTAAAAAAAAAGTCTCATCCCAGGACCCACTAAGCCAAGATGCAACTTCCTGTCTCTTACTGTGGTTTTTCTATTTCTGTTTTACATTTGAATCAGACCCCCCAACAGTGTATGTCAGAAGCTACAGACCACTGCTTCTATTCCCAAGGGATATAAGTTCTAAGGGTCCCTGCACATCCTGACATAGAAAAGCCCCCACACTCCAACACCAAATGAATACAATTCTAGGCTGCCAACATGGAACCACTTTCCTTCAGGGCAAAAGCTAAGCCATGCTGAACTATTATGATTGTTGTTATGTGCTGTTGAGTCGCGGGCAACTCACAGCAACCCTATGTACAATAGCTCTGAACCCTGCTCTATCCTGAGCCAACCTCATTGTCTCTGACACATCTACCCCCGTTTCCCCAGTCACTGAGTCAATCCATCTCATTGAGGGACTTCTTATCCTGTGCTGTTCCTCCACCCTCTCAAGCATGATGTCCCTCTCCAAGGACTGGTCCTTCCTTGCAACATGTCCAAAGTATGTCAGACAAAGCTTCAGAATCCTTGTCTCCAAGGAGCAGCCTGGTTTCACCCTCTCAAGGAAAAACTTGTTTGTTCTCCTAGCAGTCCATGGCATAGTCAATACTATTCTCCAGCACAACTCAAAGGCATCAATTCTCCTATCATCCTTAGTCATTATCTACTTCTATTAATCTCCATTGCTGCAATCCTCCACAGTGTTTTAGTTATTGTTAGGTGCCACTGAGTTAAGTACAACTCACAGTGACCTTTTGAACACAAATCTGAATCCTATCCTGTCCTGTCCTGTGATATCCTCATCACCTCTGGCATACTCAAGCCCATTGCTGCAGTCACCATATCAATCCACCTGGTTGAGGAGCTTCCTCTCTTAGTGTCTGCCTTCTCCCAGTCAACCTTGTCTGGAAGATGGCAGCCCTTAAGTGCACTAGGGGAAAAAAATATCTGGTCCTCCACCATTCCATGTTATACAGTAGAATACATCCTTGTGATCCACAACCTTTCAATAGTTCATGTTTGGAAAGAGGTTGCCAGGCCTTTCTTCCTAGTCTGGGTTTATCAGGAAATGCCACTGAAACCTGTTCAGCATCATAGCAACACAAGCCTCCTCAGACATCTGAGAATCAAAACTGGGTCTCCTGCACGGAAGGTAAAAATTCCACCACTGACTCATCAATACCTCATACATTACAATCCTTTTCTAAAGGCTAAAGCAGCAGAAACATGCCAGTGTTTGAAGAGCATAATCAAATTATAGAAAAGAAATATTTAAAAAGTAATTATTCTTATTTCATCATGATGGCCTTTCCAAGTATACACCTGGAATCATGAGGATGTCATTTTCCAAGTGCCTGACTTGCCATCAACTAGCTCTGTGACAAGCTTCACACAACTCATCTAACCCCTTAGGACCTAGGCTTTCTAACTGAGGAAATTAGGAGAGAATATCAACGATACATAGAGTCTTTTTTACTAGAGAACATTTTGTAAAAGTTCTTAATACAATGGCTGGGAGAATGTGAGTTCAACCAGGGGAAAAGGCTGACTGACATATGACAGTTGTTCATGGCAGGCTTATTCTCTGCATATAAAGTCCCTGATGATGACAGACAGCTATGAAATAAATGCACTTTACCAAATCCCAACAGAATGAGGAAATAAAGTTATCATGCTAACTGACTTTTCTTTTGCTTCCAATAACCATCAGATGACACCAACTCAAGTCAAACCTAACTCAAATCGACTACATCATGACGCTATGTGTGTCAGGGCAAAACTGCTCCAAAGAGTTTTCAGTGATTAGTTTCTGGAAGGAGATGAGCAGGCATTTCTTCTAAAGCACCTTCAGATATACTTAAAGACCCAGTATTTTGGTTAGTAGTCAATTCTGTTAGCCATTCCCACCATCGAGGGACAATGATCATGTCTCGGAGAAGTTCAATATCTACAGAGTCAGTATCTTGATTGTGCTTGTGCAAAATCGATACCTGGGCTAAGAAGCTGTTGTCTCAATGGAGTAAGGGAACACTGTATGGTTCACAATCAAGAAACAACTGGGTCAGGGATGTCTCCATAGTCTTTCAATCTATATGCCAAACAGACCATTCAAGAAGCTGGACTTTATGAAGAGGAATGTGGCATCAGGATTGGAAGAAGACTCATCAACAATCTGTGCCATACAGATGATCCACTCTTGCTTGCCAAAAGTGAGGTTGACTTGAAGAGCTTAATGCAGGAGATCCAGGACTGCAATGCAAGCTTCAATATGGATTGCATCTCAACATCAAGAGAGGAAAAATTCTCACCACCAGGCCAATAGGCAGCATCATGGTAGATGATGAAAGAACTGAAGTTGTTCATTATTTCATTTTACTTGGATCCACAATCAACACCAGGGTGCTTCTTCGAGGTAAGGATTTTGAAACGCCATCTCACATACTTTGGACATCCTATCAGGAGAAGCCATTAAGAGAAGGGCATCATGCTTGGAAAGGTGAAAGGTCAACATAAGAGAAGACCCTTGGCGAGATGGACTGACAACATGGTGACTGTAGCAATGGGGTCAAGCATGTCAGAGACAGTGAGGTGGGCTCAGGATAGGGCAGGGTTCAGAGCCATTGCTTACAGGATTCATAAGAGCAGACCTGACAACACATAACAACAGAAGGAATCAGGGATTTGCAAAGAGTTGAATAAGAACCAGTTCCCGCCTTCCAAAAAATCAGGAAGCCCAGCATCTCTTTCCTCTCAGTGGCTACAGTAGCCTTTTGCACATTTTTAAATGCAGCATAACTATGTATCTGTAACTTCTTACTGAACTGCATTAGGTTACCCTGTGGATATTTCAGAGAGAAAATTCCCAATACCTACTGTTTTTGTTATGTGTCAAGTCCACTCACAGCGACCCTATGAACAATGGCTCTGCTCCCTGCCCTATCCTACACTTCATGTGCTCTTTCAGCGTATCTTTGACGTAACTAGATTTCTCCGATTTGCTTTAATACTCCCCTTATCCCTTTAAGTAACTACTTCCACTCACCCTTGCCCTCATTACCTGTCCTTTTCATTCGTTTCCAGTTCTCCTGTCAACATATCCAGACTCTTGGCCCAGCCAACTTCCATTCTTGCTTTATTACTGTCATTGTCAAACATCCCCCCAACAAGGACTCAGATCACCCCTAAGCAACTCACTTATTCCTTTTTTCACTACCATCAACATCAGTCACACCTCACTGCCCACATCCCACTTTCAAACCTTCACAGCACCCGCTGCTCAGGGTTTTGCTAACTAATCTCAGCATTCATCAGCACTCGGAGAATCTGCCAGCAGAATTCCACTGAGCTGTCCTAATAACAACTGGAATTGCTGACCTTTAAATATGACACCAACTCTCCTTTTCATCTCATAACAAACACAAATTATTTGGCACTTTTCAGTTTTTCAAATGGAAAAGCAGACAATGTATCTATCCATGGACAAATGCATTTAATTAAACCTTTCCGATAAATGGTATCTCTTATAGAAAACTTGTAAAATATTTTCACATCAGTTGTATGTTGTTGTTGTTGCTGTTATTAGGTGTCATCAAGCTGACTATGACCCATAACCACTCCATGAACAACAGATCAGAATCTTATCCTATCCTATACCATTCATACAATCCAATACACTCCAGTCCTCTGTTAGTTACAGTCACTGAGTCAATCCATCTTTTTAAAGGTCATCTTCTCTTTCTCTGACCCTCAACCTTTTCCTTGAGTGGGGGAGCGGTGTTGGAGACAGTCAAATTGGCACAGGATAATGCAGGGTTTAGGGCTGTTGTGCATAGGGTCATTATGAGTCGCAGGCAATCGATGGCACATAACAACAACCACAACCTTTTCCAGCATGATCCTGACAGCATGTCCAAAATATATGAGACCAAATTTCACCGCTCCTGCATCTAAGGACCACCCAGGTTGTACTTCCTCCAAGATAGATTTATTTGTTTGTTCTTCTAGCAGTTCATAGAATATTCAGAACTCCTCTCCAAAATAAAAAAGTCAAAGGAAAAACGTAAACTTGCAAAAAGTGTTCACAAAAGTGGCATACCTGGCCCTAACCAGGACTTAAAATTTAAGTGAAGAAACTGCAATGACTAAAATCCAGTTTTATTTAGGCCAGAAAGAGTTAATGAGACATGTAAATAAAATGAGAATGGCATGTAATGAAAATAAAATAGTACTTAATGAGCCCCTTGAACCAATCCATTTCAACAATGCTCTGCTGATGAAGTCCAAAGGAGTTATGTTGCTAACCCAACAGTCACATCTCTCCATTGGTTTGAATCTACCAGCAGCTCTTCTGAAGAAAAATGGACAATCTCCTCGCTGTGCAATTTACAGCTTCAGAGACATACGATCAATCAAGGGTCAGCTATGAGTCAGTTCCTACTTGATGGCCATGAGTTTGAGGGGGTTTTAGCAGCATTGCCATTAAGCAAATTCCAACTCACACTGGCCCCAGGTGTTAAAGAGTAGACCTGATAGATAGTGTTTTCCTGCATGGATGACAGCTTGATTACAAGCTGGTACCAAGTCACAGTGAGACAGAATGGACCCAAAAGCAGCACATTAGTCATCATGGAAGTAGAAAGACAAACTTCTCCAATACAATGCTATTGCATAGGTTCAAATTTTTGGCAAGTTGCCAAGCATACAACCCTTTATGTTACTTAGGATGGTGAAAATCTCCAAAACAGTTTGCACTTGTATACTAATTTAATCATTTGGGGTTTAAATCCATCTTGACAGATCACAGAAGAAAGACCTGGTGATTTGCTTCTACCAGATGACAATCAAACAACTAGGTCCAGTTACACAGGTACACAAAGGGTAACCATGAGAGGCCACTGACTTCACAGCAGTTAACAGCAGCAGCAGCCGCTGTTAAGAGTCATTAAGTGGTGCAAATGATTAAGAACCTGGAAAAAAGAGGGGAAAAAGAAAAAAAAAAGAGCCTGGATTCTAAAAATGAAAATGGATGGATTGAAAACATTCAGGGGTACCGAGAGAGCAGGGTGGGGAAGTGGGATGGTGGGATGTCAGATTCTTAAAAACAAGCAAACAAGTGTCACCAATGTTGAATTGGTTGTAATTCAAAAAAATTCTCATCAGGTTTCTGAGGCTGTAAATGTTTAGAAGGTTATCCAACTTTCTCACACAGAGCAGCTAACGGATTCAAACTATCACCTTTTCATGGGCAGCTCAAAATGTAACATACTAAGGCATCAGACTTCAGAATTATCAGATTACAGAGAGATTCTTTTAAATTAACAGTAAATTGCAGAAAAAGATGTTTTCTCATAAGCAGCATGGATGTGCCTGAGCTACATCATAAAGTTTGGCTTTATGATGTAATTAACCCTCCACAAATTATTTACATTGCTAAATCTGAGAAGGACCTAAAGCACTTGCTGCAGAGGGTCAAGGACTGCAACCTTCAATATGGATTTAAGCTCAAGATCAAGAAAACAAAGATTCTCACCACTGGGACAATTGGCAGCATTGTGACGGGTGGTGAAGAGACTGAGATTGTAAACAGCTTTAGTTTGCTAGCCTCCACAATCAATATTCTTGGCATTATCAGCCAGGAAATTAAAAGACGTATTGTGATGTGAAAGTCTGCTGCCAGATACCCCTCCAAAGGTACTGATGTCAGTCTGGAGACTAAGGTGAACCTGATACAGGCCATGTTCATTGCAATCACTCACTATGCATCAGAAAGCTGAACAATGACTAGGAACGATAGGAGAATTGATGCCTTTGGGCTGTGGTGTTGGAGAAGACTATTGAATATAATGGACTGCTAAGAGAACAAACAGGTTTGTCATGGAGAGGGTGAAACCAGGCTGCTCTTTGGAGGCAAGGATTCTGCATCTGTCTGACATACTTTGGACATGTTGCAAGGAGGGACCAGTCCTTGCAGAGGGACATCACACTTGGGAGGATGGAGGGATAATGCAGGAGAGGAAGACCCTCAATGAGATGGATTGATTTTGTGACTTGGGTAATGGGGGTATGTGTGTCAGAGACAGTAAGATTGGCACAGGATAGGGCAGGGTTTAGGGCTGCTGTACATAGGGTCGCTATGAGTTGCAGGCGACTCAACGGCACATAACAACAACAACAATAACATATAAGATGGGCATATAATAAATATCTACATTGTCACAAAAATTTTAATGATGCATGTAGCTACAAACATGTGAATATATACATAAAAAAGCTGCTGACATAAAACTCTCCAAAGTACTAAAGATCAAGAATATCAGTTTAGAGACTAAGGTGTTCATGGTCCAAATCTTTGATTGATTCCTATGCATATTTTAAAGTTGGACAAAGACTGTGAATGACAGAAGAAGGTCTTTGAATTGTGGTCCTGGAGAAGAAAACCAACTATCCTATTGACTGACAAAAGAACAAACAAATCTATCTTACATGAAGTACACCATGGTTGTTCCTTGGAAGCAAGGATGGTGAAACTCATCTCACTCATGTTGGGAATACTGTCAGAAAGGACCAGTCCTTGGCAAAAGACATCATGCTGGGCAAGGTGGACGGTCAGAGAAAAAGAGTGAAACCCTTAACAAGATAGATTGACACAGTGACTGTTAACTATGGGCTTGGGTATACTGGAGATCATAGGGTGGCTCAAGATCTAGCAAGACTCGGATCTGTTGTCCATAGGGTGGTTATGAGTCATAGTCAGCTTGATGGCATCTAAACACATATACATTTGCCTATTTTTCAAGTAAGTGGAATCATATAGTACTTGCCCTTTTGTGACTGATTATTTCACCCAGTATGATGTTTATATCAAAATTTTCTTTCCCTTTATTGGTAGCACTCCATACCACAGTTTGTTCATGCATTCATCTGTTAATGGATATTTGTTTTCCCTTTTTGGCTATTGTGAACAGAGCTTCAGGGAATACTGGTATACAAGTTTCCATTGTGCTTTGCTAATTTTGTCTCCATCAGTTAAAAATACTCCACTGTTTTCTGTCATCACCTTATTACATTCTAGTAAAAAATGACTCATAGCTGACTCTCCCTTGGTTTTCTGAGGCTGTAAATCAAATGGGAGTAAACTGTTCAGCTTTCTCCCAAGGACTAGTTGGTGGATTTGAACCATCAAAGGTGCAGACTTTGGGTTGATGGCACAACTCCCTATGCCACCAGAGCTCCCTTTGTTTCCCATACTTGTAATAACTGTTATATTTAATCCTTTCCAATGAATTTTTAATCAATTGAGAAACAGACACAGGGTGTTAGCTAGGGTTCCATATATTGACTTTGATATGAGAAAAGATAAAATGGACATAGCAATATGGACCTAGGGTTACACTTGTAGCTCTGATAGCGTGAATTAAGTTTATTTATTGTAATCATCGATGGGGGTAGGGGGCCAGTGATGAGTGAAACAAGCCAGTCACAAAAGGACAAATACTGTCCTTAAATGATTCCACTTAAATGGAAAATAAGCAAATGTATGTAGAGACCATAAATAAACATTCAGGAATGAGAGAGTGGAGAGGAGTTAGTGTTTAAAGGATACTGAAATTCTATTAATGGTGGAATCATTTGGGAAAAGTTAGTGGTAATCACTGTACAACATAATGAACACATGTCAATGAATTGTACACATAAAACAGTGCTGAATTAGGCAAGCTTTTCTTACATACCCAAAACTGAACTTACTGTTGCCAAGTGGATATTGACTCACAACAGCCCTATAGGGTAGAATGGAACTGCCCCCATAGGTTTTCCAAGGCTTTCTCCCATGCGATGAACTGCCTCTGAAAACCTGCTGGAGGGTCAGCTATGGGCTGGTTCTGACACCAAGTGTGTTCTGAACACAATAAGAACAACACCATCTTTACAGAAGCTCACTGCTTATCTTTCTCCCATGGCTGGTGGGTTTGAATTGAACTTTTGGTAAGTAGCTGAGCACTTTAACCACTGCACCACTGTTGTTGTTGTTCCATTGAGTAGAAACAAAGACTCACAGCAACCCTATGGACAACTGATCTGAACCCTGTCCTATCCTTTGTCATCCTCACAATTTCCGACACTCACAAACCCACTGTTGCAATCACTGTGTCAACCCACCTGCTTAAAGGTCTTCCTCTCCTTTGTTGTCCCTCCAGCTTCCCAAGCATGATGTCCCTGTCAACAACTTCATCTTACTTGAATCCACAATTAATACACTTGGTACCAGCAGTCAGGAAATCAGGACACATATTGAACTGGTCAAGTCTATGGTCAAGGACCTCTTCAAATTACCAAAAAGCAATGATATCAGTTTGAGGACTAAGGTGACCTGATTCAGGCCATTGTCTTTTTCATTCGCTTGTTATGCATCTGAGAGCAGTACCGTAGTATTAAGAGTTTATTGTTCAAAATGGCTTCCCTACCCATAAACTGCCTTTGCATGTAGATGCCTGGGAATAAGCGAATAGGTCATATTAGCCCATCCACAAGGGAATTGACTAATATCTCCATTCAATTGAGCAGAACCAGTAGCACAATTTAAGACCTTCACCACCAGCAAAGGAGAAGCAGGCATGCAGAGCATGTCCTTTGGGGACAGAGACTCTCATGCCAGCTTGACCTACAGCAGCAGCAGCCATGGCCGAAGCAGAAGACCAGTGACCAAACATGAATGGAGCTACCTTCAGGCTGCTACCACCCCGCCCCACAGAACCAGAGCTAAGAGTCTTTGCCCAAGTCTGTTGGACAACAGAAGAGGGAGGGGAAGAACCACAATTGGCACAACTGAGAACTCTGTTAACACAGGCCTAAAGATATGAGGCACAAGGCTGAGGCACCAGTGAGCACATTTCAGAAGCTGTTGTGATTATATTCTGCTACTAACATGATTATAGCCTTTTGATTTTCCCAATATGGTTCTATGTGGTCTGTAAGCTATCACATTAGATTTTGGACCCTGTGAAACAGTAAGATTGGTTTTAAGATAAATATAAAGAGATGTGGGAGGTTGGAGGACATGTCTGACCTCTTGGGAATTAGTTTTGTCTTGTTGATAGGGACAGTTCCCCTTTGTGAAGTTTATAAAGGTCTGATATGGCCATTCTTGTGCAGCTTTTGCTTTTTTTATATGGACAGTAACTAAGGATGACAGAAGAAAAATTAATGCTTTTGAACTGTGGTGTTGGAAAAGAGTTACTATCCCATGGACTGCCAAAAGAACAGACAGATCAGTCCTGGAGAAGGTGCAGCCAGAGTACTCCTTGGAGGTAAAAATAATGAAGGTTCATCTCACATACTTTGGGCATGTTGCTAGGAGAGGCAATTCTCTGGAGAGGTACTGCAACACTAGGGCCCCAAGCATATGCCTATTTTGTTACTGTTGTTTTGTACCATCAACTCAGAAACAATCCACGGCTGATCCTCACCAATCCATGGCTGACCCTCCAGCAAGTTTCCAGAGGCAGTTAATCACATGAGAGGAGATTGCCCATCTTTCCTCCAGGGAACAATGGGTGGATTCAAATTGCATACTTATGGGTTGCCAGTGAAACACCTTATTAAGAGGCCACCAGAGCTCCCCAGACCTATTTTACACTAATAAAACAAACAAAAAAGCACAAGGGGAAGGATCAGTCACTTCATCTCACATTCCTCTCCCCAGTGGCTCCACCCAGCCAGGGAGAACGTGGCTTCTCTGATTCAAGGTATCTGGCAGGCTGTCCTGTCTGTGGGGCTGGAATGTAACTAAAGGCAGCCTCATACACCAGCACCAGGATCTACCTGGAAAAAAGGATGTGTTTACAGAAGGGCAGCTTCTAAGAACTCTATTTTTTTAAAAAAATTAGACATTGTAATAAATTAACCAAATTAATCAATGATAATTAATGAACTCAACAAAAAGCCTATGGATGACTGTATGGAAATCAATATGATTTTTAAACTTCCACTCAATTAAAAAACAATTTCTGAAAGCAAAATTTACTAATATTTTTTATGAAAATGAATAATACTTTGAGTAAAGGGAAACACAACATGCTATAGGGAGTGATTACACATTGTAATTAAGTCATATTAATAAATGGTAATTAGTGTTACAAAATAAACTGTGTTTGGAAAGTCCAATGAAATGCTAATTACAGTGCTATAAAATGTATATGAATGGAAAAAAAAAACCTCATTATTTCCAAATTCTCACTCAAATAAATAAAAGAAAAAATAAAATGTCAGTTTGTTTTTTAAAAAGGGGGGGGAGTTGAACAAGATTATATGAGGATGTCTCCAGCACTGTGTCCAGCAGTGTATCTGAACAGGGTCTGGAACTAGCTGACCCACATACAGCCATCTGGCCAGCACAACACAATTACAATGACCACAATGCCCATCTCCTGTTAACTCTCTGCCCTCAGAGTAACCTTTGATCATCCTTTAGTTTCACAAGAACAGTCCTGTCCATGGGATAACAATTCCATAGTTCTAACTTTAGAAGGGATTACATCCCAAAAACTATTGTAAGTAAATTCTGACATAAGTAAAATAACTCATTTAAAAAAAAATTCAAAAAAACAAAACAAAACAAAAAAATTCATTTTCCTTATATTGACTTTATTACAAATATCTTTATAAATATGATCTTCATTTATCTTTAGGGTTTGGAAACATTACATATAATCTTACATATTAATTTTCACATAGATATGCATAAAGAGGCATACAAATCTGAAAAGTTATTTTAAAAAAGGTGTTATGTGCCACCAAGTTGCAACTGGTTCTTTATAAAAAAAATAGCAGGATTTCAGAGGCTGTACATTGTACTGCCATTCTTTCTCTCTCAGAGGCAATGGGAGATTTGGATTGTTTGAGTTGGCAGTTCAAATCCTTTACCACTAGGTCACCATAGTGTCCTTGTTACAAGTGTAGTTTGTTGTAACTCAAATGATTCATAAGTTAAGGTCAACTTGTATTTCATTAACAACCTCCAATATGCAGATAACACAACCTTGCTTGCTGAAAACAAAGAGGACTTGAAGCAATTACTGATGAAGATCAGAGATTATAGCTGTCAGTATGGATTACACGACAACATCAAGAAAACAAATCCTTACAACTGGACTAATAAGTAACATGATAAATGGAGGAAAGGTTGAAGTTATCAAGGATCTCATTTTACTTGGACCCATGGTCAACCTCCATGGAAGAAGCAGTAACTTAAACATATTTGGGGGAAAGGTGCTACAAAATACCTTTTTTAAGTGTTAAAAAAGCAATGGTGTCACCTTAAAGACTAAGATGCACCTGGTCCAAGTCACAGTATTTTCATGCATATGAAAGCTAGACACTGAACAAAGACGATCAAAGAAGAATTTATGCCTTCAAACTGTGGCATTGGTGAAGAATATTGACCATATATTGACTACCAAAAGAACAAACAAATTTGTCTTAGGAGACTTACAGCCAGAACATTTCTTTGAAGTAAAGATATATATTTCCCCCACCCCCACCCCACCCCCGGTCAAAGTACGCACCAGAAAAGGCCATGTGCCTAAGACATTTCACCAGAGAAAAAGTGCAAATGGCCAATATGCACAGGGAAAAAAATGTTCAACATCTTTAGTCATCAGGGAAATGCAAATGAAAACCACAGTGAGAAGCCACTTCACACCCACAAAAGCTGACTGCTTGATGGAACGGTTCTACCCTACGCACATGGGGTCACCATGAGTCATAATCAACTCCATGGCAACTAAGAACAACAATCAAAAAAACAACAAAAGAATATAAGCTGTGGATGAGGATGTGAAGAAATTAAAACATTGGTACTGTCTGGTAAGGATATAAACTGTGCAGTCACTATGGAAATCACTTTGATGGTTTTTAAAAAAAAAAAGAACACAGAATTACCGTATGGCTTAATAATTCTACACCTAGGTATACACCCAAACGCCTTGAAAACAGGGACCCAAACAGATATTTGCACATCAACATCAATGTTCACTATTCAATTATTCATATTGTAGTTGTTGCTTTAGGAAGACGGATTGGCCATCCACTTCCAAAATTACAGGCCTTCGAAAACCCTACATACAATAGAGCACACTTAGACTATCATTTGAACTAAGAGATAGGGCAATTGAAACTGAGATCTTAGAAATGGAAACACAGAGAAAGGAACAGCTGTAAGGAGACACTAGTGATTGGAACGTGGGATGTGAGAAGCATGAATGTAGGAAAATTGAACATTGTTAAGAAATGGACGCATAAATATTGACATACTAGGTATTGGCGAAATGAGATGGCTTGGCATGGGACATTTTGAATCAGATGATCATATGATTTACTATGCCGGGGAAGAAAAGGTGAGAAAAAATGGGGTTGGTTTCATAATTTAAAAAGTCACTTCTAGATCTATCCTGAAATAAAATGTGGTGAGCAACAGGATAGTATCCATACACATACAAGGAAGTTCAGGTAATACCACTATCATTCAAATATATGCACCAACAACTAGAGCCAAAGAGGAGGAAACAGAATATTTCTACCAAGTTCTGCAGTTGGAAATTGATCAAAAATGCAACTAAGTTGCATTGATAATAATGGACGACTGGAATGCAAAAGTTGGGAACAGGGAAGAAGGATCAGTAGCTGGGAAACACGGGCTCGGTGAGAGAAATGAGACTGGAGATAGAATGACAGAGTTCTGCACTTTCAATGATTTCTTCATTGCAATGAACATAAACGCAGGCTATACATATGGATCTCACCTGATGGTATGCATAGGAATCAAATAGATTACATTTGTGGAAAGACTCAGTGGAGAAGCTCAATATCAGCAGTGAAAACCAGGCAGGGTGCTGATTGTGGGACAGACACCAACTACTCATATGCAAGTTCAAGATGAAGTTGAGGAAAATTAAATCAAGTCCACGGGAACCAAGATTTGACCTTAAGT
>NW_006399820.1:10432799-10459508 GCF_000299155.1 Elephantulus edwardii | reverse complement strand
ATGAAATGTGTAGAGAGCTGGAGTCAGAAAATCAAAAGGGCCGAACGGGCCGAACTCAGCATTTCTTAAGCTGAAGGAGTTGAAAAACAAATTCAACCCACAGGTGGCAATACTTAAAGATAGTTTGGGTAGAATGTTAAATGATCCAGGAAGTATCAAAAGAAGTACAGAGTCACTGTATCAGTAGGAATGGGCTGACACAAAGGAATTTCATGACATAACATAGGAGCAAGAGCTTATGGTGATGAAGGAGGAAGTTCAAGTTCCTCTGAAGGAACTGGCAAAAAACAAGGCTCCAGGAGTTGACAGCATACCAATTGATTTATTTCAATGAGCAGATGCTGCCCTGGATGTGCTCACTAAGTTGTGCCAGGAAATCTGGAGGACAGCCAGCTGGCCAACTGACTGGAAGAGATCGATATTTGTTCCCATTCCAAAGAAAGGTGACCCAACAAAGAGTGTGGAAATTATTGAACAATATCATTGATATCACATGAAAGCAAGATTCTGCTGAAAATTATCCAAAAACATTTGGAACAATATATCAACAGAGAACTGACAGATGTGCAGGTTGGATTTAGAATAGGTCGTGGTTGTTGTTAGGTGCCATCAGCTATGACTGATAATGACCCTGTGAACAAAAGATCTGAACCCTGTTTTATCCTGCCCCATCCTTACAATTCCTAACACACAAGAGCCCATGCAGCAGTCATCATGTCAATCCACCTATTGGAGGGTCTTCCTCTCCTTCAGCGATCCTCCACCCTTCCCAGAATCATATCCTTCTCCAAGGGATAGACCCTCCTCGCAACAATGCCCTAAGTATGTGAGGCAAAGTCTCATCATTCTTGCCCCCAGAAAGCACTCCCGCTGCACCCTCTCTAAGGCATATCTGTTTGTTCTCTTAACTATCTATGGGATGTTCAGTGCTCCTCTCCAATACCACAGCTCAAAAGTGTCAATTATTTTTCTGTCATCGTTATTCATTGCCCAGCTCTCAGATTCATAGCAAGTAATCTGAAATACTATGCCCTGAATCAGACACATCTTAATCCTCAAACTGATATCATTACTCTTCAATAATTTAAAGAGGTCTCTAACTTCAGATTTTTCCAGTGCAATGTGTCTCCTTATTTTCTGATTGCTGGTACCAAGGGTGTTAATTGTGGATCCAAGTAAGATGAAGCTGTTGACAGTTTCAATCTCCTCGCCATCCATTATGATGTTGCTTATTGGTCCAGTGGTAAGAATCTTTGTTTTCTTGACATTGAGATGCAATCCATACTGAATGCTGTATTCTTTGATCTTCTGCAACAAATGCTTCAAATCCTCCTCACTTTCAGCAAGCAAGGTTGTGTAATCTGCATAGTGCAGGTTACTGAGTCTCCCACCAGTCCTGATGATACTCTTCTCTTCATAGAGTTCAACTTCTCAGATAATTTGCTCAGCATACACACTGAATTATGAATTATGGAGAGAAAATACAACCGTGACACACTTTCTTCTCAATTTTAAACCATGAAAATTTGGAGAATAGCTGTCTGGCCAATGTATTGGAAGAGATCCATATTTGTTCCCATTCTCAAGAAAGGTGATTCAACTGAATGTGAAAATTATCAAACAATATCATTAATATCACATGCAAACAAAATACAGCTGAAGATCATTACAAAATGGCTAGAACAGTACATAGATTGAGAACTGCCAGAACTTCAAGCAGGATTTGGAAGAGGCTTTGGCACCAAGGATATCTATCATTGCTGATATCAGATGGATCCTGGCTGAAATTAAGGAATATCAGAAGAACGTCTATTTGTGCTTTATTGACTATACAAAGGCATGTGTGGATGATAACAAATTGTGGCTGACATTGAGAAGAATGGGAATCCCAGAGCACATGATTATGCTCATGAGGAACCTATACCTGGACCAGGAGACTGTTGTGCAGAGCAGGGAACACTGCATGGTTTAAATTATTTACACTAGCTAAAAGGAAAAAAAAAAAAAACCCAAACAAGTAAACAAACAAAAACCAGCCCAAATATCCATGGACAAACAACGGGATGTTATTCAGCAACAAAAAAACAATGTCATTCTATTCTAAGATGTAACACAGATGAACCTTGACAACAATGTTGTGTTGTTGTTGTTATGTGTCGTCAAGTCACTTGCTACACATAGCGACCCTATGTACAACAGCTCTAAACTCTGCTCTGTTCTGTGCCAATCTCATTGTCTCCGACACACTCATCCCGATTGCCCCAGTCACCGAATCAATCCATCTCCCAGAGGGCCTTCCCCTCCTGTGCCTGCCCTCCACCCTCCCAAGCATAATGTCCCTCTCCAAGGACCGGTCCCTCCTTACAACATGACCAACGTATGTCAGACGAAGCCTCAGAATCCTTGCCTCCAAGGAGCCACCCGGTTTAACCCTCTCCAGGACAAATCTGTTTGTTTTCCTAGCAGTCCATGGTATTCTCAATACTCTTCTCCAGCACCACAGCTCAAAGGCATCAATTCTCCTTCTATCCTCCTTGGTCATTGTCCAACTCTCTGAATCTAGGGGTCCTACAATGAAGCCAGCCTGAGATCCCAAACCTTTAGGACAAAGTTCTAGGGAGAGCCTTTGAAGAAACAGCATAAACAGAGATATTCTACCAAAAGTGCATGCATGTTGGACAACAGAACGGGGCAAGACAGAACAGTATCTGGGTCTAACACTTAAGGGAACCACATGAGAAGGGAAATGTCCACCCTGAAAATAAATAAACTAACGAGAAACTCAGAAGAAGACAAACCACAGAGCCTTGGCTCTGCCCCAGTGATCAATTCCTCGTTCTTTTAACAAATGCCACAGGCTGGCATGTGGAAATCAACAAATCAGCTGCTGACATCTGGATCTGTAAAGTTTTAAGCAAAGCATGCAGCTTTGTAAATATAGCTGCAAAATTATTTACCAAGTTAGTTGGAAACATTTATTGATAATTTAAACATCTCTGTGATAAAAATAACATCCTATGTTTATTCCTCTAAAATATCTTCTTTGAACACTACAACTTGTTCATTCAGATATTATTTTAAAGTCTATCCAAAAACACAAGAGGGAATTCCTAGGCTGCCTAGAATGTATAAACACCAACCAGTGACAACTCCACTTGCACTAACCTAATTCAAGTGCCAAGCCTTCTTAAGCACAGCGTGCCACACTTCACTGATTCTGAAGAGACGCGCAAAGCTGTATGGGTGCCATATTGGAAAAAAGCATGAATCTGGGTATCAGACAACTGGGTTCAAGTTTGGTATCAACCAACCAGTTCTACCACTGGGTGTTCTTGAGTAAACAATTTAATCTCAGTGAGCCAAGAGCTTTTTATCTGTGAAATGAGGAGGAAAATAATAAGATTACTGCTAGGATAATTCTTCACATTCTTCACAAAATATATGTAACCTCTAATAGAAGTACTCAAGGGGCACTCAACACCCCTCCAATTCACTTTCTTCTTACTATATCCCCAGTGAAAAGCTTCAAATCTTTTCCCAAACCAGAAGTGATACAAGGATCTCTGTTGTCAATGGAGAAGATAAGTGGGTGTCACTGGGAGAGGAAGTCACTACACTGAGAGGTGAGCCGTAAGTTTTGTTAGGATTAAAGAGTAAGAAGAAAAAGAATAATGTGCCATTGATGAGGTCAGGATAGGAAGAGACTTAACAGATCACTTGGTTTCTTGCAAAATTTAAAAGTGAAAATGTAATATTATATGGAGCATGAGTAAGAGGCAACCCTGTGAACTGGAAGAGAGCCTGGAGAAAAGGATTAGAGGGTTCTCAGAAGTGCTAGAGTCTTTGTAGGAACAAGAAACGGTCACTCGTGAATAGTAAATAACAAAACACATATCCACACATCCAAGGGCTGGCTCAGCCATAAAAATAGCAAGTTGTCTGATCACCACACGAGACTTGAAATTCCCAAGGGAGCAAAAATTTAGTTCAAGTCCCCAAAGGAGCAAATGCTCTGACAAAGCTTTTCACAAGACTCAGTATTTATGTCCTAGAAAATCGCACTCACTTAAGTAAGAGGATCCCAGTGGATCTTGGGCAGCTCATGAAAAGGCAGATTCATTTAGATTCTCTGTAATTATCAGTACTGTCCAGCAGGCTCCAACTGAAGGTGACCTTAGAATGGAACACTGCCTCATCCTGGGCCATCGACTCAATTGTTGGTAGACTCAAAGTCCATTGTTGTGCTCAGTGTGTTCAGTGTGCCTTTCCAAACTAGAAGGTTCATCTTCCAACTTTGTACTGACCAATATTCTCTTCTTCACTGGGTGACTTTCGGAAGTATATTGCCATACCTTTTTACCTAGTCTGTCTTAGTATAAAACCTGTCCACCATTGGAGAACCTGCTGGTATTTTAAATATCTGTGGCACAATTTCTAGTATCATACCAACAGGCAAGACACTACTGTGTGGAAAACTGGCAGGCAGGTGGTTGCTACATTCCCTGAGTCCTAATTAAGACTGTTTAGGAAATCCTGACTCAGGAATATCAGAAGTGAGGCCCAGGTAACACTGATGGTCACTGTTATGTGGAAATAAGCAATTTAAGTCACACTTTGAGTCTCTTACTTCTTCCATCTTGCCTTTTGGCTCCTACCCATATAGCTGCCTCTTTCTGAAATGTCACTATAGATAGATAAATTCATTTTCACCCAGGGCTTCTTCAGGTGAATTTAAAAAGGAAGTCAAAGCTATTCAGTAGGAAAATCACTCTAAAAGGGATCACAGTTGAATATCCTGGATAAAATGGGCAAAATCAGATCAAAATTCAAGAACATAATAATGAGCAGTATTACTAGGCCAATGGACACTAAATGGAATATCCAAAAACAGTCTTCAGTTACCCTACAAACCCAGACAAAACTCACCCTGGTGGGTCAACTTTCAGCCAAACAACTGACAGGTCTGTAAGTTAGTGAACACCAGGGAGACACTTTATTCTCTGAATAGGGACAAATAAGCAGCACTGCTCAGAGATAAAGCTCAGAAAGTGGGAAGCGGCAGGCTAGAACGCTTGGTGGAAATGAGAATCACTGGAATGAAATGGGAGGGATGCTGCTACAATGTGGGCACTGTAATTAATGACATAAAACAAACTAATGTGCTAATGGTTGCATGGAAATACACTCAAATCACAATAAAAATTAAAAACATAAAATAAAGTTACTTATCAGGAGTACCTCACACTCTCTCATACACTCTTCATCTTGAAGAGATTTTAATCCACACTGCCTGCATCCTGCAGGGTTGAGATGAGTCTCCATGTACCCTCCTGTCAGCTTCCACACACATTTCAAGATTCTTTGTCCTCAAACAAGGAGTCTTGATGACATTCTGCTTAAAGCATTTGGCTGCTAACCAAAAAAAAAAAAAAAAGTTGGCAGTTGAAACCCACCAGCTGCTCTATGGAAGAAACATGAGGTAGTCTGCTTCTGTGAAGATTTACAGCCTTTGAAACCCTACGGATAATTTTGCTCTGTCCCTAGGATTTCTATGAGCTGGAAT
Source organism: Elephantulus edwardii (assembly GCF_000299155.1). Taxonomy (NCBI): domain Eukaryota; kingdom Metazoa; phylum Chordata; class Mammalia; order Macroscelidea; family Macroscelididae; genus Elephantulus; species Elephantulus edwardii. Next base: position 10,453,945 of record NW_006399820.1, on the reverse strand, counting down.
CAACTGGATAGCAGTGGGTTTGGGGGTTTGTTGATCTTTGGGTATGAATGAACAACTCTCTACCATCTGTAAAAGTAAAATTTCCTTTTACCTTCTCTGTCACTGTCTTCACCTTCATTTTCAACCTTCTCATGCATTTTCTCCTCACACTTCACTCCCTCCTAAACACTCTGCAGTGTGACCTCTTCAACCCTTTCTTTATAATATGAAGCATGAGTAAGAGGCAAGCCTGTGGACGGAAAGAGAGCCTGGGGAAAAGTTTTCTTTGCTACCTCCACTAAGGTTGTCCTCAAAAAATACAACCTCAATGGTTCTACAACACCCTCTCAATCCACATTCTACCTGCTTCATAAAGGGGAACTGCCTTCATCAATAATATCCATAGTACCAAAATAGCTAAAAGGAAGGACATGCCATCCCCTCTCCCGCCCCTCCCCATCCCCCAACAATCCTCCTACACCTATTTGTATAAATCATTGGATCTGGTGTTTGTTGCAAGACTCAAAGATTTTACTCACAGCTGTGGGGTTTATTAGGGAAATGGGATGGAGTAGGGGAGGCAAAGAACATCTCGCAATGCTAGTCCAGGTTTGGCCCTGCAGTCTCAAGCCAGATTAACAAGGCACAATTACTCAATTAGTGAAAGTCCAGGTTCAACTCAACAGCATAAATCTAAAAAGCCTCTGGTTTCCTTGATCATTCAGCAAAGTTTCTCTCAGAGCAGTTCAGTAGTTAGCTATTTCTTCAATCATCAAGCAAGGAAAACCTTTTACTGTGGCATTGATTTCCAGGGTTCCTCTGGTTACACTTGCCACAGTCTCTTCACAGCAGTGCCACCATATCTTCACATATCTCACAGTACAAGTCCAGGTTTAGTACAGCAGTCCCAAGCCAAATTAACAAGGCATAATTCCTCAATTATTGAAAGTTCAGGTTCATCTCAATAGCAGAAATGCAAGTAACTTTTGGTTTCTTCGATTATCTTGTAAACTTTACCTCCACATAGTTATAAGTCAGCTGTTCCTTCAATCATCCAGCAAGCAAGACATTTCATCGTGGCTCCATCTCCAGGATCCTCTGGTTGTACCTTGCCACAGTCTGTTCACAACAGTGCCACAGTCTCTTCAGCCTCTCTCTGCCACTGTCACCAAGGAACTTTACAATGTGGAAAGCTCTCTCAAATTAGTCCCACAGCTGTTGATGATTTGCAAGACCATGTGTCTACAGTTAAGGTAGTTTGAGACCATGCCCTGCCTCAAACAGGGGCTGGCACAATGGCTAGAAAAAACAATTTTTAAGGTTTCTGACACCACATTTTGAAAAACCATTCTAAAGGGTTTTTCCAACTATAGAAAGGGTTTTTCCACTATGAGTTTGTTCTGACTCAATAGTACATACTAACAACAACATTCATTCAAAATGGCCTGTCCCATGCTACCCTCGTCTAAACTCCTCTACACACACCTCATGGGAAGTGCGCACCAGGGTAAATTCAGCCGGGCCTTGGCTCACTTTCTCCCTTACAGAACTTAAGGACTTCCCTAGTTTCATTTTCCTCTGGAGGCTATTGATTTCCAGATTTATATCTCCAAGTTTCTTCACACAGCTAAGGCCCCATTCTAATACTGTTTTCAGGACATCCTTTTGATGGCTTAGTGGTACTGAATTGTACTGCCAACCTAAAGGTACATGGTTCGAATTAACCAGCTACTCCAAGGGAGAAAGATGAGCAAGCTCCTCCTGTGTGATTTACTGCCTCTGAAAACCTACTGGAAGGCCACGTCTAAGTGGGTTCCAACAACAACCACCAACTCCTTCATATAACTCAAGCAAGAGTTATTATTTCCCCTCCCCATTCAACTGCAATTACTACTTTGCTCATTACTGTTAGAAGTACTTTCATTCTCAAAGACACTCAAAACTCCAAGTTCTTAATATTTCTTCTAACTTCTCTATTGTCCTACTGGTTTTGTGATTATGATAGTCCTTTATATCCAAAAGCTACCACAACTTGCTGTATTTTACATGCTTACTTAGTTTCTTTAAGTCCTAAATCCCTTTCCTTTTCAAGCTTTTAAAATCTAAAATCTAAAACACCATGCTTGCTTTAAGGGAAACTGTACATACATACAAATGTAAAAAACAAAACAAAAACCCCAACAACATGTTTTATCATTCCAGAACAAAATAGGTAGATATGGAGACAGATATATATCTATATATCATCTATATATCTATATATCTAGAGATAGAGATAGATACAGAGATAGAGATAGATACAGATAAAGAGATAGAGAGAGATAGAGATAGAGATAGAGATGACAGAGATAGAGATAGAGATAGAGACAGAGATAGAGATAGAGATGACAGAGATAGAGATAGAGATGATTAATTGCCTCTGAAAGCCCACCAGAGGGTCAGCTATGAGTCAATTCTGACTCGACAGTGCTCAAAAACAATTAACAGCAGCTTCCGTGCTAAGGATTTGCACTGTCAACTCAAAGGCATAGTGTTCAAATGCACCAGCAGCTCCATAGGAGAAAGATGGGCAGTCTCCTCCTGTACGATTTGTTGTCTCTGAAAATCCACTGGAGGGTAGGCTCTGAGTCGGTTCCAACTCTACAGCACATAAGAATGCATACATAAATACAGCCGTTGATATAAGCATGGATTTGGTGCCTATCACTCAATAACTAGATAAATAGGCGAGCAGACAGACACATACATGCATACAAAGATGGCGCCAATCCTCAGTTTCCAAATGAGAGAAGCTCCTAAATGTGTCTTTAAATTGAATTTGTAGCTAAATTAGAGCAGGTAGATACATAAACATCTTATCTTGTGTTACTTTAGAAGTCCTGGTGGTGGAGTAGTTTGTGGTTGCTAATCAAAAGGTCACCAATATGAACCCACCAGCTGTTCCACGGGAGAGAGATGGGTAGCCTCCTCCTATAAAGAGTCCGTGTCTTGGAAACCTGAAGGAGGATCACTAACCAAGGGGTTCAGAGCAAGAAAAGGCTTGAAAACATTCTGCATCTTGCTTTTATTCTAAATGCAATGGACATCTTTTGGTCTACCCTGATATTTTCCAATATGTGTATGGAAAGTTTGAATATAACCAAACAGCTCCTCTACTAAACATTTAGGGATCTTTCAATCTTTAAATACCCATTGATAAAAATCATACCTTAAACCACTCATTCACTTCTCAATTATTACTCCACCAAAAATCACTGTACATGGCAGAGGGACACAGAACAGAACTCAGAGCAGGCAGGGGCACCAGGAGGGAAGGCATTGTTCCTGATGAAGGCATGGTATCAACAGCCACAATACAGCTTCTGCTTGAACATCGCCTAGGGTGGGGACTCACTAATTCTTCAACCTACCCAATAAATACAGAGTTATCTACTTCAAAGTAGTGTCTACTTAATCTACTGGAAAAGACCAAGGCCCTCAATGGATAACTTATTCCCTAAAATTTCCATCTCGAGCTTAAATTCAGCTAAGGACACAGGGTAATTTTACTCTTCAGATATCTAAAAACGGTGTATCTAAGGCATTTTGTCTTGAAATCTCCATTCTCCCTTCACGTTCTGCTCATCTGAAATTGGTTCAATGTTGCACACCTTCCTGCTCATCTCCCTTCAGCTTAACCTCAGCTTGTCAATGTCTCTCCTAAAAGCTGATACCCAGCACTGAACACCTGGGCAAGTTCAGACCTGAACCATGCAGAATGGACATAGTAACCACCTGATATCACATGCATAGGAGGGCAAAATAAGTACCCTGGATCTATTCTCCACTGGACAAGTCAAACAGAGGAGCTGGAAAAGGGCTTGGGGCTCTGGCTCATTTCTAGATTTGTCCACACATTTTCTGAATCATCTCTGCTAAGCCTGTACTCAGGATCTTACACAAATCACCTAGCCTCCCAGTTATGGTAGAATATTCTTTCTTACCACCTAGGGTCCATTTTGAATGCACAGTACATAGGAAGCATTTAATTTAAAAATTACATTGATTCCTACAATAGCACTATGATCAGAGAATTGTTAAAGGTAGAAAAATTCCAATATAATAATTTGTCAGGAAGGAACCATCTTGGAGAATGACATCATGTTTAGAAGGGTAGAAGGTCAACACAGAAGAGGAAGATCCTGGACAAGATGGAATGACAGTGACTATGGCAATGGGGTCAGGTGTGTCAGAGATGGTGGGGTTGGCTCAGGATAGGGCAAAGTTCAGAGCCATTGTTCATAGGGTCACTATGAATTGTAGTTAACTCAACATCAATTACAACAAAAACACAGATAACTATGGATCAAATTGAGACCTAGTGACACAACTATGGATATCTATGATTAAGCACTAGGCCGCTAACTAAAAAGTTGACAGTTTTAACTCACTAGCTGCCACATGGGAGAAACATGGCAGTCTGCTTATGTATAGACTTACAGCTTGGGAAACTGTATGGGGAATTTCTGCGCTGTCCAATGTGGTGATTATGAATTGTAATTCAATTCAATAGCAATGGTTTAAAAGGCTCTAAGCTAAGTCCACTCAGAGGCACCTTGGAAGAAAGAGCTGGCAATCTACGTTTCAAAAATTGGCCACTGAGATAGAAAATGTATATTTCTCAAGATTAGTTATATAACATTAAAGTCTTTATCCCTGCTGGTTTCAAAGGTATAATAGAACTGACAACAGGAGGGGGGGGAATAACTTAATATTTATTATTGTTGTTATTGTTGTGTGCCATCAAGTCAGAACCAACCCTTAGTTGACCCTCCAGTGGGTTTTCAGAAGCAGTAAACTGCATAGGAGAAGACTGTCCCTCCTTCTCCCCTGGAGCAGCTGGTGGATTCAAACTGCGTGCTTCTAAGATTGCACTTAAATCTTTCTTCTGGCTCATCTAACTCATTTACTCATTGCTGTCTAGTCAGAACTGATTCACAGTGGACCTCCCATCAGATTTTCAGAGATTGTAAACTGTACAGAAGGAAACTGTCCATCTTTCTCCTGAGAAACTACTGATGGATTTGAATTGCCTGCCTTTGGGTTGGCAGCATAATATCTACTATGAAATCATCTTTAAGATGAGACATTGGGCTTAGGAAGCTTAAACAGCCCATCAAAGGTCATACTGAATAAATACGCTCCTAGATCTACACCACCATTAATTTATTAGTTTGTCACACAGTGGTGGTTTATATGTGGCTATGTCCAGAAACTCTGTCACCAATATATCAAATACCACTATGGTCTCCCATGGTCAACAAATTTCACCTGAGGTACCACACCAAAATGGATGAAGATGAAAAGCCTAGTGATCTAGTTGTGAAAATCTGTCCATGAAAAGTATATGTATCACAACAAAACACCAGTGGACTGACTTGCTTATGATACGCCATAATGAGGGTCAACAGCTGAAGGAGGACATATAGTGTGGTCAAGTCGAGGGTGATGGAGATCCTAAGAAAGGTGGACTGGCACAGCGGATGCCACAGTGTACTTGAATATACCCTTGGTCACGAGCAGGGCACAACAGGGGATGTTTTGTTCTGCACTGGAGTCAAATCACAGGCAGGTGTTGATACATTTATCTACCTATTTAGTCTAAAATCCAACTCTTGTACTTCTATTCCTGTGTTATTTTATTTTATTCCTGTGTTCTTACAACTACTGCTAAGAATGTCATTTAATAAGACAGACCTTGGAAGGAAACTCAAACATCGTTGTGCAAACTGGATTTGAAATGTAGTCTATTTTTTTGGAAATTCTTGAAGAAGCAGCTTTGTTGGCTTGGAAAGAAAATACAAGAGTTTCCAGGGAAAGGAAAGTCTTTGTGCCAGGTGAATCAGTGGCTAGCCTGGCTAGAAACTCCTGAAGAAGAATCAGAGGAAGAAGCTGACTAATGAATTGCGCAAAACATACTGTGGCTATGATACAGCTGCATTTGACTTAAACATTGTGAAAATTCATTCTCCTGCAATGTTTTCACAATATTTAAAGCAGAAGCACATCAGGATGTTCTTCTGTGTAAGGTTTTTCATAGTGTAATGTGTTAATCATAGTCTAAGATCAAATATTTTGGGAATACTTAATTTATCAAGTCATGTTCATGCCGTGATTGTATATACTTGTGTCTGTTCATAAACATTGTGATACTTGAGGGGTTGGGGGGGGAAGACATTTTGTACATTTTTATATAGCTGGTACAGAACGATTTTTTGTGAGTAGAGTTTTGCATAGACTTTTGTGGCTTAAACAGTTAAGTGTTTAGAAAGGTTATGCTAGAGGGAGAAACTAAATGGAGAACAGAGAGGCAGAATAGCATGTCTGCGGTCACGATTTAGTAGTATCTCAGTGAGACAAACGCCACACAGTTCTGTTTGGCAGTTGCTCTACTGTTTGATGTTGTGAAGTATTTACCTTAAGTGAAGAGAAGGAGCCTGAAAATTCAGGTAGAAACAAAAGTCCTTTAACTCTATGCAAAGTAGCATAGGATATGCGCATACATTCCAATAAATTGAACTTCCAAACAAAATGTAAATCTAAAGCACAAAGTATAACAGTATGACTGCATCTTTCTTATCTTTCCACTCTAAGAAATTATCTTTTTAAGAAACAAAAACAAACTAGATTCAACTTGCATTTCTGGCATTATGGTGAGAGTAATGTTCCCAAATCTAGCACAACTTGATGGTGACCGTGATGGTGTGGCTGAGGGAGGTTTTGCCAATGTAAAATTATGTCCTCCCTTTCTGCATTATACTATTTGGAAGGAAATAACTATACACAGTCTGTTCCACTCCAGAGTGAAGAATTATGCAGTTCTGTCTTCACAGTGCATCTTTTATACATAAATTATTTGGAGTTCTTGTGCAAATTTGTCTATTCTGCTTCATTTATTTATTTGTTTTGAGATGCCATCAAGTAGACCATAACTCACAGCCACTCTATGAACAAGAGGTCTGAGCCGTGTGCTATCATCTACCAGCCTCACAGTCTCCGCCATGATCGCGTCTATTGCTACAGTCACCGTGTCGATCCACCTCAGTGAGGGTCTTCCTCTCTTTTGCTAACCCTTTACCTTTATAGTATGATGTCTTTCTCCAAGAGCTGGTTCTCCTGACAATATGCTCAAAATTATTTATTCAGCCAGTCATTTACTTCCATTAGTATATCCGAAAACGAAACCACATCTACTGCCATTGGTCAGACCCGACTCACGTTGTTGTTGTATTTATGTGCCATTGAGTCACTTGGGACTCATAGTGACCCTACCTACATACAAGAGCCCTAAACACTGCTCTATCCTATGCCAACCTCACCATCTCCAACACACACATTCCCACCACCCCAATCTCAAACTCAATGCATCTCATTGAGGGTCTTCCTCTCCTGTGCCATGCCTCCGCTCTCCCAAACATGATGTCCCTCTCCAATGTCCAGTCCCTCCTTGCAACATGCCCAAAGTATGTTGGATGAAGCTTCAGAATCCTTGACTCCAAGGAGCATTCCAGCTTCACTCTCTCCAGGACAAACCTGTTTGTTCTCCTAGCAGTCCATGGTATATTCAACACTCTTCTCCAGCACCATATCGCAAAGTCATCAATTCTCTTTATATCATTCATAGTCACTGTCCAACTCTCCGATGCATAGAACGTAACTGCGAAGACTATAGCCTGGATCAGGTGCACCTTAGTCTCCATCCTGATATCGTTGCTCTTCAGTATTCTTGAAAGGTCCCTGACACCTGACTTTCGCAGTGCAATTCGTCTCCTGATTTCCTGGCTGCTGTTACCAAGAGTGTTGACAGTGGGGTCAAGTAAACTCAAATTGTTAACTATCTCAATCTCTTCACCATCCATACTGATGCTGCCAATTGGCCCAATGGTGAGAGTCTTTTGATGTGGAGCTTCAATCCATATAGGAGGCTGCAGTCCTTGACCTTCTGCAGCAAGTGCTTCAGGTCCTCCTCAGTTTCAGCAAGCAGGGTTGTGTCATCTGCATAACGCAGGTTGTTGATGCTTCTTCCACCAATCCCAATGTCACATGCCTCCTCGTACAGCCCAGCGTCTCAGATGATCTGTTCTGCATACAGATTGAAAAGGTATGGAGAAAGACCCCCTTCTTGTTTTTGAACCATGCAATGCCTCCTTGCTCTGTTCTGACGACTGCCTCTTGGTCCAAGTATAGGTTTTCATTAGCACAATCAAATGTTCTGGGATTCCCATTCTTCTCAGAGTCAGCCATAGCTTGTTGTGATCCACACAGTCAAAAGCCTTTGCATAGTCAATGAAGCACAGATATACACTCTTCTGGTATTCCCTGCTTTCTGCCAAGATCCAGCTAACATTAGCTATAATATCCCTAGTATCACGACCTCTTCTAAATCCAGCCTGCACATTGGGCAGTTCTCTGTTGACATATTGTTCCAAACGGTTTTGGATCATTTTCAGCAGAATCTTGCTTGCATGTGATATTAATGTTATTGCTCGATAATTTCTGCACTCTATTGGGTCACCTTTCTTTGGAATGAGAACAAATATCGATCTTTTCCAGTCAGCCAGCCATAGTAACCCTTTATTGAGTTTCTGAGGCTGTAAATCTCTACAAGAGGATACTGTCCATCTTTCTCCCTCAGAGCAACTGGTAGAGTCAAACTGCTGGCCTTCAAACAGGCTGATATACTGTGTTGTAAACTGGGCTCCTTAACAGTCTATATACTCATGGATATTTATATTAAAACTATACTTTGGGGAGGGAGTTCTGGTGGCCTAGTGGCAAAAAGCTGTGCTGCAATCCCGAAGACATGCAGTTCAAAGGCACTAGCTGTTCCAAGGGAGAAAGATGGACCATCACCTCCCATGTGATTAACAGTCTCTGAAAACTCTCCAGAGGGTCAGCTATGGGTTGATTCTGACTGGACGGTACACAACAACAGCATACTTTGGATTGTCATCTAAGTTTTTTTATTTTCTTGCTTAAGTTATTTGAGTTTTGGCCACTGGGGGCTCTTGCAGTCACATCTTGTGTCCCTGTGGCATGTTGTATCATTATGAGTTACATCCTTCCTTTATAGCACAAGCTGCTTCTGGCTCATCCCATTATTTTCTATCCTTTTCCGAGCATTTGCCATTTCTCTAAGAGGCCCTAAATCCTTTTATTGGAAAAAGATATTAGAAACCAAAAACTGGACACAAGGTGTGCTTATGACTGACACTCAATTGAACAAATCAAGAACATATGTAAGTGTATACTTTCATTTCGTTAATAACAACAAGAAGTCTGGAGGAAAGAGAAGGTAGGCAGATGGAGAGTGCCTGTCACTAGTGTGGGATTTCTCCAGGGAAATAAAATCTTCCAAGATTATAACACTATGGTGATGATTACATAACCCTGAGTATATAATTGAAAAATACTGACTTGTACACGTTAAACATGTGAATTCTGTGGCACATTACTGTAATATAACAGTAAAACTCATTTTTGTTTGCTTGGGATTGCTTTGTTTTGTTTTTAAATTGTTAAGGCCCTGGAAGGGATCCTGGGAATCTAAGAAAACACAAAAGAAAGAAAGGGGCGGGGGGAAGACTAAAATCTAAATAAAGTATGGGGTTAACTTAATGGTTCTAGATCAATATTGATGCTGAACACTGTGACGCTGATGTGCCAAATGTGGTAATGGTTACCCATGGTGGACAGTGTTTGCTGGAGTTTCCCGACTAAAAGAAGCCTGGAAGCAGGAGTGGCATTCACTTCCGAAATGGCTTGCCTACGGAAACTCTATGTACGAACAGTGCTCAGGCCTTTTGTTCATAGGGTCACTATGAGTTGTCTACGACTCGATGGCACCTAATAACAACAACTTATCAATATTGGGCTCTGGCGGTCTAGTGGTGAGAAGCTGCACTGCAATCTCAAAGGCATGTGGTTCGAGGCCACCAGCTGCTCCATAGGAGAAGGATGGGAAATCTCCTCCTGTGCAATTAACTGCCTCTGAAAACCACCTGAAGGTCAGCTATGGGTCGGTTCTGAGTCTACCATACACAACAACATATCAATATTAGTTTCTCAGTTTGACAAATGTTACAGTTATGCAAGATATTAATCGGAAAAGCCGAGTGAGACATGCAAACACTCTGTACAATGCCATCTTTATAACTTTTCTATTAAGTCTATAATTATTCTAAAGATACTTTTAAATTATTCTTTTAATTACTAAAAATTATCATCCATTTGTCAAGTATTATGAATCAAAGGGCAATGTTTTCAAAGATAGGCAACCACCTCTTAAAATACTGATAAGATTCTTGGAACATTCACTTAAGCTACCTGTCACTAGTTCCATTTGTCATAAAGTCAATTCCCACTTAAGGAAAGCCTGCATGGGAGCACAATTCAGGTAGAATTGAGCTCCAGGGGTTCTGCTGTGGTTGATTTCTCAGAAGTGAATTGCAACTCCTCTCTTCTGAAGCACTCCAGTAGATTTCTCTTGAGCTAAAGAGGGTTAACCAAAAAAATAAGAGAACAGAAGGTTTCGTCTGAGGCCAGTTCCACGGCCTTTTCAGGAGATGGCATGCTCTCATGGCCCACATTATTTTACATGCCTACCCAGTATTTTTAATTTTTATTTTTATTTTATATTGGTTTGCTTACAAAGTTTGCATACATTGTGTTTCACACTACCCTTCATTCACATTGTGTTTCATACAATCATCCCCATTCATTAAGTTTAAAAAAAAATTAATCATCAATGAACTATGCCCATTACCCTGTCTTTCCAGCGTACCCAGCATTTTACAGTCTTCACTACTGGCAGTTCCGTGTTCCTGTGGTCTTTCCATTTTTCACCAATTCTTTCACTTATTTAAGCTCACTTCTTTTTGTTTCATCACCTCCAGTCTAGTTCTTAAAATTGTTCTTTTTCTTAGCTTCTCCAATTCTTTCAGAATTATTGCAACATAGAACCAAATGTAGACACATATTATTCTAATGAATGTCTAAAAGTGGCCAAGTACACAAGAGATGGTATTCCAGTTCTCATAAAAAGTTCTAAGTGGTCAATTCCCAGCTCTTTTTTTATAGCCCACTACCTGCTTTCAAATTCTCTGTGCAATTTTAGCTGGCTCAAGTACACAACCATACTTCATTATTTGTTATTTTGATGAAATAGAACCCATCCTTTATCTTGATGAAGTGGTTATATTTAGTTTACAGCTTTATTTTCATCTTCTTTGAAACTAAGATAATAAAACTGGTAATCAGATAAAGAGACACATAAAAACACTCTTAATTACCTTCGTGGAAAGATTAAAAACATGTACATCAACTGAAGTTTTACAACTTACCACCTTTCAAATAGAGAGAAACATTAACTCAGTAAGGCTGAGATGACAAAAATACAAGTTAGACTCCTCAAATTCCATCTCTAAATTCCATATATTAATCTACCCCCCCCTTTATTCCCCAATTTGTAGAAAATGCTTCTGTGACTGTAATTCCAAGTAAACACTGATTTCCTTTCCTTTTGTTATCTGCAGGTATGTCTGGAGAGGAAATGGCAATTATCTTTTAGAATGGAGAGGAAGGCTGCACATCTCAGCAACCAGCTACTGCTCTCAGCTGCTTCAGTGGAGTCACTCAGTGTCCGGGTGACGTGACCTCAAGTATACTAGGATGTGATTCTAGGAATGTTTGTGGGCTAATCTTTTCGACGTAGATCACCAGGTCTTTCTTCCTCCTCTGTCTTAGCCCAGAAGCTCCACTGAAACCTGTTTCACTTCACAGCAACACACTGGCCTCCACAGACAAGGGGGTGCCAGGTGCACATGGGAGTGAAGAATTTAACCATTCAAACACTATTTTGTTGTTACATGGTGCCAAGTTGCAATCAACAGATAGCTGACCCCTCCAGTGGATTTTCAAAGACTAAAATTCTCTATAGGAGATTGCCTATCCTTTTCTCGAAGGAGAAGCAGGTGGATTCAAACACAACTCTTTTTTTTATGATTTATTATTATTTTTGGTGCGTGTACCGTCAAATCGGATCTGACTGGTACGGGAGGAGATTGTCCCTCCTTCTCCAGCAAAGCATCCGGTGGATTTGTCAAACACAACTCTTTACCTGTAGGCCACCATAGCTTTTCTCAGTAACCTTGTTAACTGTCAACTTTTAGTGACCCCATGAACAACAACAGATCTAGACTCTGTCGTATCTCGTGCCATCTTATCATGCCCAATACATTTTCATCCACTGTCACAAACACTCTATCAATCCATCTTCTTGAGGGTCTTTCTCTCCTTAGCTGACTCTCCACCTTTCTAAGCATGTTGTCTTCTTCCAAGGAACAGCCTCTCCTTACAACTTGTAATCCTTATTCATTGTTCAGCTCTCAGATGCATAGCAAGTGATCAGAAACACCATAGCCTGATTCAGATGCACCTTAGTCCTTAAACTGACATCATTACTCCTCACTAATTTGGAGAGGTCCATAACTGCAGACTTGCCTAGTAAACAGTGCCTCCTTATTTCCTGACTGTGGTATTATACAAAGGTATTAATTATGAATCCAAGTAAGATGAAGTTGTTGACAGTTTAAATCTTCTCCATCCATCATGATGCTATTAGTCTGGTAGTAAGAATTTTTGTTTTCTGGACATTGAAATGCAATCTTTACTGAACACTGCATTCCTTAATCTCCTGCAAGAAGTGCTTCAAGTCCTCCTCACTTTCAACAAGCAAGGTTGTGTCATCTGCATAACACAGGTTATTGATAAGTCTCCCTTCAATCCTGTTGCCACATTCTTCTTCATAACTAACCCTCCAGTGAGTTTTCAGAGATAATAAATCAAACAAGAGGAGACCGCCCATCTTTCCACATGAAGTAACTAGCAGATTCAAACCACGTGCCTTTGGATTGACAGCACAACTCCTTACCACGAGGCCACCAGAGCTTCCACCATTAAATTACTGTTGTTATTAGGTATTGTTGAGTTGAATATGAGTCATAGCAACCCTGTGAACAGTTGACCTAAACCCTGCCCTGTCCTGTACTATCCTCATCATCTCTCCCACACTTAGCCCATTGCTAAAGTCACCATGTCAATCCACTTCATTGGGGGTTTTCCTTCCCTGTGTTGACCCACTTTCCAAATAGGTCTCTTTCCAAGGAAAAACCTCATCTAGCTAAGTGCCCAAAGTATCAGAGATGAAGTTTTGTCATCTTTGCCTCCAAGGAGCACTGTAGATGCACTTTCCCCAAGACTTATCTGTTTGTTCTTTTGGCAGTCCAGGGGATATTCTGTACTCTTTTCCCATATGACAATTCAAAGGCATTAACACTTCTTCTGTCATCTTTATTTATTGCCAGGGCTCTGATGCATATAAGGTAGCTGAAAAGATCATGGCCTGAGTCAGGCACATCTTAGTCTTCAAACTGACACCATTGCTCTTCAGCATTTTAGAGAGCTCCCCGACAGATTTGTCCAATAAAAGTGTTGTTGTCATCATCGTTGTTGTTGTTATGTGCCATTGAGTTGTATGTGATTCATAGCAACCCTATGTACAATAGCTCTGAACCCTGTCCTGTCCTGAGCTAGTCTCACTGTCAACATTATGATAGATGGAGAAAATACTGAAGCTGTCAATTATTTCATCATGCTTGGATCAACAATTAACACTTGTGGGACAAGCAACCAGGAAATCAGAAGATTTACTGCCATTGCATTGAGAGAGGCTGCTATCAAGGACCTCTCCAGAGTACTGAGGAGCACTGATGTCAGTATACAGACTAAGGTGTGCCTGATCCAAGTTATAGTTTGTGCAATTACTTGCTGTGCATCTGAGAGGTAGATAATGAGTAAGTATAATAGAGAAAAAAAGGTTTGCTTTTGAGTTGTGATGCTGGAGAAGAGTATTGAAAAGACCATATACTTCCGAAAGGAACACGGTTCGAATCCACCAGATGCTCTGCCAGAGAAGGAGGCGCAATATCCTCCTGTACCAGTCAGATCTGATTTGACGGTACACACACACAAAATAAAAAAAAAACCATATACTGTCAAGAGAGCAAACAAGTCTGTCTTGGAGAGGGTGAAACTAAGTTGCTCTCTGGAGGCAAGAATTTTGAAGTTATGTCACACATGCTTTGTCACACATGTAGCCAGGAGGGACCAGTCCTTGGAGAAGGACATCATGCTTGGAAAGGTGGAGAAGAGCACAGGAGAGGAAGACCCTGGCTGAGACAGATAACAGTAAGTGGCATAATGGGGGTAGATGTGTCTGACAGTGAGATTTAATATCCTCCTTCATTATTATTGCCTTTTGATTATATGTTGTTTCATAAAATTCTTTTGTGTCAGTTATTTCCTTTTGATACAGTGATTCTCTATACTCCTTCCATCTTAAAGATGATGATACATCCTGGATCATTCAGTATTCTGCCCATAGTAGCATTTAAGTATTGCCATTCAAGGTTTGAATTTGTTCTTCAGTTACTTCTGCTTGAAAAATGCCTAGTGAGTTCTTCCCTTTTGATTTTGACTCCAGCTCTCTGCATATTTCATTATAAGACTTTGCTTTGTCTTCTGAGCTGCCCTTTGAAATCTCCTATTTAGAACTTTAACTTCCCTATTTCTTCCCTTTGCTTTCTCAGCATTATAGTACAATATTCAGAATATCTTCTGACATCTATTTCGGTCTTTTCTACCTCTTCTGTCTTTGTAATGACCTTTTGTATTCTTCATGGATGATACTCTTGATATGAGTTCAAGGCTTCAAACTTGTTCTTGAGATGTATGTGTGTGTGTGTGTGTGTGTGTGTGTGTGTGTGTGTGTGTGTGTTTCTATTTCTATTTCGTTGTTACTGTTAGGGGCTATTAAGTCAAGTACGAGCCATAGTGGCTTTATGAACAACAGAGGTGAACCATGTCCTATCCTGTGCCTTTCTCACACTTCCTGACATATTAGAGTCCACTGTCACTATGTCAATCTACCTGGTTGAGGGTCTTCCTCACCTTTGCCAACCCTCTACCTTTCTGAGTATCATGTCCCATTCCAAGGAACAGCCCTTCCTAGCAACATGCCCAAAATACATGAGACAAAGCCTCATCACCCTTGCCTCGAAAGAACACTCTGGCTAAACCCTCTCCACAAGATATTTTTCTTTCGGCAGTCCATGGGATGTTCTTTTGGCAGTCCCTGGGATGTTCAACACTCAGGATGTTAACTCTGTATCCTAGTAACACAAAGTTGTTGTTAATTTCAATCTTTTCTCCATCTATTGTTGCCTATTGATCCAGTTGTAAGAATCTTTTTTATTGACACTGAGATGCAATCCATATTGAAGGTTGTAGTCTTCCATCTTCTGCAATAAGTGCGTCAAGTCCTCCTCACTTTCAACAAGTAAGGTTGTGTCATCTGTGTAACGCAGGTTATTGATGAGTCTTCCCTCCATTATTGATGCCACATTCCTTTTCATGGAATCCAACTTCCTGAGTAATTTTCTCAGCATGCAGACTAAATAGATATGGAAAAAGAATACAACCCTGACACACTACCTTCTTAATTTTAAATCATATAGTGTTACTACTTGCTGTTTGCACAACAGCCTCCTTGTCTAGGTATAGGTTTTGCATGAGCACAATTAAGTGCTCTGTGATTCCCATTCTTCTCAATGTTAGTCATAATATTCATAATATGTTATGATCCACATAGTCAAATGCCTTTGAATAGTCAGTAAAGCATAAATAAACATTCTTCTGCTATTCTTTACTTTCAGCCAAGATCCATGTGACATTAGCAATGATATCTCTAGTGTCTCATGTTGAAATCAATTAGGACCCAGTGGGTGGGCCTTTGTGATTAAAAGTTGCTTGGGACCTGTCTGAGATCCCCTTGTTTGAAGCAGCTGGATTCTTGAAGGTAGGTAGACTTTATCCAGGTATGATATGTTTGGTCATTTCAGATATATATACTCAATTGTCTGACATACTTTGGACATGCGCGAGGAGGGCTCAATCCTTGGAGAGTGACATCATGCTTGCAAAGGCGGAGGGTCAGCACAAGAGCAGAAGACCCTAGATGAGTTGGACTGACTCAATGATGAGGGTAATGGGGGTAAGTATGTCAGAGACAATAAGTTTGGCTCAAGATAGAACAGAGTTCAGGACTGTTGTACAAAAGGTCACTATGAGTCGCAAGTGACTCAATGGCACATAACAACAAACAGCAACAGTGTAAACATATGTAAGTGTGTCAGAATCAGTGAGAATGGCTCAGGATAGGGCAGGGTTCTGAGCTATTGTACATAGGGTCTCTGTGAGTAGCAGGTAAGTCAATGGTACATAACAACAACAACCTATATGTATATATGTGCCTACATGCATATATCACTGTCAGTGTGGTTGCCAGTGGAGACAGGGGCAGAGCAGAAGGACCTGGGGCCAGAGAGAAGGGAGATTGGCCTTGTAACTTTGATACTAACTGCATTTGGCACCTACTGAGTAAATGAAGACTTGCAATACCACCCAAAAAAACCCTACCCTTAGCTATATAAAATAAAAATGATTTAAAAAAAATATATTGACCAACGGGAGGAGGAGAGAAAGTGAGAAGTCCTACGAACAAAGAAATCTGAGCACGGTGACATGCAAGTTAAAACACTGATGAAATCTCACAAAACGACTTCTGAATTTAGCCATTTCCTCCCTAAAGTAGTAACCCCTTGCTGTGTGTCTCATCACATCTTGCTAATGTGAACTGTTGCAAGTAGAATTACAGTACAATAAATGAGACAAAATGGAAAGCACTTTCTTTTTTTTGTATTTTCATTTGAATCACTTGAGAGTGTAGAAAAAGCTCCACCAAAAGGTACCCTTGGCCTTTTCTAAATTAGAGTTGATCTAGTAAATAAGTCCAAGTGCCAACTGTTCATATTAATATGGTGTTTAGGAAATCCCTAGCCATATCAGCTCAGGAATCTTAATTGAACACTTTTATGGACTTTCAAAATCATACCTACATCAAAGCCAATCAATATTGCTAATGCATAAAAGATAAACCACTGATAACTTTTCAAAAAGTTACAAGCAGCATTCCACTGTTAAAAGGAAGCTGGTAAGTGATTAACCCAGGGTGAATTTTTCAGATAACTTGAAGGCTACATTACAGAAGTGTTAATAAATTCATACCATCACAAAAGACATGTTTCTTAAGCCCAGAGGGATAGGGTACTTTAATAAAGTACATTTTTAACCAGCACAAACTATTTTAAGTTACTTTCCCCACCGATTTCTTTTCCTTTACCTTCGGGCTATCCTGGCAAAACTACCAGGAATTATTATTATTAACAGCACTACAACGTGTTTCTCTTTTATCTCATTGATTGAAAGAGTTGACTTTACTTAAAATAGAAGAGATTGGAAAAGCACACAAAAACACAGTGAATGAATCACACTTTGTGTTATTTTTACAAGTTCCTAGTACGAAAGATATTTGCACAGTGGCTCCTTAGATAAAATCTTTTTATGGAACTTTTTTCTACAAATGTAAATTCTGAAACTATGAAACCGAATTCTTAAAGAGTCCAAACAAATATTAATGTCTGCCTTTATAGCAGCAAGTGATGAGTACTTTGTAAAATTATAAAATTAAATAAAAATATTAAATATTGTAAAAGCATTATAGAGGTGGTAGCATCTGACTTCCTCAAACTTTACGAGGAGAGAGAATTACCACCAGCTTCAACAGCTGATTCTCACAGGATCAGACATGACTCCACTCTACGACACTAAACGTTCCTCCCAGGACACTACTTTTCTGATGAATTCAATAATTCATTGCAATGATCACACAGAACTCACAGCCAATATTCATAATGATCCAGTTTCAAGTGGAAAGTAACAGATTACAATTCAGAAACATGAATGACTCAGGATCTAGTTTTCAGGTCAGGAGAGCTGCTTGGCTAGACCCTCAGATAGGTCTCTCTCTGGTCCTCAGTCTCTATACTGCTTGGACAAATGTTACAAAGTTCAATTTACCCTGTCAATTTAAGTGCCTGAAAGCACTCTGCTCCACTCTCAGCTATTTCCCAATGGTTCTGGGCTCTATCTCTTCAGGTCAGCAGACCAAATTTCCCTGGCAGGTACCCCACTCTGCCAGCAATCCTCCCACCAAAAGCCACTCAGTGCTCCAGCTCTGTGGGCCAGGAAGCCCTCACAGAGCTGTCTCTCAAAGATCTCCTGGTCTTTCCAGCTCTGTCACCACCATTTCCCTGCTACTGCTTCTCACAGTGTTCAGCTCTTCAACTCCTGATTTGAAGAGTTTCAGCACAGGGATCTCCATTCCAAACGATATGCCTTACTCCTGGTTCTTTATGTCAATGAAGTCTTCCTTTTCAGCCTCTGAGATGATTCATTTAAGTCTGGCAGAATTCCAAAATCAAACAATCCCTGTGTAAAGGTTTCCCACTTTATTTGAATGACTTCCACCCAGCAAAGGTACAATAAACAATATTTACATTATTAGTAAGCTACCTAATCTGCTTAGTGGGCCACACAGCACCTAACATTTGCATAGTTTTACTTAATCATTTTCCCAGAGCTTTCAAAGACCTTTTGTTTCAGAAGTGGATGGCTGGCCAGTCCTACTTCCTAGTCTGTCTAATCTAAGAGCTGTGCTGAAACCTGTCTGCCATGGGTGACCCTTCTAGCCTCTGACACACTGGTGACATAATATCTAACATCACAGCAACCCCCACATAACACGAGTACAGAGGAATGACAGACAAGAGTGGTACTAGTAAGAGAAACAGCAAGCAAACACTCATCCATAAAGTAATTATTGTAGTTGTGTACTGTTGAGTCAGAACTGACTCATAGCTGACCCTCCAGTGGCTGTTCAGGGGCAGGTAATCAAATGAGTGAAGACTGACCTTCCTTTTCCTGAAGAGCAGCTGGTGGATTGGAACTGAGTGCCTTCAGTATTGCGGCACAGCTTCTTACCACTAGGCCACCAGCAGGCAAATCAATCCCCGAAATAATGAATTAGCAGATAGGTGTTATACCTCTAACAGCAAACCTTTAGGTGGAAGGTGAGAAGAGAAGACCCTCATCAAGGTGGATTGACATGATGACTGCATCAATGGGTTCACGTGTATCGGGGATGGTGAGGATGGCACAGGATAGGACAGGGTTCAGATCTGTTCTTCACAGGGTCATTACAGGTCATATTTAACTCAATGGCAACAACAACAATGCAATCATTATGGAGCTCTGATGGCTAGTGGTGAGGAGTTGCACTATCAACTCAAAGGCAAGCAGTTCAAATTCACTAGCTCCAAAAAATTTAAAAAAAAAAATTTCACTAGCTCCTCCACAGAAGAAAATGGACAATCCACACCCCACCCCTCCCATGTAATTTAAAGCTTCTGAACACCTGCTGGAGTATGTGTCATTTCCAACTTGATGGCACACAATAACAACAACTTGTATAAAGCAAAGAACTCTGGTGACATGGTTTACAGGGAGTTGGAGTGCTAACCCAAGGCCTCACCTCACTGATAGTTCTTACCCACTGGGTGTTCCAAGGGACAAAGATGGCTGCTCTCCTCTTATACAGTTTACAGCATTGGAACCACATTGGAGGGTCAACAATGAGTTTCAGATTTGAGATTTTTTTGCTTGTTCTTTTTACTCAACACATCAAGATGACTAAGAGTCAATAATACAAGCAATTGAGTGAAATATCTCAGTCACAAAAGGACAAATACTGCATAATGCCACTGTTGTAAAGCAGGACTGACATCGGAGTTGGGGGCAAACTAAGAGGGGATAAATAGTGTATACTATTGAAACACTGAAGCAGATGAGGGAGAGAACTGTTTAGGAGAAATATATGATTTGGTATTATTCTGCTTAGGAGGAATATATAAGTAGGTATTATTGTCATGATAAGAGTCCAAAATAAAAGCTGCATAATGTTGTGGACTGAGGATATTATATAACAATGAAAGAATTTTTTTTTTCACTTTTCAAAGAGAAAAGTGAACTGGAGCGAGGGGTGGGCAGGGAGGAAAGTGTGCAACAATGAATGAACGGAAATCCAACTTGACGGCATTAAACAACAACAAAACAACTGTAAACTTAAATAAAATACGAAAATAAAGAAGTAACAATTAAAAAAATAATAATAATACAAACACTGTAGAAAGCAGTGTGTCACATCTACCACTTTAATAAAGAGATAAAAATAGGTACACATACTGAGATCATCATCCTCTGGTGGGTACCAGGGATACAGGTAAGAGGAGAATTAGACTCCAGCCAGTTGTTGCTGCTGCTGTTGAGTATGGAGTTGAGTATGACTCATAGCGACCTGATGAACAATGGTTCTGCCCCCTGCTGTGACAGTCTCAGCATTGTTGATATACTGGAGCCCACTGCTGCAGTCGCCTTGTCAATTCATCTTGTTGAAGATCTTTCTTTTTCTCACTGACCCGCTACCTCTCCAGATATTATGTCCTTTTCCAAGGATTGGTCCCTCCTAACAACATACCCAAACTATGTAAGACATTTGTTAATTCTGAAGATAAGTAAAGCAATACCTAATGTGAGTGAAGTATACACAAGTCATTCAAGGTAAACGACACCATTAATAGCACAAAAGACTAAGGGGACTAATTAGCAAATAAGGTCTACTGGTTAAAGAATTGTGCAGCCCACCCATGTTTATTGCTGCTTTGCTCACAATAGCAAAGAGTTGGAAACAACCCAAGTGCCCTTCAACAAATGAATGGATAGGGCAGCTATGGTATAGTCACACAATGGAATACTATGCTGCGTTGAAAAATAAGGAACTCATGAAATATTACTCAGAATGGTTGACCCTGGAGGACATTAGGCTGTGTGAAATATCTCGTTCACAAAATAAAGACAAATACTGCATGAAGTCATTGTTGTTAGAACGGGCTGACATCAGGATTGGGTTGAGACTGAGAAAGACTGAATAAATTATGTATACTGCATTAAAACAGATGAGTAAGTGAACTGTTTAAAAGCAATATATGATTGGCATTATGGTCATGACAAGAGTCCAGAATGAAGGTTGCATAGTCGAGCGTACTGGGGGGGAT
>NW_006399820.1:10402773-10432629 GCF_000299155.1 Elephantulus edwardii | reverse complement strand
TAAAAATAGAGTTGTGCAGCCAACTCAAAGGCGATTAGACCTTGTCAGCTGTTCAGTGGGAAAAAGATGGGCACTCTCCTCCCACACCATTTACAGCCTCTGACACCTCACTGGAGGGCCAACTATGAGTCCATTCAGAGTCAACTATATGTAACAGTAACAACAAGCAAAGTCATAAATAAAGGAGCCCTACAATTGCCATAAAATGTACAATTTGGCAACAATAGTAGTAATATGTGAGTCCTTACATAGGCAGATACATAAGCATCTGTATTTCTCTTTCTCTTTTTCTCATTGTAGTTCAGTCAGTATGGACTCACAGCTAACTCTCCAGTGAATTTCCAAGACTGTCAGTTACATAGGAGGTGACTGGTGACTGGGCATCTTTATATTACAGAGTGGCTGGGAGATTCAAACTACCAGAGAAGCCCAGCCTTTGAGTTAGAGCACAGCTTTCTAAGAACGACATCACCAGAGCTCTCTATATTTACACAACAAATTACATGTTAATATATACAAGTGCAGCAGTCCATGGTATAACCTAGTTGTGGCCTAGTGGCAAGAAGCTGTGCCACAATCCCAAAGGCATGTGGTTCGAGGCCATCAGGTGCTCTGCGGGAGAAGGATGGGCATTCTCATCTGTCCTCTCATCAGAGGTTAAGTGTCTCTGAAAACCCACTGGAGGGTCAGCTATGAGTCGGTTCCAACTCTACAGTACATAACAACACAACAACAACATATATATGTGCAGACACAGGTGCACCTGCAGGCATAATTCTGTAATTCATAAGCTAGACTTACTGCACCAGTAGAGACTCGAGGAACTTCCAACGGTATCATGCGAAGATACCTTTTAAACTTTTTTTTTTTTTCATTTTCTTGTTTATTGACTTTAAAGGCAAGGTGAGTTTTCATTCATTCATTGTTGCCTTTTCCTCCTTCCCCTACCCTTCTCCCTCAACCAGCGCACTTTGGAATGCACCTCTTGTTCCAGATTGTTAATTGTCATACATATAATGCCTAATCATACATTCCTTTCAGACAGTACATTTTAAACTTTAAATTGAACTACACCCAGAGGTCACCTTTTAGCTAACAGACTGACTCATAAGATACACAATCACTCAGGAGATCTATGCTCCTATTAAAAAAAAATCTTCCATATGAGAGCAACCAGCTAACATTTACCCTAAACCAGAGATGACAAGGCGAGGAAGGACAGACAAGCTGGATTAGTGGAGGTGGAAGAACCAGGAGGGAAAGGGAATATTGAAACATATGAAAATGTAACCAATGTCACTGGGCAATCGGTACTGAAATTGCTCACTGGGAATTTAATCGGGCTGTGCACACTGTCACCAAAAGTTAAAACAAAACCCTAGAAATAAAAAAGATGATGAAGGCTAAGAGTCATCTTCTGTCACTGCCCCAAAGAATGCTAATCTTTACTTGGACACAGTACTTTTGCTTAAACAATTGCTTCTTCCTGGAACACTCTAGCTGTTCTACCTATCCCCCTCCCCATGAAATCCTCCTTCTGCAGGCACACCTCAGTAGCAGCTCCCAGGAAGCTTCTCCCCAAGATCTCTGACCTATGTAAATAACTAAGCTAAGCTGGTAACAAAAAGGTTGCCATTTGAACTACAGAATAAAAGGCCTAATCTGCTTCATAAATTGTTGTTTTGTTGTTGCTGATTGCCTTCGAGTTGAGGATGACTCAAGTGACTCTATGAACAAAAGACCTAATGCTTTTCCATAACTATTGTCGTATCTCCAAATTCGTAGAGTTTCCAGAGGCATGTGGTTTAGGAAGTGTATGCCACTCCTGCTTCCAAACCTGTTTTATAACTGGGAGCTCCACCAAACACTGTCCACATTGGGAAACCATTATGGTATTTCATGGCCCAAAGGCACAAGGTTCAGCATCACAGCAAACCCAGGTTACTTCATACAGCACCCTGACAAGGAGTGATGTACAAAGTGGAAGAATGTTCCTCCAGATATAAAACACCAGTTTCATTTAGCAGTGGTTTAGGTGTTGTCAAGTTGATTAAGACTCATGAACTCTGTTCTATAACTAACAACATTTCTGTACATTTATAGTTTCCAGAGGCATCTAGTTTAGGAAGTGGATGTAACTCCTGCTTCCCAAACTGAATCAATCTGGAAGCTCATCCAAACATTGTATATAATGGGTAACCGTTATGGTATTTGACATGACTATGGCACAGTGTTCCGTATCTCAGCAACACCAAGTTATTCAGTACAGGAAATAGAAAATCGATTTCTGTATCACCTAAAGATTATTCATTCTAAAATTAATACATTTTAAAGACACACTCTTAAGAAGGCCTCCACCCTTGGTCAACAGTTCAACTGATAGCCGCTTTTGGGGAAGAAAACAGTAACACACATCAAATATGGCCCCAAAAACTTTCCTTACGTGACCGCCATCAAGACACGACCACCATCAGACACTAGGAGCCAATTCATAGAGTGGAGTCTCTTAATAAATTACAGACAGACAGGAAAATTTTATGAAGCAGTTCTACATCAGGGTCATGAGGCAGAATTGATTTGAAGGTACAAGACAACTCCATCCTACTGCCCACCTTGACAAAAGGGACTGCTTCTTAGGAAAGTCTGTGTGCTGGGGCAAGGGTACATGCTAACGTCTCCTAGAACATGGAGCGTGCTATTTTAGGGCGGTTTTTTTATGTAATAAGAGAGTTAATTACTCAGCTTCCATGTTAGTCTATCAAAAGCACAAATCTCAATCTTTATCTCTACATTCCAGCCCTCTATTGGACATAGAATGTACATTGTTGTTTTTGTTGTTATGTGACATTACATTACCTGCAACTTATAGCAACCCTATCCATAATAGCTCCACACCCTGTCCTATCATAAGCCAATCTCACTGTTTCCAACACTCCCACCCCCATTATCCCAGTCGTTGAGTCAATCAGTCTCATACAGGGTCTTCCTCTCCTACACTGACCCTCCACCCTTCCAAGCATGATATTGGTTCTCCAAGGACTGGTCCCTTCTGGGAACCTGCCCAAAGTATGTGAGATGGAGCTTCAAAATTCTTGATCAAAAGTTCACAGGAAAATGGTGGTTGAGAAGCAAGGTGGTGACAGACACTACAGAGAAAGTCAGGTCACAAATCCTGCCTCTGTCACTTCTCATTGCCTTATGGACTATCTGTTGCAAGCATTATGGTCAAATAAGCAAGACAGAAAAAGAACAAATACTGTGTGAGACCTTCTTCCTTTCCTTTTTATAATCTCTTTTTTTAAAAAAAAAATTGTTGTTGAAAATATGCACAGGAAACACACACCAATCCGACAATTTTTCCACGTACAATTCAATTACATGGATTACAGCCCTACAATAGTGTAGCCATTCTGACCTTCTTCTAATTTCTTCCTCGTTATTGACATGAAATCACTTATCTCTAAGCATCCTCTCTAAGCCTTCAAGTTGCTATTAACAATCTGTTCCCATATAGAAAATTCTTTGAAAATGCACTTTTTTTTAAACTGGCTAATCTGTACTCTTAGAAGGAGGAGAGGCATCCACTTCCATAATAGCTTGTCTCTGGAAACCCTATGAACCTGGAGAGAGGATGAAAGGCACCCAAGCGTCGAGGACTCTCCTTCATAGGGTCTCTATGAGTCACCTGCAACCCAATGGCACTTAACAACAGTCTGTATTACTGTTTGGTTTAAAGAAGGTTTCAGTAATAATATTTCTGGTTTGAGGCTTAAGATTTCAAGATTTCCTCAGGGCAGCAATGTAGGGAGCATATCTCAAGAAGTTAGATTCTCTTATAAATGAAATTCTAATCAGCATTCCCACCTACCTCCCCCACTTTTTCATTTTAATGAAAGTTTACAGAGACTTTGGACTTCCATTCATTCATTGTTGCACTTTTCTCCCTGCCCACCCACCTCCCCCAGTTCGCTCTTTGAAAAATAAAGGAGAAATTCTTTCATTGTTATACAATTCCTCCTTCTAACTCCACTCCACTATGCAGCCTTCGTTCTGGACTCATGTCATGATGATAGTATCTAATCACATATCCCTTTTAAACAGTTCTCTCCCTCATCTGTTTCAATGCAGTATATATAATGTATCCCCTCTTTCTCAGTCTCCCCCAAGTCCCAATGTCAGTCCTGTTTTACAAAGTGGCACTATGCAGTATTTGTCCTTTCTTTTGTGACAGATATTTTATTCAGCATAATCTCCTCCAGGGTCACCCATTTTGTATAGTATTTCACAAGTTCCTTGTTTTTCAATGCAGCATAGAATTCCATTGGTGAATATCCCATAGTCTTTTTAACAAATGATGTTGGCAAAATTGGAAAACTATCTGCAGAAAGCTCAAGCAAGCTCCACACCTCACTCCATACACAAAACCAACTCAAAGTGGATCATGGACCTAGAACTAAAACCAAGAACTATAAACTTCATTTAAAAACAGCTTAGGAGAACTCTAGAAGTCCTAAGTCTTCCAAGCATCCTAAAAAAATCTACAACCGGGAAAGGATAAAACAGATGAATGTGACGTCCCCCCTTTTGATCAAGTAGATTAATCCTTAGAATCTTTGCTAAAAAACAAAACAGCAAGGCATCATCCAGGGCTTCTGGTCTCCTGGCAAAGGAGGCAGCTGTTCATGGAGGCAATAAACCACAGTCTACCTCATCCTCCTTTTCCTGACTCTCTCTTGCTGCTGCACTGTGGATAACCACTTGTAAGCTTTTAAGACCACTGGTACTATACAATGACATAGGACATAGAAGAGAAACACTAAAACTTATCTGAGGCCAACTAACTGGAATGCTCCATAAGATAATGACCCTATGTGGGCCTTGTTTCTTAACTTGAAATGTTTGCAATAGTTTTTAGTCTTGTCATACCAGCTACCCAAGTTACTGTAAACTCAAAAACTCAAACTCATTGCCACTGAGTCACAATTCACTCACAGTTGACCGTCTAAGTGGGTTTTCTGAGGCTGTATATCTCATGGGAGGAGACTGCACTTAATCTCCCTTGGATTTGCTGGCGGATTCAAACAAGAAACATGGCCTTTGCATTAGCTGTGCAACTCCCTACAGACCACAAGACCTAAGTAAAAAGTCAAAGCCATTATTGTGGCGTCAGAACCAATTCATAACTGCCCACCTGGCAGGTGTTCCATGGCTGTAAAAAGCACAAGAGGAGATTGTTAATCTTTCTCCCTCAGAGCTGCTGTTGGTTTCAAACCACCAGAGGTGCTGACTTTAGATTAGCAATGCAGCTCCCCTATAGACTATTCCATCAGAGCCTGACAAGTTAGCATATGCATTCAACAAATGGACCTTTTTCGTGTCATTAAGCCATGCAAGTTAAACACCTCATATTCCAACCAGGCAGTGTGTTCCTTTTTTACATTCTAGGAAATATCTGATCACATCTCAGTACTCTGCCTCCTTCAATTACTGTCAAATCAAGCCACCAAATTGTGATCCCAATCAACTAGCACTTTTTCTGCAGTATTCCCCACCACTAGCCTGAAGAGAGAACACTGTGGCCTCCCGCTTCCTCCTGCTGTGTGTACAGGTTTATCAACTGAAAAGTGAAGGGGCTACACTAAGGGATGGTCTGACTCTACCAGCTCTGCCCTCTCAACTCTACGGACCTGGGGTTTTATATCCCACACACTTGAGCCCAATATATTCTATTTTCTACTGCAACCAGAGAGCTCCCCGGAGACAGGGACAGCAAAGCTTCGTCTCCTATATGTTGGACATGTGGTCAAGAGAGGCTATTCCTTGAAAAGAGACATCATGCTTAGAAAGACAGAGGGTCAACAAAGGAGACAAACAACCTTAATGAGATGGACTGATACAGCGTCCATGGCAATGGGGTCAGATGTGTCGAGGATGATGAGGATGGCCCAGGATAGGGCAGGGTTCAAATCTATTGTTCATAGGGTCACTATGAGTTGCATTGAACACTATGGCACTTAAAAATATTCAGAGACTTTGGCAAGCACCAACTCCAGCTACCAAGAACATTATCTTTAGAACCAAAAAGAACTTTCCAGCAAATCTGTGTGCAACCCCAAGGAAAGCCTGCATGCAGTGCTGGGTTGTCAATCACAAGGACTCTGAGACCCAGAGAGCCCTTCCTTCCCAGAACCTCCCTCCCACTCATGCTCTGCACCATGCCCTGTGGGCAAGCTGGCTTCTCAGCTTACATCCTCACTCTGCTCTTGCTCTGCTCCCGACTTCCTCCTCCCTATGACTCATCTCCCAACCACTGACCTCCACTTCCCACTGCTGACCTTCTCTAAGTCTTCCCCCTGCTCCACTTAAGAACAAAAGCAGCATCTTCCCAGCACTCTCCTTTCACCTCCTCGCCTGGTCAGAGAACTCTGCCTTGCAGACTCTTGATCTCACATTTTACCAGCACCGAACAGCACTTAACAGGAACAAAGGGGTCAAGCAGGGAGGCAAAGGCCTGCTTTTCCAAGTTCCTGATGCTACACTGACACAGTAACTGTAGCAATGGGCTTATACATGTCAGAGATAGAGAGGATGGTACAGGATAGGGCAAAATTCAGCTCTGTTGTTCGCAGGGTTGCTATGAATTGTAGTCCGCTCAGTGGTATCTAACAAAAACTAACACTACGTTAGAGACGTCTGGTGGCATAGCTCATAGGAAGTTGTGCAGTTAATCCAAAGATTGTGCCTCTCTTGTGGTTCAAAGCCACCAATGGTTCCGAGAGAGAAAGATGGGCAATCAATCACCTTCTGTGATTTACAGCTTCAAACAACCCAAGGGAGGATTGGTTTTCTGTGAATGCTACATTAAGAGTCTCTAGCTAGTGCAAAGGGAGCTCTGGTGACTCAGAGGTAAGGAATTGTGCTCTCAATCCAAAGGTAAGCAGTATGAATCTATCTGCTGTTACTCGGGAGAAAGATGGGCAGTCTCCTCCTATGAGGTTTACAGCCTCTGGAAACCCTCCAGTCAGCTGAGTTAGTTCTGACTGGAAGGTACTCAACAACAAAAGTTAGTGCAAATGGTTATGCACTGCGCTATTCACAGAAAAAGGGGAAGGTTTAGAAGCACCACAACACCTAGTGGATCTACTTTCAAAACATCAGCCATTGAAACCCTGTGGAGAACAGCTCTACTCATCAGCATACAAGGTTGTAAGTCAGAGTCAACTCAATCACCACAAATCATTTTTTTAAAATTGCTTCTTGGGTAATCTGTTTTCACTAATTTTCCACAAAACCTTTCTTCCTTCCAGATTCATAAAACCCAGGTAAACTTTCTCTGGACCTCCTTCATGTTATTTGAATCTAGCAACTTCAGAGTGACTTCTCGATAATCCTGAAGATTGTAAGTAAGGGCATCGCAGGTGTCCTTTCTTCCTCACACCCCAACCTGACCTGAGCAGCATCAGTGTTTAGGAGGGCATTTCCTCTAATATTCCAATTTCAATGACTCTCACATCTACCCCCTCCCCACTGCCTCCATATCCTAGCTCTCATAGCAAAAAGCTTCACCAGAAATCTTCAACTCTGATCACAACGTTGATAGCTGCTTCCATTCTGTTGATGGGCCACAAGCACTTAATTTTCACAGTCTGCCCAATCACTGTGTGGAAGTCAAAAAGACTGTGGCTAACCCACTGTGGAAGGAGCTCTTGTTAGACCAGCAGTAAGATGCTACATTGCAATCCTAGAAGCACACTGTTGGAATCCATCGGCTGCTCCAGGGGAAATGGAAGGGCAACCTCCTCCCTTGCGATATACTGCCTCTGAAAACCCACTGGATTGGTTCTGACTCAGTGACACACATTAACCACCTGGTGCTGACGAGTCCCTTCTGATCCACAACCCTCCAGGACAGAGGAGGCCCTGGGATAGAGTACCCAGTAAACCAGGAAAAACATGTGAAACTGTTCACTCAAGAAGAGTATGAGGTAAGCACAGGGAAACCTGCACTCACCTTCCTTACTGGATAATCCACCTCTGTCAGGGACTGTGAACTGGAAAAGAGGCTTTGATTGTGTGAGAAGACACTGTGGGGTTGGAAGAGAGACAGATGACAGACATGCCTAGAAGCAGAATCTGTGATGTAGCAGACATGTGAAATTTTTCATTATAGATTAAAAAGTAAATACAAGTAAATCCATGCTTTCTTTGTTTGCTAAGTAATCTGACACTGCTCATCCTCAAAACCCCTGATCCACCTCCAACCCTGTCCCTTTAAGCAATTACCTCCTGTCCCATTTCACAAAATGAAAAGTGTTCACCAAAATCTAGTTCAAGCTAATGGGTGTATGGATGGATGAGATCTTGATCAAATATTGTAAATAATGTCATTATACAATGGTAATTAGTGTTATGAAACACTAGTACATGAGTGACTAAATAAAAACCAATTAAGAAAAAAAAAGAAAAACCTCATCAAACCCCTGCCATCAAGTCAATTGATTGAAAGTGTCCCTGTGGACAGAACAGAACTGCTCAGAGGGGTTTTGAAGGCTGGAAATCTTGCAGAAGTAGACTGCCACATCTTTCTCCTGCAGATCAGCGAGGGGGTTCAAGGCAGCAGGCTTTGGTTAGTGGTTGAAGCCCTTAACCACACTGCCACCAGCATTCCTAACTCTTACACAGAACTTCTCCTCTCAACTCCTCACTGCCTTGCCTTGGAGCACAGAAGTGTCACTAAAGCTAACTGGTCTAAGCATCACTTTTAGAATTGGAGAAGGGGACACTCCCCCCGATACTATGTGCTTCAGTTTCTGATGGTGGTCTGTGCACCATATTTTGAAGACAATTAGCCTACAGCTGAGTTCTGCCATGCCTGCTTGTCATTGCATGTGGCCTGCATGACAAGAATTGTTTTCTATTTTTCAAATGTTTGGAATGGTTGAGAAAAAAACAAAATCAAAGGAAGATTTTATGGTACATGGAAATTAAACAGAACTTGCATTTTCGTGTTCTTTTACTAAAACTTTACATGAGTCATACCATATTGCTTAAATATTCTGTATGGAAGCCTTTGTGCTAAGCATTGAGAACCCATTGATGGGGTGGTACTGATAAGTTCAGAATTCTCTATGTATATATCAGTTATGGAACTATAGTTATAGTTATAAAACTGGCATCCGTTTTTTCTGGGCTGAAAGGCTAATTGCTTGACCTTAGAACTTTAGTGTCCTTTCTTTATGCTGTCTGTATAGCAAGAGAAGATTCATTCCCTAAATTAGCTGTTATCTCCAGACAAGTATAAAAGCCTGGTGACCATTCCCAGTCCAGGAGGGAGTCTTTGAGTCCTACCTGCTGTCTTCCACAGATCTGTAATAAAGGGCTTATGGATATTGTGTTTGTCTTATTGGCAATTGACTAGGGAAAGTAACACCAAGAGAGATTGGATGGCCTGCAATGTTGAAAATATTTATTGTCTGGTCCTTTACAGAAAAAAAAAAATCAATCAATCCTTGGTCTACAGGATGAAAGGCAAACACCTCACCACAGCATTTAAGCTTCCCTGTGGTCACCCTTACTTAACTCACCAATCTAAATTCTGGCGTACACTAATCAAATTCAGAGTACTTTCAGTTCCTTGAGTCAACAATACCATTTCACATCTCCACACAGTTCCAGTTATTCTTTCCATCCAATACTCCCCACGTTGTTTGCCTGACAAATTCCTACTCCTTTTCCCATGTGCCAATCCAAGTTTCTCCTTACCTATGACCACCATTCTTCCAACTCCTCCATGGAGCAAAGTGAAGCTCCATTTCCATGAGACTAACTGTTTGGTGTGGGTCCCTACTTGACACACATGATTAACATTCAAAAAAAGTTCTTCAGTTGGTACTATGGGAGAAAAGCCTTGGCAATCTACTTCTATTACAATTTCAGCACACAGAGTTGCCATGAATGGAAATCAACTCAAAGGCAACCAACAAGGACACTTGATTAAATTCTATCCTAATTATTTGTTTACTTTGGTGGTTATCAACTGGAGAAAGCATTTGAATCACCTAGAGGGTCCACTCTCCCTGGGAGATGCAAATAGTTGAGAACTTGGTTGGTAGAAAACAGGTTGGAGGTTTGAATATTTCCAGAAGTACCTCGGAAGAAAGGCCTGGTGATGTACTTCTTGGGGGATGGGGTTGACATCAATCACTGAAAACCCTATAGTACAGTCACCATGAGTTGCAATGGGTTAGACAGCAATGGGTTTGGTTTGTGTTAGGCTGGGACTAAGGTCAAAGGGAGAAAAAAGGATTCAAGGACTATCAGCATGTCAGCAAAGGGAGTGAACAACCTCAACTTACATGGAGTGCCCCTCCCTTCCTTCCCTAGAAGACCACCCACCTGACTAAACCACAATGGAATGTCCCTTCCTTCCCTCCCTAAAGACCCTCACTATACCTCAGGCACTTACTGCAGAGGGTCAGGGACTGCAGCCTTCAGTATGGACTAAGGCTTAATGTCAAGAAGACAAAGATTCTCACCACTGAACCAATTGGTAGCATCAGGATGGATGGCGACAAGATTGAGATTGTTCACAGCTTCAGTTTGCTCGGCTCCACAGTCAACACTCTTGGCATCAGCAGCCAGGAAATCAAAAAATGTATTGCGATGGGAACGTCTGCTGTTAGGGACCTCTCTACTCAAGAGCAACGGTGTCTCTTTGGAGACGAAGGTGCGCCTGATACAGGCCATGGTCTTTGCAATCACTTGTTATGCATCAGAGCTGGACAATGACTAGGGAGGACAGAAGGAGAATTGACGCCTTTGAGCTGTGGTGCTGGAGAAGAGTATTGAATGTACCATGGACTGCCAAGAAAATCCTAGAGAGGGTTAAACCAGGCTACCCCTTGGAGGCAAAGATTCTGGGGCTTTGTCTGACCTACTTTGGACATGTTGCAAGGAGAGACAGGTCTTTGGAGAGGGACACCATACTGGGTAGAGTAGCGGGACGTGGATTGATTCAGTGACTGGGGTAATCGGGATGGGTGTGTCAGAGGCAATGCGATTGGCACAGGATAGAGCAGGGTTTAGGGCTGTTGTACATAGGGTCGCTATGAGTCGCAAAGGACTCGACGGCACATAACAACAACAACATTTCCCTGGTCTGTCCCTCTGCCTGTTTCTCTCTCTGCAGACCAAGGAATCCTGCCAGGGAGACCCCTTAATAAAGCTTCTTTAGCTTCCATTCTTTCTCTGATCCCTTCCTTGGGCCCTGGACCTTACATCCAGTTTGAAGACTTTGCAGGGTTTTTGTTTGCTTGTTTCTGGAAGACTTGTCAAATCACCAGCTAGAGAGATCACACACTGAAAACGCCCGGTAAATATATGAGTCCCCTGAGATCAGCACGATTGGATTCACTTTTGAATCCTCAGAGACTCACATAGCCTCAAGAGCACAGCAGGAGTTGATTCTCTATTCCTTACAGTGTAAATGAATGAATTTACTCATGTTCAACATCAGAAATGCAGGAAAATGAAGTTGAGAGAGCAAGTTTGGCTCTGGAGAAGTTGCTGAGGTCAAAGAGAAAAAGTCCAGAGGGTGAAAAGCAGACAGTTTGGGTCAGAAACTCAAGGGCAAAGTCAGGCTCCCTACCAGCCCAGGGCCGCTCCCCTCTTAATAAAGTGGAAGGTCCTGGTGGAAGGTCCTTCCTGCCCTGAGGCTTGACCAACTGTGCACTTTACAATAGCTCTGGGGGGAACACATGTTTCTGTGCATTGAATCTGATCATTAGCATTATCAGAAATGTGGTTAAGCATTGAGTTGCTAACTGAAAATGTTGGCAGTCTGAACCTATCCAGTGGTTCTGAAGGAGAAAAATTTGACAATTTGCCTCTGTAAAGATTAATGCAAAGTAAATGCCATGGGGTTGGAACCAAATCATAGCTGGACCCCCCGCCCCCCGCCAGTGAGTTTTCAGAGGACGTAATCACAGAAGTAAAATTTGTTCATGTCTCCTCCTCAGTTGCTGCTGGATTCAAACCACCAGAGAGGCACCGTCTTTGGTTTAGTAGTGCAAGTCCCTATGGATTACGCCACCAAAGCTTCCAGTGAAGACTGGTCTGGGATACCCTATGGTCAATTCTACTCTGTTATTACCATGTATTGTTACTACACAGCGCTCTGGGTGCCATAGTCCACAGACAGCTTTACTGTTAACATAAAGATCACATTTCTCTGGCAGTTCAAATTCACCAGCCTCTCCTTGGGGAAAGATAGGTAATCTCTTTCTGTACTATTACAGCCTCAAAGAAACTGTTGGAAGGTCAGCTGTGAGCCAAATCCAATTCAGGGGCAATTAAAGAGAACATTAGATTGTTACTACTGATAAACTTTTGAGTGCCTATTATTTTCCTGAGACTTTGAGTGCCTATTATTTTCCTGAGACAGTTATTATGTGCCATCCAGTAGCCTGTGATTGATAGTGACCCTATGTATATTTGCTCTTAACCCTGCCCCATCTGGAAACAATCTCATCATCTCCAACAAACCCATTTCTCCAGTCACTGAGTCAATCCATTTCATCCTAGGTCTTCCTCTCCTGCATTGTCCCTCCATCCTTCCAAGTCTGATGTCTTTCTTCATGGATTGGTCTCTCTTGGCCACGTGCCCAACGTATGTGAGATTTCACATACCTGATTTCAACATCTCTAGGTCAGAACTGTTTCTTCTGGCAGCCCATGATATGTTCAACTCTCTTGTCCAGCACCTCAACTCAAAGGTATTGATCCTTCTTCTATCATCTTAATTATTGTCAAGCTCTCAGATGCAGGAGTGCTTTCTTGGAAGCAGGAGTGGTATTCACTTCCTAAACAACATGCCTCCGGAAACCCTATGAACTTTGATAAGTGTCAGTAGTTATAGAGGGGCTTCAAGCATTTTGTTCAAAGGGCTGCTATGAGTCATGCTCGACTCAAAGCAATCAACAACAACAGATGCATAGCAATTAATTTAAAAGACCATGGCCTGGATCAGGTACACTTCACAATCTCCACACAGGCATCGTTGCTCTTCAGTACTCCAGAAAGATCCCTGACAGCAGACTTTCCCAATGTAGTTCACCTTTTGCTTTCCTGACTGCTGGTGTCAAAAGTGTTGATTGTGGAACGAAGCAAGCTCAATCTCTTCTCCATCTATCATGAAGCCACCAATTGGCCCAGTGATGAGAATTTGTTTTCTTGATGTTGAGCTTCAATTCATATAGAAGACTACAATCCTTGACCTTCTGCAGCAAATGGCTCATGTCCACCTCAGTTTCAGCAAGCAAGGTTATGTCATATGCATAACAGATTGCTGATGAGTCTTTCACCAATCCTGATGCCACATTCCTCTTGATAAATTCCAGCCTCCCAAATAATTTGTTCTGCATATAGATTGAAAAGGTATGGAGATAGGTTGTATCCCTGAAACACACCTTTTATGAGACTGACTACAGAGAGTAAAAACTTCAATCTTAAAGATATTTTAAATAAGGTTGGAAATCTTATAAAATAGAGAATTTAAAACATACAAAATAAATAACTGAAACAATTACCGGGTCAAAGTCAACAGTAAATTCTACATGAGAGAAACCTTTTCTGAGCTTTTCCTTTCCTTGTTGTCTAAGCAAAGTAAGGTAACACAGCCAGGCTAAATCCTTTCTCCATACCTATTCTATCTGTATGCTAAGCAAATAATTCAGGAGACTGTACGTTATGATTATGAGCCATCAGGATTGGGGAAGACTCATCAACAACCTACCTTATGCAGACAGCACAATCTTGCTTACTAAAAATGAGAAGGCACTTGAAGAACTTGATGCAGAAGATCAAAGACTATAGCCTTTATTATGGATTACATCTTAACATTAAGAAAACAAAGTCTCGCCTCTGGGCCAATAGGCAACATCATGATAAAAGACTGAAAGTAGTTAACAATCTCATCTTGCTTGGATTCACAATCAACATCCTTAGCACCAGCAATCAATCAAAATATATATTGCACTGGGTAAATCTGCTGTCTAGGGCCTTACTCTAAGTTTTACGAGCAATGACATCAGTTTAAAGACTAAGGGGCACCTGATTAAAACCACTGGTCTTTTCAATTACTTGTTATGGATCTGGAAGTCAGATAATGACTAAGGATGACAGAAGAAAAATCAGTGCCTTTACGTTGTGGTGCTGAAGAATACGGAATATCCCATGAACTACCCAAAGAACAAAAAAAGCCTATGTTTGAGAAAGTACAGCTACAGTGCTTCTTGGAGGCAAGAATGGTGAAGCTTCTTCTCACATATTTTGGGAATATTGTTAGGAGAGATCAGTCCTTGAAGGACACTGTGCTTTGAAAAGTGGAGGATCAGTGAAAGAGGAAGACCCTCAATGAGATGGATTGTCACAGTGACTAGAACAATAGGCTCAAGTATATCAGAAATGATGACATGGCGAAAGATAGGGTAAGGTTCAGATCCACCACTCATGGCATTGCTGTTAATCTGAGTCAACTCTATGGCACCTAACAGCACCACATCTACAAGTCTCGAAGAAGCATTTACACAGGGGAGCTCTGGAGGCATACTTTACGTGGAGATGCACTGCCTAACTCAAAGGCCATGCTTCCCTGCCTCAGTGGCTCTGTGGAAAGCAAACAGGCAATCTCTCCCCATGAAACTTATTACCTCAAAAATCCAGCGGAGGGTCAGCTAGGAGCTGGTGCCAACTTGAGGACAATGAGTTCTGTGTGCTCCATCAGGAGGGGCACCTTGACTTTTTTCCATCCTTGGATTTCTGGCACTACCTGACACTAACAATACTATATAAATAATTAGTGGACCAAAGAACAGGAGCCGAGCGTTTAAGAAAGGGCAAATCATAGATAAGAAAAGAACTGAAAGTGGGGCTTTCCCAGCATGTGCAAGGGAACCAACCCGGTGACTGAAAGCTCTAGGCAGGTGAGGAAACCCTGGGGTTTGCGGGTCCAAAGAGAATAATCAAATCCCTGCTGGCATCTCCACAGCCTAGAGAGCCCATTCATTCAAGCTGTTCTCAATCCATCCTCTCTTTAAACTGTAACACAAGCTTCTTAAACCTTTAATAGCCCTTAACCTTTGTTGCTTGAATTTCAAAACCTTTTCCTAGATCCTTAATCCCTTGTCTTTTTTTTTTCTTTTGCCTATTTTTTTTTTCATTGTTACTAAATATAAAGTAAGGAGATCTGATGGCCTGCACGGTAAGGAGCTGCATTGCTAACTCAAACGTGGCACCCCTCTGGCAGTGTGAATTCAGCAGCAGCTCCAAGAAAGAAAGACAAGTGATCTCTTCTTATGCAATTTAGAGCCTCCAAAACCCCACTAGTAAGTCAGCTATGAATCCGTTACAACTGGACACGAGTGAGCGAGTCAGTGAAGTGTAGAGGGCAGGGATAAGGGGAATGAAACTGAGGCAAAGAAATTTAGTTTAACACTGAATTGATAACTTGATGCACTTACACAAAGTTTGTGGCTTTAGGTAAAATATATCCTGACTGCCAACAAACTAGATTGACTCAGTGACTTTAACAATGGGTTTAAGTATAGCAAAAATTGTCACTGTGACGTAGCCTCAGACAGAGCTTGGTTCTCTTGTATATCAAGGATATTGTTATGTGTCGTCGAGTCAGTACCAACTCATAATTCAACCTCCAGCAGGTTTTCAGAGGCAGTAAATAGCACTGGAGGAGATTCTCTATTTTTCTGCCACAGAGCTGAGAGAATCCACCTGTTGGATTTGAACCACATGCCTTTGGGATTGTAACACAGCTTCTTACCACTACTCAACAGCACCTAACAATAGCATGGAAACAGAGTAAAAGCCCTGATGGCATTGTAGGCTATGTATGGGGCTGCTAACCCGAACATCAGCGGTGCAAACCCATCTGTTCTACGAGGTTAAGCGGAAGTCAGTCTGATTCTGGAAAGATTTACTGCCTGGGAAACTCAATGGGGCAGTTCTACTCTGTCCTACAGAGTGCCTGGGTTGGAACTGACCACAGCACCCACTGGTCCCAGGCCAGCCACACCTGGGTTGGGTCTGGGCACTGGGAGCCACTGGCAGGCATGGAAAAGCCACAGGGTGGGAGAGAAAGGCTCTCTGGGTTCCCTCACCACATCCCAGCATGGAGCTCTCATGGGCAATGGCATCAGGGCTTCTTCCTCTTTCCCCTTCGGTCCTGGGTCTGGGTGCCTCCACACACTTTGTTGGTTCCCTTATGCCTGTCTAAGTAGCTCACTAAAGTTCTTCCATTTCACCCAGGGCTCTGGCTGATCCAGGGATCTTCCAGGAATGCTGCCATTACCATCAAGTAGGAGCAGAATCCTAACTGACCCTCCAGCAGTTTCCACCCCCCCACCCCCCCGGGAGGCTATAAATCACACAGGAAGTGACTGCTCATCTTTTCCCATGAAGCAATTGGTGGATTTGAACCACTGGCCTTTGATTTGGCAGCAAAACTCCCTATAAGCTAGGCCAACAAGAGCTCTCTCTTCCAGGCAGAGGACATTTGAATTTACAGCCAAAATATGGAAATAACCCAAGTGTTAGCCAACAAATGAGTGGGTAAACACAATGTAATAGTTCTTGACTTACTTCTTATTCTAGTCCTGACCAAGAGCACAAGTGTTTCGGTTGTTTACTCAACTCATTACCTACCATGGCCATTGAGTTTCCCAGGCTGTAAGTCACACAGGAGGAGACTACTCATCTTTCACCCTCATAGTCACTAGTGAATTCAAACTACCACACAGGCATGACTTTTGGATTAACAGCACAACTCTTTGTGGACTGCACCACCAGAGCTGCTTTTGTGTATATCGGAGAATGGTCACATCAGCAAACTATGCACTGCACACTGTATCTAATACATATCACATATACATATGTAATTAATACATATTACATTTATATACATAACATATGCAACATATATATGTAATATACATTACAGTGTTGCAGTGCATACCTTGCTGAGTTATTCTCAGATGTCCACTTTCAGTGCTCAATGTCATATTTATAACAATACGGATAATTGTTGTTGTTGTTGTTGTTGTTGTTGACTGCCTACAAGTTGGACACGACTCATCGCGACCCTATGAACAAAAGGCCTGAAGCCCCTCTACAACTATCAACATTTGTCAAAGTTCATAGAGTTCCAGGAGGCATGTTGTTTAGGAAGTGGATGCCACTCCTGCTTAAGGGCAATAATGCCAAAAAAAAGTATTTCATTTACATCAGAACTAACTTAGGACAGTCACCAGAACAGAACTACTGTTGATAATTACTCAAGTTATACCGTTAAATGAAGTGCTAATACATTTTGACTTGGATGAGTCTTAAAAATATTATGCTGAGCACAGTAATTCTGACACAGATGAATAAACATTATGATTGCCCTGAAGTGAAATAGCTAAGCAAAGGCACAGGAGGGAAAGTGTACTGGTGGTTACCAGGGGCTGGTGGAAGGAAGAGGTAGAGAGTTATTTTGAAAGGCTTCTGAGCTGTTATTTCAGGCAATGAAAACCTCTGAATAATGGACAGTAATGATGGTTACCCAACATGGTGAGTATAATTAATGCCACTGAACTTACACTTTAAAATGTTTAAATGACAAAGAAATGTATTATAAATACTTTACCAAAATACATTTTAAATATCTCAGTCCCAAAATGTAGGCTATATGGCCATTTCCCACAAAAGATACTAACTAGAATTACTCTTGCCTCCATACCAGCACCCCTCAAACAACTGTATGTATTCATTACCTGGGGTTCTTGCTAACCCAAGAGTCCCAGTTAATGAGTCTAGATGGGGCCTGAGAACTAATATTCTTGACAAACTCCCAAGTAGCAGCTGGGGCCCAGACCACATTTGATCAGATGTTAGTATTGTTGTTATTGTCATTGTTGTTTGCTGTTGGCCACCAACTCATAGCAATGCCATGCACAATGGACTGAAACACAGCCTGGTCCTGAACCATCCCTGTGAATGGATCAGAGTATTGTCAGCCACAGAGATTCCACTGTTTAACTTCAGAAAGTAGATCTCTCAGTCTTTCTTGTTAGTCTGTCTGGAAGCTGTGCTGAAACTTGTTTAGCACCACAGCAATAACACTCAAGCTCCAAAGGCTGACCATTGGTGTCTGTACATAAGATGTACTGACCAGGAACTGAACTCAAGTCCCCTGCAAGGAAGGCAAAATTCTACCACTGAACAACACTGTCCTCTGCTCTACACCACACTGAGCAACTGGCAGAGAGGCACAGGGGGAGAAGGACTTTTGTTCACACAGCATGAACCAGGGGCCAGGAGAAAAGCATTTCCAGCTTCAGGAATTTCTCTTCTACTTTCTCCCCTTCCTTACTTCATCCCTATCCCTCCTGAGTGCCCTGTCTTAGTCTAGGTTCTCCAGAGAAGAAGCAAAACCAGTGAAACATACATAGATACAGAAAGGTACTTACTTCAAGTAAACTGTGAGTGCTAGAAAGTCTTAAAACCTGGTTCAAACTCTGTCAGATGACAAATTAATGACTTCCACTGGCTCATATTATTAATTCTGACAGAAACAGACTGCCCTATCTTTCTCCCACAGACTGTCTAGTGGGTTTGAACCACAAGCCTTTTGTTTGGCAGTTGAATGTTATAACCAATGTGCCTTCAGGGTTCCTATTAACCATCACACACACTAACAAGTAGCAGGCGTGACATCCTACAGAGGTTTTACTGCCCAACAGACTGCTCTCACGTCTATTAATACCACCCAGAGCTTTTTTCTTCCCTCTGAGAAATGCAGGAACTGTGGTGTGTGTTTTTAAGTTGAAAATGCCTAGTATTCAAAAAGTGGTACCCAAACCAGGTTTCTTCTTTTTGTTGTTAATATGAGAACAATACAGAAGATATGACCCTATTTTCAGACCACATTTATTAAAAACAATAGCCATCACTTAAAAGACAATTCTATAAATATACAGCAAGGATATATAGAACAACAGGAACTCCAGAATTGAAAATGGGGAAAATGGAAGACAATTTGGCAAACAGGAGGGACAATAACTTGTCATTTTAAGCT
This sequence comes from Elephantulus edwardii, assembly GCF_000299155.1. Classification (NCBI taxonomy): domain Eukaryota; kingdom Metazoa; phylum Chordata; class Mammalia; order Macroscelidea; family Macroscelididae; genus Elephantulus; species Elephantulus edwardii. Next base: position 10,413,500 of record NW_006399820.1, on the reverse strand, counting down.
TGCACGCACCATTGGAAGTTCCAAACCTGAGTAAATGTATATCTCAGAGAAACCTGTTAACATAGGTGATGTTTACCACTACATTCTTAAAGCAACACTCTTCAAAAACAAAGAGAAAAACATCAAAATTTATCAGTAAAAAAACCAGATATAATTATGGCTTATTCATACTGTGAAATATTAGATAAAAGTGAAAATTAATGAATTGTACATATACAACTTGAACCAATTTTAGAAACAACTAGTGAGTTTTTTAAATTGATGTGGTACAATCTCATTTTGTAAAAAGTTCCAAAGTAAGATAATTAAATAATAATACAACAATATAACTAAACAATATATACATACAAGTATTGTTTAAAAGTATATTTTAAAAGGCAATATTATATTAAAAAACAAAGTTAAGGATGGTGATTATTGGTAGGAAAAAGTGGAATGATGACTTATATACAGAAATTCAAACTGATGGTTGTTAAGTCATGTTCAACCCATAGCTAACCCAACAGTGGGGTTTTGAGGCTGTAAATCACAATTGGAGTAGACTGCCCAATTTTCCTCCCTCAGAGCCTCTGGTGGATTCAAACACCTGGAGAGGCATGGCCTTTGGGATAGCAATACAAAGTAGCTCGATGAAAGGAAAACTTCATAGTATTCTTTCCTGAAGATTAAAATACAATCAACCAATCCATTGCAATTGAGTTGATAATCAACTCATAATACTCTTACAGGACAGAGTAGAATTGTTATTCTGGGTATTTTTTGGTTGTTGTTTGGTTGGGATGTTTTTTTGTTTGGTTGTTTTTTTACTACTTATTTATTTTTCCCCCCCATTCATTCATTGTTATACATTTTTGTCCCTGCCCACCCCTCCCCCTTAGTTCCCTTTTCTCTTTGAAAAAAACAAAAAAATTATTTCATTATCATACAATTCCCGCCCTCCAGTCCACTTTACCATGCAACTCTTAGTCTAGACTCTTGTCATACAAATAATACCTAATCATATATTCCTTTCAAACAGTTTTCTCCCGCATCTGTTTCAATGCATGTACATAATTTATCACCTCTTTTTAGTTTTCCCCCAATGCCAATGTCAATCCTGTTTTATAACAGTGTCATTATGCAGTATTTGTCCTTTTGTGACTGAGATATTTCACTCAGCATAATGTCCTCTATGGTCACCCATTTTTTAATTTTTTTTAATTTTATTAATTTTAATGAATGTTTACAGAGCTTTTGGATTTCCATTCATTCATTGTTGCATTTTTCTCCTTGCCCACCCCTCCCCCACAGTTCACTCTTCTCCTTGAAAAGTAAAAGAAAAATTCTTTCATTGGTATACAATCCCCCACCCCACCCAAGTACACTCCATTATGCAGCCTTCATTCTGGACTCTTGTCATGACCATAATACCCAATCGTGTATCACTTTTAAACTGTTCTCTCCCTCATCTGTTTCAATGCCGTATACACAATTTATCCAATTTTTCTCAGTCCCAACCCTAATGTCAGTTCCATTCTACAACAGTGGCACTATGCAGTATTTGTCCTTTTGTGCCTGAGATATTTCACTCAGCATAATGTCCTCCAGGGCCACTCATTTTGAATAATTAGCATGAGTTCCTTGTTTTTCAACGCCGCATAGTATTCCGTTGTGTGAATATACCAGAGCTTCTTTATCATTCATTTGTTGATGGGAACTTAGGTTGTTTCCAATTCTTTGCTATTGTGAACAAAGCTGCAATAAACATGGGTGTGTATATATATCTGCCTGAGTGACAGTTATGGTTTCTTTAGGGTAGAGGAATTCCCAATAGAGGAATTGCTAGGTCAAATGGTATTTCTATTTGCAACTTTTTGAGATAGCGCCATACAGCCTTCCATGGTGGCTGCACCATTTTACACTCCCATCAACAGTGAATAAGCCTTCCAGTTTCTCCGCAACCTCACCAGCATTTGCTGCTCTTTTGAATTTTGCTATTCTTACTGGAATGAGTTGATATCTCATAGTTGTTTTTTCTATTGGGTTTTAAGACTAGAAATCTCAATGTGGGAGCCGACTACCTCACCTTTCTCCCTCAGAAAGAATACCGAGTCCAACAACTGTCTGAACACTGAATCACTGCATGGCTGGACCTAGATAATCCTTTGGGACAATTTTACTCTGTCACACAGGGTCACTATAGGTTAAAAAAGGGACTCGGCGGCTCCCCTTGCCACAGTGAGGACATACTGCTCTGGATTGTTAATTAATTTTTGGATTGTGCTATGTTCTCCAGCAAGCAGACATAAGCAACTAAATAAACACCCTGAGAATATATCAGAAATGCTTGTCATTCCACAGCTCTTGCCACCCTATACCACCACCTAAGCAAGGTAGTAAGATATTTGGCACTGATGGAATTATTTGCCTTGAAAGAACAGGAAAAAGCTGAGCCCTCCTTCAAGTTAAACCCAACCAATCCCTAGCGCTTTGAGGCAAAAATACACAAGTCTATTCAGCGGTTCCAAATTTACTGAACATGGAGGGAGAAAAACAGAGCAAGCTTCCAAACTCTCTAACCACAATTTGGCCTCAAACCACATAACAAGTTGGATTTTCCCTGCCTCTACAAATAGTGTGGGTCATCACATGGTAAGGCCTTCTCCCACCACAAGTCATTCAAACTCGCCCCTGCTCGGGCAGTCTAGCTGTCCCACTACCAAAGAGATCATAGATGCTCCTCCCCTTATACTGTCAGTATTTTGTCAGTATTTTTCCTTCTGTTTATTCCAATAATCCCTTCTTCCCTCTTACTTCTTCCAACCCCTGAAGCTTTCTAATTTTTCTTTAGAAATTAAAAGTCAGTTTAAATTTTTTTGAAATTTTGTTACAAAAATCCAGCAGCTCTGGTGATGTAGTGGTTATGAGTGGGCTGCGAACCAAGAGGTGGATGTTTAAAACCCAACAGCTAAAAAAAAAACAAACAAAAAAAACCCCCAACAACTGCTCCCCAGCAGAACTGCCCATAGTGTTTTCTATGAGCTAGGATCCATTGGATGCCAGTAGGTTTGGGTTTTGAGGTTAGAAGATTGGGAAATGGGTGAGTTCATAAGTGGTGTAACTGGTGAGCATGCTCAGTTGCCAAGCAAAAGGTTGGAGGTTTGAGTCCACCCTGGGACACCTCAGATGGATGGCCTGGTGATCTGTTATTATGCGTCATGAAGTCAGAACCATCATAGTAAACCTCCAGTAGGTTTTCAGAGGCTGTAAATCACCCAAGAAGAGATTGCTCATCATTCTGCTGAAGAGCAAGCTGGAGGATTCGAACCACCTGCCCTTGAGTTAACACTAGACCAAGAGAGCTTCCTCCAAAATCAACTTCTGAAAATCGTATGGAATACAATTCTTCCCTGATACATGTGGACTTACAGTTTAGAGTAGAGGTAAGTGTGATTTAACTAACTTTTGAGAATGTAATCCTAGCTCACTATGGTCCATTAGTTTATCCCTCTGACATAAAGACTCCCCAGATTCTTCCTTCTAGTTGTATAAGAAAGCTTAACAAAGAAAATGTAACTAAAATAAATTCTGAAGGAGGCTGGAGAAAGAGGACAAGTACAAAATAAACTTATCTAAATGAAATTCAGCTATGACTTACATTTCGTTTCAGTGCTAAAGAAATCTGCTACCACGACGGCATTGGCCTAAGTTCCCAGTATCTCTTTCATCCTATTCATCAAAGCCTAACTGATATTGAGTTGCTGTTGTTAGTGGCATCAAGTCCATTACCACTCATGCCAACCCTACAAACAACAGCTCTGAACCTTGCCCAATCCAGCCCCCTCCTCACTATCATTGATACCCTCAAGCCCACTGTTACTGTCACTGTGACAGTAAACGAGCATCTGGCAAAACAAAACAAAAAATAAACTCACTGTCGCTGGGTCAATTTCTACTCAGAGTGACCCTACCGGCCAGAGCAGAATTGCCCATGGAATTTCCAAAGCTGTAAGTCTTCACAGAAGCAGACAATCACACCTTTCTCCCATACAACAAATGGTGCATTCAAATTGCCAACCTTTGAGTTAGCAGCCTAATCTTACTCTAGAGGGGAAGTGATTTGGGAGAGCCACATGCTGAGCCAATCCCCGTCCACTCTGCACATGAGCTGGCCTACAGTCCCAGTGTCCAGTGTCTTTGCAGAAGACCATATCTCACAGAAAATACTTCAAAACAAAAATTCCTACCAGCTTTGCAAAATATTTATCCTGAGAATGTTCAGTTCTTTTCTAAAGGTTTTAATACTGCATGTATTTTTCTTCTAATTATGCTACGGTACTACACCACCAGGGCTCTTGGATGTTGTTATGTTCCATCCAGTTGAGAAGGATTCATAGCTGACCCTCCAGCAGGCTTTCAGATGCTATAAATCACATTGGAGGAGACTGCCCATCTTTCTCTCACAGAGCAGCTGGTGGATTCGAACCACCAGCTTTGAGTGCCTTTGGTTAGGGCAGCACCATTCCTTACCACTAAGCCACCAAAGTCTTTATCATCTGATAATATCTCCCAATTTCCTATGTCTTGGGTTTTATTGTTGATGGGGAGGCCTTCCAAAGAGTTTTCTAAGGCTGCAGGGAAAGAGATGGCCCATCTTTTTGTTGTTGTTGTTGTTGTTGTTGTTGTTGTTGTTGTTGTTAAGTACAGCTTAACAGTTGGAGCCAAGTCATAGCTGATCCTCCTGTAGGTGTTCAGAGTTAGAAAATCACATGGGAGGAGACTGTCCACCATCCTCCTATGGAGTGGTTGGAGGACTCGAACTGCATTCCTTCAGGTTGGCAGCATAGCTCCATACCAGTAGCCCCAGAGCTTTCAAATAGTCCATCTTTCTCCTGCTGGTGGATTTGAACAAGCCGAGAGGGAGCCTTTCAGTTAGCAGTGCCATTCCCTATGGGCTACTCTACCAGCGTTCCCTCCTCAGTCAACAGTAATCTGAATAAGGAAATGTCCGGTTCTCACATCCTCATTGCTAAAGGAACGTTGAGTGGAAAGGGCAGCAGGTATGCTCATGTTTGAAAAAAAAAAAATCACTGAAAAATCACTATTGAGCAGCAGGGAGAAAAAACTTAACGAAGAAACTGCCCGCAGAGGAGCACAGGCTCCAGAATGCCCTTTCCAACTCAATTTAAATCAATAGCTATTTATTGAGTTTCTTCTAATTACAGGTATACGATCTAGCCTGCAGCACCTAAGGAGACAAGAAGATACAAAAGCAGCCCCAACCCTCAGGAAGATTTATTACCAGGAAAGACCGTGCTTTGTTGTCATCTCTCTCTCTCTTTTTTAAAATGTGACCAGACAATTCCTGACAGTCCAAATAACTTCACAGGAACTCCTACCACTAAATACGTTAAGGTCGTAAGTACATTTGCAGTGGGCACCACACACAGTACAAAACAGCTCTCCACAGCCGCGACCTGACTGCTCACATCACTGTTAACACCAGTGTCTCATTCAAAACCCATAGACTGGAGAATAACCGGAGCCGTCGTGGTGGGGGTGGGGGGTGAGCTGGGGAGTTGCACTGCTAACACAACGTTACTTGGTTCTAACCGCCGTAGAAAGACTGCCAACCTCCACCTGTGCAATTTCCAGCCTCTAAAAACCCACTGGAAGGTCAGCTGCGAGTCAGTATGTTTCCAGTTCCACCGTGACGAGAGAGATGGATTAACCAGTCTTCCTTTTTTAAGCTAGAACATGAAATTAAATTTATTTCGCTTGGATTAATATAGATTAGACTTAACTTTTTTGAAAAGACTTGACTACAATGACTGAAGAAACACTAGATCAATTTCAGTTACCAGAAAATCTAGAACTTAGTGACAGGAAACGAGAGGCAATTTAAAACTTCAACAGAAAAGGCGTGGAGAAGGAAAGTTCAGCCTAACTCCTGGGTGCTGTGTGTACCTTTTCTCATACCAACTTTCCAGAAGAAAAATACCTTCTTTATTCCTCCCCTTTCCAATAAGAAACCCCACCTGTCAGGTCTGTGGCTGCAAGTATGCTATGGGTGTGTCGGGGAAGCGGGGCGCAGGCAGCACCCTCCCTGGCCCGCCCCGCGTCTGGCGCGCAATCCCTTGGGGAGGAAGCGGTGTCTGCGCCCTGGGCATGGTGCCCCCCGGCTGCGTGCGCTCACCTGGTCCAGCGGGAGGCCCAGGAGTTCGCTGAGCGGGTGCAGACAGGTGGAGCCCGTGGTGCGGTAGGACAGGCTGGACTGCGGCGCTGCTGCCATCCTGCATCATTGGGAGGCGGCTGCCCCCTCCCCAGTCCTCGCCACCCCAAGGGTGTCCCCCTTGCCCGAGTGATTGTAGGTGGCTGCGCGGACACCTCGGTCGCGGGGAAACACGGTGGTGATGTCCGGGAAGGAGGACCCACGCCAACTCGCTGGGCGCAAACTTAGCGCTGACAGTGTGGCCGCGGGCGCCGCTGGAGGGCCGGGCCCGGCGCGCTGTGCTTCCCGCTCCCTCCTCTCGGCGCCCATTGGCCCGGCGGCCCGGGGAGGGAGGAGAAGCGGGACTCGAGCCCGGCCCCCGGGCCGCCGACCCGCCTGCGCGCCCCGCCTGGCCTGCACCGAGGCGGAGCGCGCTGGGGTAGAGCGCGCAGCCAGTGGGGACATGTGGGGGGCGCCCCTTCCTTAGCCCGAGCTCGCCATGCCCTCTCCCGCCGGAGGAAACGCCCTCCACCTCGGCCACCTCTGGAGAGTACCCCCTGCCCGGCTCTGTTGTGATTTGAATATAGTCCCCCACCCCACCCCACCCCTGGCCTTTACAGGCCAAGATTTCCTGCGTTTTCCTTTCCAACTATCTCTTTCCCAAGCCCTTCTGCCAGTAGCCGGCACCCCACGGAGGGGGCCACCGCACCCACACTCCTTGTCTTTATTTACTTTCCTCTGATTAAGGCATGATTAATTACACCCTGATCTTTTCCCTCCGTGTCACACAAGCAAATTCTAGGTGTGTCTGACATGTGGCGTGTGTGGAATGTGCCCGCCATCACATGAAGGGGGCGCCACTGAGCCATTTCTCTTAACCCAGAGTCGCGTGAACTTCCTAAAGCACCATCAATGTCCAGAGACTTAAGGTGAAGAAATGGTAGTGGTGAGAAAGTGGGGGGAGCACTTGCTCAAGGAAGAGTCATGGGGGTGGGGGGAGGGAGTAGAGGGTGCCACAACTGTGAAAGCATGCCAGAGAGTGAAAACAGTGCATCAGGAGTGAGGGTGGCAGTCACTAATTTCACAGGGGAGGGGGGAATTCCTGTCAACTGCACAAAAATTCTCATGAGATTGACATGTGCCCCACATGCCACGCCTACTACCCATTACTTCTTTGTTAAGGTGCAATAATTCGTTGCAATGGCCAAACATAAGAGTTACACTCTTTCATCAGCTTATTAGGGAATTAAGGGGTTCCAAGGACCTGGTGGTAAGAAGCTGTGCTGCAACCCCAAAGCCACCAGGCTCGAATCCACCAGCTGTTCCAAGGGGGAAGGATGGGCCATCTCCAGTGTCATTTACTGCCTCTGAAAACCCATTGAAGTGTCATCTATGGGTCAATTCCGACTCTACCACACACAACAATAGTTCGGGTTGGAAACACACGGGATATAATTCTTCAACCAGGATAGCAACCTCTCAGGATGTTCACAGGTAGGCCTCTCTCTGTCTCAGGGACTCCTAGCTTTGGCCTCTGCCCTGCTGGGACAAGTGTCACAAAGCCCTCTTAGCTCTGCCACTTCCACTCTGCCAGTCATCCTAGGCCTGAAGGAGCTGTGCTCCAGCTCCCTGGGTGCACAGACCTAGTTCAGCTCTGTCTCTACCAGTCCCTGGTTCTCCTCCACCTTTGCTGCCACTGCCTGAAATGCTGTCTTTGTCTCACTCCATCCCGCTGGTACCCCAGCTCTCCCTTTCTAGTTCTCATGTTCTTTCTACTTATGGTAGTGAGATCCCCATTTTCCACCGCTGTATCAGTTGAATCTATGCCAGGTGCAATGACAAAATTAATCAATACTCACATTGGTCTTCTACACGCCTTATTTGCAAAGGCCTAGAGATAGTGGGATTGGCTTAAGATAGGACAGGGTTCAGAGCTATTTGCAGGGTCACTATGAGTCATAATTATCTTGATGGCACATAACAACCCAGCTCTGGTGACCTAGTGGGTAAGGAGTTGTGCTGCCAACTCAAAGACAAATCCACCAGTTGTTCTAGAAAAGAAAGATGGGATTCTCCTCCCTTGTGATTTATGGCCTCTGAAAACTTGCTGAAGGGTCAATAATGAGTTGAATCCAACTCAACAGCACACAGCTAAAATAGCTAATGAACAGGGAGCTCTGGTGGCATAGTCAGCAAGGAGTTACACTGCTAACCCAAAGGCCACACCTCTTTGACAGTTCAAATCCACCAGCAGCTCCACAGGAGAAAGACAAGCCATCCTCCCATGTGGTTTACATGGAAACTCAACAGAAGGTCAAGTATGAGTCAGTTCCAAATCTAAGGCAATGAGTTGTTAAGTAAACTAATGAAGAGATGGCCTGATGACGCAATAGTTAAATGCTGGGCTGCTAACTTGTAGGTTTTAACTCACCCAGCAACTCTCAAGAGCAAAAGATCCACTCCAGTAAAGATTGTTGCTGAAGGTTTTATATGCGGTCGAGTCACTTGCAACTCATAGCGACCCTACGTACAACAGCCCTAAATCCTGCTCTGTGCTCCTGTGCCAACCTTACTGTCTCCGACACACCTACTCTCATTACCCCAATCACTAAATCAGTTCATCTCATCTAGGGTCCGCCTCTCTTGCTCTGTCCCTCCACGCTCCCAAACATGATGTTCCTCTCCAAGGACTGGTTCCTCCCTGCAACATGCCCAAAGTATGTCAGATGAAGCTTCGGAACCCTTGCTTCCAAGGAACAGCCTGGTTTCACCCTCACCAAGACAAACCTGTTTGTCCTCCTGTCAGTCTATGGTATACTCAACACTCTTCTCCCGCACCACAGCTCAAACGCATCTATTCTCTTTCTATCATCCCTAGTCACTGTCTACCTCTCTGATACATAGCATACAATTGTGAAGACTATGGGCTGGATCAGGTGCAACTTAGTCTTCAGCCTGATGTCATTGCTCTTCAGTACTCTGGAGAGGTCCCTGACAGCTGACTTTCCCAATGCAATTAGATTTCCTTGCTGCTAGTACCAAGAGTGTTGATTGTGGAGTTAGGCAAACTAAAACTGTTAACAATCTCATCTCTTCACCGTCCATAATGATGCTGCCAATTGTCCCAGTGGTGGGAATCTTTGTTTTCTTGATGGTGAGCTTCAATCCATATTGAAGGCTGCAGTCCTTCACCTTTTACAGCAAGTGCTTCAGGTTTTCAGCAAGCAGGGTTGTGTCATCTGCATAACTAGATAACACAGTGTGGCAATTGTACTCTGACCTGGAGTCAGAACCGACTTTCCAGCACCTTCACAATGACTACAGCTGAGGAAGAAGGCTCTTCACAGATTCAGTGTTCTAGACTGATGGCTAGAAAGCACTAAGGAAAGTAAGTTCATGGGATCCCCAGGCTTCCCTGGGGCACCAAGTCCACAGCTTTGCCTCAACAGTTTAGCCGAAAGCCGTTAGTGAGCCAAGAATCTTGGTAGAGAATCCAACCAAACAGGAGGGTGATGATTTTGTGTAGAGTAGATTTTTGTTCAGTGCAGCCTCGGGCTTCAAATTCTGCTGGAGGCTCATCAAAGGCTGAGAACTTCCTCTTCATGGCCCAGACCTAACTCTGCCTTCTTCAAGGGTTTCGTCACCAGCATGCTGAACTCAACAGTCAGTTGCAGGCCAGAGTTTCTCAACTCCTGTCTCCTGCTGATGATCAAAAACTGACACTAACACCACTCCCTGTCACTATGGAGATTTTATAGGAGGCCACCTGTTGGAGGCTGCTAGTTCAACTTAGCTGAAGCCATTTTGTAATTCTCTGAAAGCATTTTGTAATTTTCCAAGAACCTTGGGAGGATAGGTTTCGGGAATCGCCATGCTAAGTTTCTGTTAACCATATAACTTTCAGATTACAAGAAATGACATGATGCTATTCTCCCCCATTGTGTACTTCTCCTCCCCCCATTGTGCTCCTGTATAGAAGCTGTGAGTGCTTTCAATAAAATTGAGACATGATTGGAATTTGCAACTTGTCTCTGATGCCTCTGTGTCTCTTGTCCCCTTTTTTTGTCATTCTTTCCTTCCCAGGGTCCCCGTTGAAAAGATCCCACGGGCCGGGACAGTTGGCACCCAACGTTGGGGCAACTCAGGCTCGGGAAAGTTTTGACAATCGCTGCTTCAGAACAGTGATCAGCTGATCCACGTGAACAAGGAGCCTCTGCGAGTCAGGGACAGCAAAGAAAAAGGGCTCAAATATGCTGCTTTAGTGATGACCCAACTCTGAAGCCCAGCGTGAGGTAAGAGGAAGCAAGCGGCAAAAATGGGACAGGAATTAAGTGAACATGAATTGTTCGTAAAGGGTATCAAGGATTCCCTCAAGGCACAAGGTATAAGGGTAACTAAAAAAGATTTAAAGACATTTTTCTTGTTTTTAGAAGATGTTTGCCCATGGTTTCTGCAAGAAGGAACTATTGATTCTAAGCAATGGCATAGGGTAGGGGATTGTTTAAATGACTATTACCGTTGTTTCAGCCCTGTGAAA
>NW_006399820.1:10393424-10394818 GCF_000299155.1 Elephantulus edwardii | reverse complement strand
TGTGTCAGAGGCAGTGCGGTTGGTGCAGGATAGAGCAGGGTTTAGGGCTGTTGTGCATAGGGTCGCTATGAGTCGCAAACGACTCGACGACACATAACAACAACAACAATAAGACAAACAGCAAGGAATGAGATGGAGCACAGAGCATAAAACAGGGGGCCAGCAGTTCTTGACTCGAGACCCCTAGCCAAGCTTCACTGTATCTTTATTAAGAAATATCAGGAAGTAAATCATAGAAAAAAGTCAATGCAGATGAGGCCATGCTCTTTCTATTGAAAACCTTCTGCCTGGATCAAGAGGGAGGGGTTCACAAATGCAAGAATTTGGTATCTCCTTGGCAATTGCCTTGATGCCTCAAGATGAACTCCAGTTCAGGAAGGAACACTCCCTCTGTGGGGGTCCCCTGCTGTCTCCTGTCTGCAAGAACAAACAGCTTATTTTCTAGGATCTAACGCAAGAAAAATCCGAACTTATATATTTGTGGTTCCTTCAATTCCTTTTTCATATAATGTTTAGTATAAACATTTTACCTTCCCATGATTATTCAGTATTTAAAATTGCAGTTATTAAACTATGGCATTTTGGGTGGTATATCATTTTGAGGATGGAATTGAAAGTTTTGACATTTTCTGGAGTTCAAGGGGAAAGGAAGAATAACTGGTAGTAGGTTTTGTGCATTTTTTTGTTTGAGAGTTAAAATGAAAGTAGTTTTGCTTTAAAATAGAATGTCTGGTTGTGCCAGAATACGAAAGATAGTAAAAGCTAAATTAAGGATGTATAGTAAGTTGTAAGGCTTAGAGAAAAGTGAATTTTAGTGTATAAGGATGGAGAAGAACTGTGTTAAACCCCAAAAATGTCAAAATCAATGTTATATCAGGAAATGAGGGAGGCTTTATGCAAGCTGGGAGTCACCCTGTGGCACTAAGGCATTCCCTAGGAATCAACATTATTCTTGGTTTGTATCAACTGAATCCCTCCCTACTGAGATTAGCATAAAGAGGAACTTGTCCTTATCTGCAAAGTATTTCACCATTATCCTTTATTTTTGTTTTGTACTTCCTTATGATTTTACTTTGTTTACCTTCCTTGTTATTCTTGATAGATACTCAGGGAGGCATAGCTTGGGGCCTTCATCATGGGAGCCGTTGGTCCCCTGTTTTTCACGCTGTCTGTTCTATATCAAAATATTAATTAAATTAATCCATGTTTGGAACTGACTGAGCAGGACATCTAACCATTGTTTAATATTCCAATTGGAAATAATGATCCTAATTCTAGGGGTGAATTAACTATGGAGGCTCATCTGGCTTTGAAGGAAGTTCAGGATTTTGTCTCTTCTTGTATAAATCATAGTAGAAAGTTATTGCTGTGTATTTTAGATGCTAAAAGGACTC
>NW_006399820.1:10384643-10391944 GCF_000299155.1 Elephantulus edwardii | reverse complement strand
TTCCCTCATGTTTTGAGAAAGGTCGTGCTGGCATCTGGCAACCACCTTGGAGAAAATGTCATCATAACAGCACTATGGCCATTCTCTTATCTAACTGATAATATAAGTTTTAAAGAACTTACGGTTGGAATGCTATCTCGCTTGGGGACTGGTCAGCTCTTCATACATATGGTCCCGGACTTTCTATGAAAACATTCGTGGGAGGAATGTGGACTATTGAAATGAAGAACTTTCAAACTAAATTGTGGAAATTAGTTGCTAGTATGCATTCGATAAATGTCCCCTGTGTCCCAAAAGATAAATGTAAGGGAGATAATGTCACAAGTGACAGAGTCATGCCATGTGTACCTGAACCATATGTCTTATTGATTTGATTGGTAATAAAGTAATCACTGGTGATTATCCAAAGTTTAAGTAAGTTGTTCCCGTAAAATTTCTAACTATATTAGCTCTGTTACCAAAGATGATTCAGTTGTTATTCTAAAGAATCCTCCTCTTGTTATGACATTGGTAAAGTTAAATGATATTTGGTATGATAATAATGCTTGCAAATTTTAAACGAGTTATATAAGTTATCATTAAGAACCAAGAGAGCTATTGGACTTGTTATTGTAGAAATTGTTTCTCTTATCCCTATGATTGCTGCTGTCTCTACTTCTGCTGTAGCTTCAACACAAGAAGTCCACATGGCTAGGTTTTTAATTGGGTTAGTGCCTATTGTGACAAAAAATGTAAAGCAGAAGAATGTATAATCAATCAATTATGGCCTAAAAGTTAAGGGGACGCGGTCAAAGACCAGTCACTCTTTTTTGGGGCCCTTAATAGGCTTTCTTTTGCTTATTTCTTTTGGCCCCTGGGCAATTCAGAGGCTTACATGCTTTATCAAGCAGCAGGTTGAATCCATAGCCTCCCATCCCACACAAATCCATTATCAAAGACTGCAAATGGCTGATAAAGAAAATCCTTGATGATACAGGCTAATAAACTGGGCAGCCAGAGATGTGTAAGAGACATCGGCCCCTGTTTCAACCTAAGACAGGCACCCAGCCATAGCTGCTGGGTTAGCCCATGATGGGTAAGATCAGTAGGTGCGGTGTCCAACCTAAGACAGGCGCTGGTTTCATACCTGGTCAAACAGGAGAGCACCAAAGGTAATCCTGTTGCGCTTTTGAAGTCTTCAAATAATTATTAAAACAGGGAGGATCTGTTGGAGGCTGCTAGTCCAACTTAGCTGAAGCCAATTTGTAATTCTCTGAAACCATTTTGAAATTCTCCAAGAACATGTTTGGACATGTTGCCCTGAGAGGATAGGTTTCAGTTTACCCCATCCTGGGAGGATAAGTTTTGGGAACCGCCATGCTAAGTTTCTGTTAACCAGATAACTTTCAGATTACTAGAAATGACATGATGCTATTCTCCCCCATTGCGTACTTCTCCTCCCCCCATTGTGCTCCTGTATAGAAGCTGTGAGTGCTTTCAATAAAATTGAGACTTGATTGGACTTTTCAACTTGTCTCTGATGCCTCTGTGTCTCTTGTCCCCTTTTTTGTCATTCTTTCCTTCCCAGGGTCCCCGTTGAAAAGATCCTGTGGGCTGGGACAGCCACCCCCACCACCAAATGACAGACTCTACTTTATCCCACACACAGGCATCTACTTGAAGATCCCCAAGCCAGACCAGCTCATGAAATGTCAAGCAGTCTTGGCTAATGACTAGCATGGAGACAAAAATCCATCTTATCTTAAGCAAGATGACAGTTTAAAGAGAAGTGTTTGACAGTATACCGGAGCTTAAAAAGCACTGTTAAAAAGGTGAAAAATCCACAGTTAAATCTGAAACACCAGCAGACAGAACAGAAGTCAGTCAGTGAGGATGGGATTGCTGGAGAAAATGCTGAAGAACAATGACAATTTTCCACTGAGCTAAGCTCTTCAGATGTCAGAGATGGGCTGGCACATATGCATAGTTTAAGGGAAAGGAAACAGTACCAGCCCTGTTGTAGCCCTCATATTTCCTGTTCAGCAGAACACACAAATTATGATCTAGTCTCTTTTTTTTCCCTTTTAAAATGCAGTAACTCAGTTTAGATGTCATAACTGTAATGCCACCGAACTTCAATCCTGACATTTCTCATTGACAATGACTATAGTACCTGAGCCCTGGTTAAGTGCTAACTCAAAATTTGACAGCTTGATCCCACTCGTCCTCCTTGGGAGAAAGAGGTGACATTTTGCTTCTGAAAATATCACCACCTTGGAAACACCCTCTGGAGAAGTTTCTGCTCTGTCCTATAGAGCCTTTCTGCAATCAATTCAACAGCAATGGGTTTTACTTTATTTTTTTTTATATTACTCTTATTTATTTACAAAGTTTGAATACATTGTTTTTCACAAAAGATCCTTCCCATTTCCTTCACCCCACCCACCCATCAAATTGTGCAACCCTATGATTAACACTCTACACCCCACCCCCGCATCCTCACCCCTCTATTTCCACCCCCCACCCCACCCCTTGGATCCTCATACTCATTCCACAATAATGGTTTTATACCGTATTTGTCCTTGTGGGACTGAGTTAAAAAGCAAGGATCTGTAACATGATAGTTTAATAAATATATACTTCTCTGGGAAACCTTTGTCAACCATACACTATTATCAATCATAGTTTCATCATAATGATGCATTAGCTACAGCTTTACAAAATTTATTTTATTTGCCAGTAGCCATTAATCCAGTGTGCTTCTTGCTCTACTCTCCTTTTTAAGAATGAGAAAATTGAAGCTCTGAAAACCTTAGGTAACTTGTCTCTATACTGAGAAAGGTAAGCAAACATGTCTGTCTGATTTCTGAGTCTATGCTCTTGGTCTTTACACCATTTTGTCCCCTTTAAACAAAAATGTTTCTCTTTTCATCAAGCAGTCTCTCCCACACACTTCATACTGGCTCGTCATTCTAGTAGACAAGGCCTTACATTTACTGTTCAAATATGAGGTGGCAGGCATGGTGCACAGGCCTTCTGAGTTGTCTGCTTTCTATCTGCAGTGATGACTGAAATTAAATGCCAGACACAGAAAGACACACAGACACATAAACACACACAAGATTCTTCATGCTTTTAGAAGCATCAAGTGTTCTCCAACTAACAAAATGTCAAAACATCAGTCATACGCCCATCCAAACCCAGCGAAAGAAAATCAAACCACAAAACAGAATTAAAACCTTCCTTAAGGATGACAAATGTATAGCCTTTCCAGAAGAAAAAATTCTAATGATACAATGCACCTAGACCCAGCAACCAAAGATAAACACCAACAAAATGAAATTAAAGCCATTCACGATGACATAAACCATCCAAAGATAAAATTATCATTGTAATAATATTACATATGCATGTAACAATATTGTGTTGTCTAAAGCATATTCGTTTCTCCCCTTAGATCCTCCGAAGAAAACTATGGATTTAGAAAGCCAGGTATTTGTGTCACTTTTTATTATTTTCATCTCACATCCATTTTTATTAAGCAGGATGAATACTAAGTTCTGAATACTTGCAGCTAGTTTACCTAGCAAGTAAGCAACAAAAATAAGATTCAAACTTACTATCTTATTGTTATTGTTCTTTTTGTTATACTAGGAGTCCACCTTCAGGAAAACTGTAGATATTATTGCCTGTCCAGAACAACCAAACTCCAGGCTTAGGGTTTGAGAATATGATCTAGACAGTGGTCCCAATGATCCCGCAGTGAATATCACCTTTGCATTTTTAGCACTTTAAATATTGTCCACAAAAACTCAGGAAGTTAAGAGTTGGTGATCAGTCTTCCATTTCTTCACTTTCTTTGGAACTCCCTGCCTGACAAGGAGAGGTTTTTTGAAGTAGTCCATAGAGAGCTTCCCTATTGATTCAAAGGCAATTTGAACCCACCAGACACTCCATGGGTAATCTCTTCCCATTCAACTTGTGGCCTTGTGTACTCTTTGTAGGGCGGTTATGAATCCCTATTCAATGGCAATGAGCAGTGTGAGGACCTGCCAAATTTCAGATCACAGTGAAACTTTATTTTTATATGGCAAAAATAACTATGTATATTAATGTAAAAAAAACATCTAACAGATTTAGCTATAACACCACCAGTAAAGAAAACTTTTTCTGTAAGAAGACTGTAATTGAGTCATTTCAGAAAAATCTACATAAATAATTTTAATTTGCTGGACCATATGCTTACATCACGGAGATGATAACGTGAAAAGATAAAGGATCTACAATAATATACTAACCTCTGCAAAAAAGCAGTGAGGAGGATTACAAAACAGAAATCTGTTAATTGTTGTTAATCTTCAAGTCACAGCAACTCGGAACTCAATAGACTGAAGTACTGCACCATCTCCGTGATCAATAGTGCTCTGAAAAATTGTGATCTATATAGGCGTACCACTAGGTGATTTTCAGGAATAGACAACCAGGACTTTCTTCCTAGTCCATCTTCATTTAAAAGCTCTGCTGAAATGTGTTCAGCATCATAACAACACAAACCTCCATTTACAGAAGGGACTAATTTACTAATAAGTGAATGCAGAAATGAAAGCTAAAAAAAAAGACACACACACACACACACACACACACACAACTCACCAACTTAAAATACTCGAAAACCGTTGTTGGTGGGGGGTTTTTATCATTTTTTTAATTAATATTAATGAAAATTTACAGAGCCTTTGGATTTCCATTCATTCATTGTTCCCCTTTTCTTCCTGCCCACCACCTCCCAGTACACTCTTCTCTTTGAAAAGTTCCCCCATTGTTTTATAATCCCTCCCCCTAGGTTGTTTTTAAGTGTTGTCAAGTTATAGACGACTCATAGCAACCCTATGAACGAAAGACCTGATCACTGTTCATAGGGTTTCTGGAGGCAAGCCATTTTAGAAGTGGATGCCACTCCTGCTTCCAAGCTTGTTTTAATTGGGAAGCTCCACCAAACACTGTCCACCATACGTAACTGTTATCACATTTGGCGCATCAGTGTCACAGTGTTTAACATCACAGCAACCATGAGTTACTGCTGCACAGCAATGCACAGCCCAGTGCTATATATCACATAGAAGAATGTTTGACAAAATTTATAGATATGATTTTGTAAAATGCCTAACTGGCCAACACTACAGCCTAAAATATAGAATGTCCAAAAGGAAGCAGGTGATAAAAATTTAAAGAACTCAGTCTTTAGAGAAAAATAAAGCTGATTCTGAAAATGAGTACTCCCTTTTACTTGTTTTGTGACATTAAGAAAAATAACTTTATAAAAAAAAAAAAGAAAAAGAACTTTATCATGCCTCAGCTTCCTCTTCTGTAAGGTGAAGAAGATAAGAGCTACAAATCTAGGGCCAGGTAGGAGAACCTCTCTTAGTTACCCAGTGCTGCTATAACGCAAATATTCTGTGTGGGTGGCTTTAATGAAGAGACTTTTATTTTTCTCATAGTTGCAGAGGCTAAAAGTTCAAACAGGCTCTCAGCTATATTGATTCCTTCTTTGTTGGCAGCCTTGAGAATACCTTGATTTTCAGACTTGTAGATGACTGTCATGTGTTACCTGTGAGAGGGAGAGAGATGCTGTATCAAGCCTTCCTTGAAACCCACAGACCTCTGAGATTTTTCAGTCATATGAACCAACACACTTCCTTTGCCACTGAAGCCACTTTGAATGAGTTGTACTATCTATGGCCCAAACCATCTATGTATTACAATGGTTAGGCAGATCACCAAAGCTGCCCCTTTCAGGAGGTAAATGACATGGACACACACAGAAAGAGACAGAAAAAACCTACAAGTCTATGCTGCCAAGACTCTCTGATTGGCTGCACTAGAAACAAGTCAGCTAGGGTCCCAGCTGGATTCTGACCTCTGTGGGAGACCCACTGACTAGTTTATTCTTTTTATAACTCAGAGAGATTAGGTTTAGATCCTGGACTAAACAAAACCCTATTTCCAAACAGAATTCCATCTACAGGCAGTGATTAGGATTCCAGAACATGCTTGAAGGAAAGAGAGAATTATATGGGAAATAAGTTATGACAAAGTGATTGCTAAAAAAATAAAAAATAAAATAAAAATTAAAAAAAAATAATTAACTTCCCATAAGCTGGAGCTTACCCTGTAGGAGCCACCATGTTCTTTTAATGTTAGTCTTTGTGGAAGGAGTACTTTCTTAAATGCTTTGTGTATCTCCTTATATATATCAGTGAAGTCAGTGGCCATGATTGCACTTCTACTGAAGAGTTGAAAGAGAAGAAAATCTCAACCGGTGAGACTGACCTAGTAACTGCAAAAATGGGCTTGAGTGTGCCAGAGGTTACAAGGATGGCACAGAATAGAGCAGCACCCAGGTGTGTTGTTCATAGGGTCATTGACTTATACTCAATTCTAAAACACCTAACATCAACCACTACAATATTTTGGTTAAGCAATTTGGGCAGGGCTCAAGTAGGTGATTCTTTAACTCCACATATCATTGAGGAGGGTTGCTAAATGATAGTCAACTCTTTACTGTGAACAAGAACATATTCTTTGGTGCACTGATTCCCTTGTAGTCCATTGGTGTATGGGAAATTTATCCATACACTAAGCAAGTCCCAGAGAGGAAAACTTGATTAAGGTAACACTGTAAAGTGTTAAATCTCCTCCTCTGCCCTCATATTCCCACCATCACTGCTATCATAATTTGTAGGCCAAACACATGCAGGTCTCACACAAAGACAGTTTCTGGCTTTATCCTCCCACCATCTGGCCTGCAGATTTGGATCCCCTATGACCTGGAGGTGGGAGGTCCAAGTCCACCCCAAAGTGCCTCAAAACTAAAGTCTGGTGATCTACTTCCAAAAAATCAGCCCCTGAAAAATCCTATGGAGTACAGCTCTACTTTGACATGCCTCAGGTTGCCACCGATTGGAATCTCCAGGACAATAACTGGTAATGACCTGGAAAAGGCTATAAAAAGTCAAACTCATTGCTATCTAGTCTGAGCCCATAACTGACCCTCCAGGAGATTTTCTGAGGCTATACATTACCCATTTCTCCCTGAGAATTGTGACTGTTTTGGTATTCTTCTTATGACTAGTTTGTTGTTGTGGTGGTGGTGTTTTTAAATTTTTTTTAGGTATCTACACGCAGAGTCAGAAGAGACTCTGAAAATTGCACTGGAGCGCAAAGAAGCCAAAGCACAGGGAAGAATTCAAGATACTAAAGAGTTGAATAGAAGATTTCAAAAGGCAGCACGGGATGACAAAGCAAAATATTACAATGAAATG
>NW_006399820.1:10375536-10379963 GCF_000299155.1 Elephantulus edwardii | reverse complement strand
TGGCGCAGGATAGAGCAGGGTTTAGGGCTGTTGTGCTATGAGTCGGAAACGACTCGACGGCACATAACAACAAACAACAATAGCTATTCCACTTAATCTGTGGCCCTCAGGCCTTGTTTTAATTGGTTTTGGTCAAACATGCTTCTAAGTGGTATAGCATGGTCTGTCCATTTGCTGTACAGAAGTAACTTTTGGTTGCTGTGATGCTAAACACTGTGACACTGATGTGTCAAATGTGATAATGGTTACCCATGGTGGACAGTGTTTGATGGAGCTCCTCAGTGAAAAAAAAAGCTTGGAAGCAGGAGTGACAATCACTTCTGAAAGAGCTTGCCTCCGGAAACTCTGTGAACTTGGAGAAACTATGAAAGTTATACAAGTGTTCAGGTCTTTCGTTCATAGGGTTGCTATCAGTCGTCTGCAACTCAACAGCACTTAACAACAACAACAACAAAAATACATTACCTATGAGGCTATACATTGCTCAGGATACTATCACTACCCAGGAGGCTATAAATTGCCCATCTTTCTCCCATGGAGCAGCTTGGTGGATTTCAACCACTGGAGAGGCTCCACCTTTGCGTTAGGGTCACAACTTCCTACGGATCCACCATCAGACTCCTTAGGAGAAGGCTCTAGACTGAGTCAGTAGGCTTTCTCTGAGGGACAAAAGCAGCAATGCTATTCAGAAATTATTTGTCCTCTTATTTCCTGCTTCCTTGGCTGCATTCCCAATACTTACTGTTGCCAAACAAGTGTCCTGTGAATAATAAAGTGTGACTGAAGATAATGTTTGAGAATATAGACATAGAAAAAAAACCCTGCCAGTTTCTGCTGCCAGGACTCCCTGGTGGGTTGCAGTAGAAAAGAGCCAGCTAGCATCTCGGCTGGACTCTGACCCCCTCTGTGGCAGATCCACTGACCAGATATCTCAGGCTCTGCCCTCACCATCTCCCCGTGGAGACATGAATGTTGCTATGATGCCAAGTAGTTGTCATCGGAGCTTTCAGACTATGATAGAGTAGGAAGAAAGACTTGGTGATCTATTTCTGAAAATCATCCAATGGAAATTCTATATATGGATAATAGCCTATTATGGGGATAGAACAGAAGCAGTATGCATGTTACTGCGATAAGTTCCGGCAACACAATGGTAGCACAAAATACTAGAGTCTTGTCTGATGCCCCTGGAATCTATGGGTGTCTTGAGATACTCGGCCTCATCCTGTCCTTGTCCCACTGTGGATGGTGGGGGAACAGATCACTGTTACCTCGGGCTTTGCTAGCTCGACAACGTCAATCCTTTAGCCCCACATCGTGGATTTGCCTTGGAGCTCTCTTGGAACCTTCTTCAACTCATGTATTTTTGACCTTACGCATTACTCCGCCCTGCAGTCAGATTGCCAGGGCAGAGAGTGGGACCAGACACAGCAGTGTTAGGAGGGAATGGATGCATGAGCTCCTGGCAGTCAATGCAGCCAGGCTCATGATCGTCTGGTCTCTTCTCACTTATGTCCCCATGACCCAGTCTATTGTTCTGAGCCAGTGTGGCTGTTGGTCAGCACATTAGGCTGGCCAGCCCTAAATCCTGAGTGTACAGTAAAACCTGCTATTTATGGGATTAGAAGAGGCATTTGCCCATGTTCTCCAGGCTTTTTGCCTACCCTCTAATGAGCTATTTCTGCAACTGTTATTTCTTTCTAAACCTTTTTTTTTTCCTTTTCAGTCATTACTAGTCTGTTCTCCCAGGGTATCCTATAAAATACACTTTGGTGTACATAGAGGTTTTTCAGAAAATATATACTAATAGGTCAATAATCAGTCTTTACAAAGAGAACATCCAGCTTGTTTGTCCACAGAATTGTTTTATGTATGTGTTACTTCCTCCAGAACTATCATTTCCCAGATGAAACAGTGGAGTTGGAGAAATAATACTTTCACTTGTTGAGATAACATTCTACAACTATTTATTATAAAGATCTATTAGATATTATTCTGGGTGGAGTAGAAAAGCTCTGATGGCTTGTGGTAGGAACTGCACCACCAGCCCATAGATATATGGTTCGAATCCACCAGCTGCTTTGTGGGGAAGCAAATGGACAATCTCTTCCCCCAGGATTCAGTGGATTCTGGATGCTGGGAAAAAACAAACTGTCAAACAAATTATATTCCCTCATAGAGTTTTTACACTGCATGGAGGGTCTTGCTGGGGAGAAATATAAATTATCAAACAAAAATTTATCCTTTCAGGAAGTTTACACTGAGTGGTTTAAAAAAATTAAAAAGAATATGTTAGAAGGTGACAGTATATTTTTAAAAAGGAAACTTTGACAGGGTAAAGTAAAGGGGTAGAAGAGGGCAGGACTTGTAGATTGTAGAGTTCAGTGCTGTGGTCAAGGTGACATCTTTGAGAAGGTAACGTTCCAAAAAAGACTTGCAGGAAATGAGGGAGTTAGGGAACCAGACCAAAAAAAGGAACCAGCAAGTTCAATACCCAAAGGGAGGGGCAGGTTTGGCAACTGCAGGAGAAGTAGCAGGTTGGTCAGAGCTTAGAGAGGAGGGAGAGAAAAGCACGGTAGGAGGTGAGCCCACAAGGCACAGCTAAAGGGAGTCACATGATGTGGGGCCCTGGAGGGCATCTTAATTGTGCTGCCTTTTCCTCTAATTGCAATGAGGAACCATAGCAGGGATTTGGTCAAAGGAGGGAAATCTGATTCATATTTCAAAGGGCTTGCTCTGACTACCATGTGGAGACTACACAGTGTGGAAGGCAAGGCAAGAACAAGGAAACTGATAAAGAGATTACTGTAGGAACTCAGACAAGAGACCATGAGGGTGCCCAGGGGGAGAGCAGTGGAGATCAGAAGAAGTAATTCGATTTTGGATATAAATCTTGGAAAGTGGTGACCAGATCCTACAAAATTAGAGTTATTTTCCAAATGCAGAACCAGTCCTCTCCACTTTGCCATTCTTTAACTTCATAAGGAATCCATTGGTGGTGCAAACACTTAATGCATTTGGCTGCTAAGTGAAAGGTTGAATGTTCAAGTCTACCCAGAAATGCCTTGGAAGCTGTTGGCGTGACTCTATTTCTAAAGAACCAGCCTCTGAAAACGCCATGGAGTACCATTCTGTTCTGACATGTGTGGGGCTGCCATGGAGAGAAAGACCCTCAATGATATGGATTGAAAACAGTGTTTGCAGCAATGGATTAAAATGTGTTGAGGATGATTAAGATGGTGCAGGACAGGACAAAGTTTAGCTCTATTATTCACAGGGGAACTATTAGTTGTACTTGACTCGACAGCACTGAACAACAACATGCGTTAGATTGGACTCAATAGCAATCCCTCCCCTTATTGCTATAGAGTTTGAAGTGACTCACTGCTGACCCTAAATTGGGTTTCTGAAGCTGTAAATCCCACCTGAGAAGACTGTCCATCTTTTTCCCAAGGAGCTGCTTGTGCAGTTGATGCTACCAGAAATCCCCATAGCAATCAGTATTGGCTATCTCGTAAGTCCCAAAAAGCAAGAGGGGGAAAATTTTCTTAAAAATCACTTACTTCCATTTGAGCATTATGCGTCAAAAGTTATTAATATTTAAGTCCAGCAAAAATGTATTTCCTTAATTTATACCTTCCAAGAATTCAGAACCTTTTATGATGCATTCATTTTACTGCATATTTCTTTAGCATGTTGTTGTTGTTGTTATAATTTTGCCTGTGACTCTTAGTGACTCTCTGCTGTATCCTGAACCAGTCTCACTGTTTCTAACACACCTACCCCCATTATCTCAGTTCCTGTGTCAATTAATCTCATCCAGGGTCTTCCTCTCCTGCTCTGGTCCTCCACCCTTCCAAGTATGATGTCACTCTCCAAGGACTAGTCCTTCCTTAATCACATCCAAAGTACGTAAGATGTTGTTGTTATTGTTATGTGCCATCCAGTCATTCGCGACCCTATGTATAACAGCCCTAAAACATGTTCTATCCTGTGCCAATCGCACTGCCTCTGACACACCAATCTCGATTATCCCAGTCACTGAATCAATCCACCTCAGAGAGGGTCTTCCCCTCCTGCACTGTCCCTCCACCCTACCAAGCATGATGTCCCTCTCCAAGGATCTGTCTCTCTTTACAACATGTCCAATGTATGTCAGACAAAGCCCCAGAATCCTTACCTCCAAGGAATAACCTGGTTTAACCCTCTCCAGGATGAATCTGTTTGTTTTCTTGGCAGTCCAGGGTATATTCAATACTCTTCTCCAGTACCACAGCTCAAAGGCATCAATTTTCCTTCTATCCACCCTAGTCATTGTCCAACTCTCTGTTACATAACAAGTGATTCCAAAGACCATGGCCTGTATCAGGTACACCTTCATCTCCAGAGAGACACGTTGCTCTTGAGTACTTTAGAGAGGTCCCTAA
>NW_006399820.1:10358852-10374701 GCF_000299155.1 Elephantulus edwardii | reverse complement strand
GGTTGTTCTCCAGATTTCTTGGCACAACTTGGTGAGCACATCCAGGTCAGCATCTGTTAGCTGAAATATGTCAATTGGTATACCATCTATTCCTGGGGCCTTATTTTTTCCTATTTCCTTCAAAGCAGCTTGAACTTCCTTCTTCACCATAGGCTCTTGCTCAAATGTTAAGATAGAGCTTCAAATTCCTTGTCTCCAAGGAGCAGCCTGATTTCAGCCTCTCCATACAAGGCTATTTGATCTCCTGGAGGTTCATGGAATGTTGAAACTCTCCTGTAGCACTACAACTCAAAGGAATCCATTCTTCTGTTATTCTTAGTCATTGTCCAGCTCTCTGATACTTAGCAGGTAATTACAAAGACAATGGTCTGGATCAGGGGTACCTTAGCCTCTAGGCCGACATCATTGGTCTTTAGCACTTTGGAGAGGTCCCTGATAGCAAATTTCCCCAGTGTAATTTGTCTTTTAATTTCCTGACTGCTGGTGCCAAGAATGCTGACTGTGGAGCCGACCAAGCTGAAATTATTAACAACCTCAATCTCCTCTCCATCCATCATGGTGCTGCTAATAGTAGTTTATTTCTTTATTTCCTAGGTCAATTTAGAATTTTATTGTTGCTTTTGCTTTTTTCCATTTTGTTGTTGTTGTTATGTGCCATCAAGTTGCCTTTGACTCATAGCAACCCCATGTATAGCAGCTCGGAAGCTGCCCTGTCCTAAGCCAGTCTCATTGACTCCAACATACCTGTCCCCTTTGCCCTAGTTACTGTATCAATCCATCTCATCTAGGGTCTTCCTCCACCCTTTGATCATGATGTCCTTCTCCAAGGACAAGTTTCTTTTGATCACATGCCCAAAGTATGTGAGATGTAGCTTCAAAATTCTGGCCTCCAATTTGTTTTCTTGGTGGTCTATGGTAGGTTCAAGACTCTTCTCCAGCACCACAACTCAAAGGCATCAATTTTTCTTCTATCATCCTCAGTCATTGTCCAACTCTCTGCTGCATAACAAGTAATTGTGAATGTTTTTTTAACATTATATTCATTTATTTAGTTAAAGTTGGCTGAAGCCTAGTTTGCAGGTACTTGTACTCTGGTGATATGGTACTAATTTGGTACTCTGATACTTGTACAGCTCACAAGGAGATGCACTCTTAATTCAAGGGCCCCGCCTCTCTGCCAGTTCAAAGTGGCTCTTCAGGAGAAAGATAGCAATCTTCTGTGTAGTTTATACTTTCAGAAAACCCACTGGAGCTATAAGTCATTTCCAACTTTACACCAATGAGGGGTTTGAGTCTTGTTTTGTGCCAAAAGATGAATGTCCCCAGATCACTCTGTTATATAGAATTTGGTAAACTATGACATGCAATATAATCTAGAATTCAAGATGGAGACTGCATATTATGTGCAAAATCCTGGTTCAGCTTTAAGAGTTTGCAAAATCCTTGAGCCTGCCTCTCACCTCTGCCTCTGGTCACTGGTTTTTGTTTTTTGTTGTGTGTTGTGTGTTGTTTTTGTTTTTTTTTTTTTCTGGATTCTCTTGCTTCTCTCATCTGCCACCTACATTTAGCATTTGTGTATGGCAGTTTACTAAAGATTTGGGAGGAACTGGGAATTCACATTGTCCATAATTACAAATCTTAAAATTTAATGTTAGACATCCCTTTACCTTGAACTTATTTGTTTTAGAATATTTCAATAACTATTCTTTAAGAAGACATGGTAAACAGCCAAACTTTCCAATACAATTATTAACTAAACTTTTACTGAGTGTTGCATGAATGGCCAGCAGTCTTCCAAAATGCCTTTCCAGACCCCCATCTGCAAAGAAACAGCGTGTTCAGATAATGTGGTTTATAAGTCCAGTTCACCCAATGTTTCAATGCAAACTCCTTCTGAAGTGAGTAACCATGAAATCACCAAAACTAAAACCAAACACAGTGCTTTCAAATTTGTCCCAACTCATAATGGCTCTCCACCTTCATTTCTGGGCTGTAAATCTTTAGGAGATAGCCCATCTTTCTCCCCTGAAGTGGATGATGGATTCAAACTGCCTGCCTTTTTGTTAGTAGTAGCCCAGCAACAACACACTATAGTACCAGAGAGGGGTTACAGTCTCTTCTTCCTTTGGATTTCATCATCACCATTTTTGTTATGTGTCATCAAGTCACCAGTGACTCATGGCAACCCGATGTAAAATAGCTCGGAACCCTGCCCTATCCTGAGCCAATCTGTCTCCAACACTCTTACCTCCATTATCCCAGATACTGGGTCAATCCATCTTTTCCAGGGTCTTCCTCTCCTGCTCAGTCCCTCCACCTTTCCAAGCATGATGATCTTTTCCATGAACTGATCCTCCTGGCAACATGCTTAAAGATGGAGCTTCAAATTCCTTGCCTCTAAGTAGCAGCTTGGTATCACCCTCTCCAAGACAGACCTGTTTGTTCTCTTGGTGGTTATATACTCTTTTTCCAGCACCACAACTCAAAGGCATCAATTCTTCTGTAATCTTTAGTCATTTCGTCCAGCTCTCTGATAGATGGCAAGTAATTGTGAATACCGTACCTGACAACTTTGCTCTTTAGCACTTTGGAAAGGTCCCTGACAGCAGATTTCCCTAAATCATCTTTTGATTTCCTGACTGCTAGTGACAAGAGTGTTGATTTTGGAACCAAGCAAGTTGAAATTGTTAACAGCCTAAATCTCTTATCCATCTATCATGGTGCAGCCAGCTGCCAGTGGTGAGAATCTTTGTCTTCTTAATGTTGAGCCTCAATCTGTATTGACAACCACAATCCATTACTTTCTGCAGCAAACACTTCAGGTCTTCCTCAGTTTCAACCAGCAAGTTTGTGTCATCTGCACAATGCAGGTTGTTGATAAGTCTTCCTCTAATTCTGTTGCCACATTCCTCCTCATAAAGTCCAAACTCCTGAATGATCTGTGCTGCATACAGATTGAAAAGGAACAGAAACAAGATGCATCCTGATGCACTCTTTCCTGATTTTGAAACATGCAGTGTTTCCTTGATCTGTTCTGAGGACTTCCTGGTTCAAGTACAGGATTCACATAAGCACAACCAAGTTCTCTGGGATTCCCATTCTTCTCCAGGGTAGTCACAATTTGTTGTGATCCACACAGTCAAATGCTTTCATATAGTCAACAAAACACAGATAGACATTACTCTTGCACTCTCTGCTGTCAGCCAAGATCTATTTGACATTGGCAATGATATTCCTAGTGCCACAGCCTCTTCTAAAGCCAGCTTGCACATCTGGCAGTTCTCTGTCGACACACTGTTCCAGTCATTTTTGGATAGTCTACAGCAAAATTTTGCTTGCATGTGATATTGTTTGACAATTTCAACACTCTGTTGGATCACCTTAACATCATCATCATCACCGGTATTGCTATTTTTAATGTGCCTTTGGAATTCCACTAGTTTGTTTCTTACAGCCCACTTTCTTTCACAGGATGCAGCCCCTAACCAAGTTACTCAACCTTTCCATTGCACTTTCCCCTCCTCTCCACTCTTTTCAATTCTCTTCATACCCTAACTCCTTTTTTATTATCATTTAGTGCAAAACTATCTTTTTGCTTACCTATGAATCCTTGGGTGATCGACATGTTTAATGTTGGGATGATAAATGAAAACTTGAAGATTGAGCCTACCCAGAGGTGACTTGGAAGAAAGTTCTGGTGATCTTCTTCCAAAAACTCAGCCATTGAAAATTCCATAGCACACAGGTCTGCTCTGACATAGATAAGGTCACCATGAGTGAGAGTACACTCCATCACCAGCTGTCTGGTTTGCTTACTGGACTCTTGGAATTCAGCCCTACCTGCCACCTGTGCAAAGCAATATAATGTTCATAAACATTCGTCTCTCCTTGAGAAGAATTTTTCCACCAGATATGAAAAATGTTATACTTTCTCACAGCTGTAAATGAGGACTCTCTGGCTTTATTGTGTGAGAGAGAAATAGAGACAAAGAATGAGAGAGAAGAGAGAGAACTACTCTATGGACCCTGTAGAATTTTTTTTTCAACTTTACCTTTTGAAAGATGTTGTTGTGGCATGCTATTGAGTAAGAACTGACCCATAGTTGACCCTCTGATGGGTTTTCAGAAGCAGTAAATCACACAGGAGGAGACTGCCCATTCTTCTCCTGTGGAGCATCTGGTGGATTCAAACTGCATGTCTTGGGGATTGCAGTATAGCTTCTTGCCACTAGGCCACCAGAGCTCCCTTGTTGAAAGATAAGTCATATATATATGGAGTCTGGTGGTGCAATGGTTAGGTGTTCATCTACTAACCATAAGGTCAGCCATTAGAATTCACCTGTGATGGGGAGGAAAGACTAGAGGATCTGCTCCTGTAAAGATTACAGTGTTGGAAATGCTACTCCATACTGGCCTAGAGGGTAACTGTGAGTCTAAGTTGACTTGGAAAACAGAAAGAACAGCAACATGTGACATATATAATACATGTGTGTGTATAAGAATTGGTACCTTTGACCCGTGGTTTTGGAGAAGTGTACTAATACACCATGGACTGTAAGAAGAACAAACAGATATGCCTTGGAGAAGGTGCAGCCAGAGTGCTCCCTTGAGGCAAAGATGATAAAGCTTCTTCTCACAGACTTTGGGCATGTTGCTAGGAAAGGGTACTCCTTGGAGAGGAATGTCATGATTGGGAAGGTGGAGGGATTGTAGAAGAGAAGAAGATTGTCAACTAGAAGAATTGACACAGTGACTGCAGTGACCTCGAGTGTGTCAGAGACTGTGGGGTTGGCACAGGACAGGACGAGGTTCAAGACTACTGTTCATAGAGTCACTATGAGTCGTGCTTGAGTTGATAGCACCTGAAGACAACAATCTGTTTTCTCACAAGTCATTTTAGGGAATGTGTTTTTGTTAGGTACTGTTCAGCTGAGTACAACTAATAGTCAGTCTATCTCATTGAGGCTCTTCCTCTCTTTTGCTAATCCTCCGCCTTTTCAAGTTACAATAGAGGTGATTCTACTTCATGGTAACATCATATGTGCAGAAAGAAAAATAGAAGATTAGAGAATGCAGTATAGAGTTGCTAATCATAGGTCAGTCATCTGAATCCATCAGGCATTCAAAAGATGGGCAATCTCCCCCCATAAAGATTATCATTTCAGAAACTTGATGAAGAGTCACTGTGAGAACTGACATGATTACCTTGAGATTTGGTTTGGATTTTAAATAAATTCCTTTGGCAATGGTCTTCAAACTGCGACTTACTTCTATCCCTTCCTCCACTTCCACTCTCAGCTACTGAAAGACATACTAGGAGTATCCAAGCATGTACAGTTTAAAGGAAATTCATTTCTACATACCAGATTCTAAATATAGTATTGCCTAAAATTATTTATCTTAAAATTCCTAGGTTAAAGACCCTTCTTCTATTTTATAAATAAAGGCAGATCTTTTACAGATTGAGATGGAAATGGTTAACATGCCCAGATGCTATAGGAGTAAATCTTAAAGTTTTTCTTCAGGGAAAATCAGTCATGGAAAGCCTTATGGGACATTTCACCAAAGAGGACATTCAAATGGCCACCAAGCATAAGAAAAGACACTCGGCATCATCAACCATCAGAGAGATACAAATCAACACCGCAATGTGGTACCATTTCTCTCCTACTAAGTTGGCTAGTAAACAAAACAAAACAGAATATAACAAATATTGATGAGGATGTAGGGAAATTAGGACCCTTGTGAGTCAGAATGGGCTCAAAGGTCCATTGTCGGCAGGAATGCAAAATGATAAAACCCTTCTGAAAAATAATGTGACAGTTCCTAAGTAAACTAACAATACAACTACCATTTGATCCAGCAGTTCCACTGCAGGGAATATGCTCAGGAGACTTGAAACTAGTGACACAAATAGACATGTGTACTCCAGCGTTCACTGCAGCATTGTTTATAGTAGTTAAAAGGTGGAAATAACCTAAATTACCATCAATGGATGAATGACTAAACAATACACAGTACATGTACGCAATAGAATATAACTTAGCCAGAAAATGAAGTCTTAATATATGCTACAATATGAATGGGAAGAACTTGTGCTCCAGGTAGAAATTATGCAGAGTCAAGTAAGTCAGTCACAAAATGACATATAGTGTATGGTATCAATTGTTTTTAGTTTTTTGGTGTGTGTGTGTGGGGGGGGGGGTTAAAGACACAAATACCCAAATGACTAAGAATAAACTTAGTAGTGATTACAGTTTATTGGAGATCTAGTGACTTAGTGGTAAGGAGTTGCATATCTAACCCAAAGACATGCAGTTCAAATCCACCAGCTGCTCTGCAGAAGAAAGATGGGCAATTACTCCCTTGTGATTTACTGTCTCTGAAAACCACTGGAGAGTCAGCCAAGAGTCAATCAACAGCACATAACAAAACAGTGGTTACCAGACATGGGAGAAAAGTAGACAGGGTAAGTTACTGATTACAATGTACTGAGTTTTGGTTAATCACTCTTTGTGTCTCCTTCACTGCTGTCCAGTCAGAACCAATTAATAGTTGACTTTCCCACAGGCTTCTAAAAGTCTGTGAATCACATAGGAGGAGATTGCCCATCTTTCTTCTATGGGGAAAGAGAGAGATACACGTATGTGTGTGTGTGTGTGTGTGTGTGTGTGTGTGTGTGTGTGTGTGTGTGATGTTGTTATGTACCATTGACTTGCTTGAAACTCATAGCAACCCTATGCACGACAGATCTGAACTCTGTCCTGTCCTGAACGATTCTCACTGTCTCTGACACCTACCTCCAGTACCCCAGTTACTGTGTCAAGCCAAGATCTCCTCTAAGGTCTTTCTCTTCTGCTCTGTCCTTCCACCATTCCAAGCATGATGTCCTTCTCCAAGGACTGACCCATCCTGACAACATGACCAAAGTATACGAGATGGAGCTTCAATATCGTTGTCTTCTAGGAGCAACTTGGTTTCACTGTCTCCAAGACAAACCACCAACCTGTTTATTCTTTCAGCAGTCTGTGGTATGTTCAGTATTCTTCTCCAGAACTACAATACTACAATTCATAATATATATATATATATATATATAGCTATGGAGCTCTGGTGGCCTAGTGTTAAGTATTTTTACTGCAGTCCTGAAGGCACACAATTTGAATCCACCAGCTACTCCTTGGGAGATGGAGGGGCAATCTCCTCCCATGTGATTAACTGCCTCTGAAAACCTGCTGGAGGGTCAGCTATGGGTCATTTCCAATGCAACATATATACATACCTATCTCTCAATCTATCTACCAATGAATCATAGTTGACTCACACATACCTAACAACAACAATGTGTCTATCTATGTTATCACTTACATAGTACTGTTTTTGTTGTTGCCAAATTGTGTATGCTATGACACTACCTGGGCTCCTTTATCTAGTAATTTAGTCCCTTAATTTTATATGTTTCTTATTGTCATCATT
This sequence comes from Elephantulus edwardii, assembly GCF_000299155.1. Lineage (NCBI taxonomy): Eukaryota > Metazoa > Chordata > Mammalia > Macroscelidea > Macroscelididae > Elephantulus > Elephantulus edwardii. The sequence continues at coordinate 10,367,225 of NW_006399820.1, read as the reverse complement.
TACCTTGGTTTAATTGGGCACATCACCCACATTGAATATTGCCTTTCCTATCACCAGAAATATCAAGTGTCTTTTAGAAGATTATGTTTAAGTGGCTGGAACAGTACATTGACAGAGAACTGCCAGAAATTCAAGCTGGATTCAGAAGCGTTCATGATATGAGGGATATCATTGCTGATGTCTGATGAATCTTGGTTGAAAGCAGAGATTACAAGAAAGATGCTTGCATTCATTGCGTTGACTATGTAGAGGTATTTGACTGTGTGGATCATAAGTTATGGCTAGTGTTGAGAAGAATAGGAATCCCAGAACACCTAACTGTGTTCACACAAAACCTATACCTCAACCAAGACGCTGTCATCTGAGCAGAGCAAGGGAACACTACATGGTTTAATATCACATAGAGTAGATGTCACAATTAAATTCTTTCTCCATACTTACCCAATCTGTATAGTGAGCAAATAATCTGAGAAGCTAAACTGTAGAAAGAAGAATGTGGCATCAGGACTGAAGGATGACTGATCAACAAGCTGCATTATGCAAATGACACAACCTTGCTTGTGAAAACTGAAGAGAGTTGAAAGACATACAACCTAGAATATGGATTACATCTCAACATCAAGAAAATAAAATCCTCACCAACAGACTGGTAAGTAACAGCATAACAGATGGAGAAAATATTGAATTTTTTATGTATTTCTTTTTTTTTTTTTTTGATCCACAATCAATACCCATGCTAGAGAAGTCAAGAAATCAAAACAAGTACTGCACTGGAAAAATCAGTTGTCCAGGTCCTCTCTAATGTACCAAAGAGCAAAACTGTCAGTTTAAAGGCTAAGGTGTGCTTGATCCAAGCATTTTCAATCGCTCCCTGTGCATCTGGAAGTTTGATCATAAGTAAGGATGACTGAAGAAGAACCAATGCCTTTAAATTATGCTGTTGGAGCACTGATTATCCCACGGACTGCCAAAAGAACAAACAAATATATCTTGAAGAAAGTGCAGCCTAGGTGCTCCTTACAGGCAAAGATGCTGAAACTTCATCTTATATTCTTTGGGCATGTTGTCCTTGGGAAAAGGCATGATGGTGGGAAGGTGAAAGAAAAAAGAAAACTCTCAATAAGATTGATTAATGCAGTGAGTGTAACAATCAGCTGGAGCCTATCAGAGATAATGAGGACGGCACAGGAAAGGGCAGGGGTAGAACCTGTTGTTCATAGAGTTGCTATGAATCCTAGTCAGCCAGCCACAACTCTCAACACCACCACCTCCTCACTGAAGAGAGTGACTCCTTCCTTTGCCCACTCTTATCCCTGGGACCCACCAGAGGAGGCTGGTTTCTGTATGTATGTATGCTTCTTTTTAGAAAAGTGGTTGTTGTTGTTGTTAAGTGTCATCGAGTTGTAGATGACTCATAGTGACCCTATGAACAAAAGACCTGAATACGTGTATAACTTTCATCATTGCTCCAAGTTCATAGAGTTTCCGGAGGCAAGCTATTTCGGAGGCAAGCTATTTTGGAAGTGGATGCCACTCCTGCTTCCAAGCTTGTTTTAATTGGGGAGCTCCACCAAACACTGTCCACCATGGGTAACCATTATCACATTTGACACATCAGTGTCAGAGTGTTTAGCATCACAGAAACCATGTGTTACCTCTATACAGCAAATGGACAGGCCAGTGCTATACCACTTAGAAGAATGTTTGACGAAAAACAATTAAAAACAGGCCTGAGGGTTGCAGATTAAAATCACTCAGCTTTAGCTCGGTAGCAGCATCACTTTCTACCCACCAGGCCCACAGAGCTCTCTCTGTGTTGGTGGTGGTGTTGTTAAGTGGTAGAAGTCACCATATTGTTTTCCAGCATGAGTGTATATCATTGACTCCTGCTCATCTTAGTGTGCTTATTTAAAAAAAATCAACATTTTTCAATCATATGTGTTACAAACATCTTCTCCCATGTATATCTGTGTTTTAGCCTATGGTATTTGTATTTGGAAATCAGGACAAAAGCCTCAAACTCATTGTCATCCAGTCAGTTCCAACTCGTAGCTGATCCTCCACCGGGTTTCTGAGGCTTTACGTTCTAACAGGAAATTGCTCATCTTTCTCTGGTGTGGCCACTAGTGGGTTTGAACTGCCAACGAAGCACAGCTTTTGGGTTAGCATCACAACTATCAATGGACTAGGTCACCAGAACTCCCTTTTTACATAAATAGAGATTCTTAATTTAAATGTAATCACCTGCAAATTGTCTTCCTGTCAAACATTCTTCTAGGTGGTATAGCACTGGTCTGTGCATTGCTGTACAGAGGTAACTCGTGGTTGCTGTGATGCTGGAGCCTGTGACAGTGATGTCCCAATCGTGGTAATGGGCACCCATGGTGGACAGTGTTGGCTGGAGCTTCCCGACTAAACCAAGCCTGGAAGCAGGAGCGGCATCCACTTCCAAAACGGCTTGCCTCTGGAAACTCTATGTACGAACAGTGCTCAGGCTGTTCGTTCATAGGGTCGCTATGAATCGTCTATGACTCGACGGCATTAAACAACAACAACAAACCTGCACGTACATTTATTTCTGTGTCTTCTTTAGGAAATCTGTTTCTAACTAGGGTTCATAGAAGGTCTCATTTTCTTTTTTTAACCCTTTTTTAATGGTATGGGTAAAAACAAAGTAAATAAGTCAGTTGTCCATGCATCAATTTAGACACATTCCGTTTAGTGACATTAATTGCAATCCTGTCAGTATAACAACACTCCTCCCACTTCCTCACTATTTCCAGTCTTCCCTCTTTCCTGTCCCTTCTTGACTTTTGAACTTTAGTTTTTGCAAATATCTTATCACTGACAGTGATTAGTGTGTCCCTTATGTGGTCATTATTAATGTTATAGACCTGTCCTAAAGTTTTCAAGTGAGCTCTGGTGACCTAGTGCTAAGAAACTGTTCTGTCAACCCAAAAGGCATACAGTTTGAATCCACCAGCTGCTCCACTGAAGAAAGATGGGCAATTTTCTACTAGTCAGTTTATAGCCTCTGTAAATCCACTGGAGGGTCAATTATAAGATGGTTACCACTCAACAGCACATAACAACCACTACCAACAATATTTTTTTTCAATTTATTTTATTTTATTTTTTTAAATAATTTTAATGAACATTTACAGAGAATTTGGATTTCCATTCATTCATTGCTGCACTTCTCTCCCTGCCCAGCCCTCCCCCCCTGCCCCAGTTGGCTCCTCTCTTTCAAAAGTAAAAGAAAGACTCCCTCCCTGGTACACAATCTCCCTGCACCCCTCCAACCGCCCCAAGTACATTCCATTATGTTTTAAAGATCATAATGCATCTAACTGTATGCATTATCTGGAATTAACTCTTGAGTTTAATGTGAGGTATAAATCAAATTTCTTCCTTTAATAATGGGGGTTTATTCCCTCTTGTTTGATTTTGGGGTTTTGGTGAAAATATACACAGCAAGGTATACATCAATTCAGTAATTTCGATATGTATAACCCAGTGGCTTCAACCAGACTCATCAAGCTGTGTAGCCATTCTTGAGATCCTTTCATAAATTACTTCATCACCATTAACACAAACTTAATACTTCTATGTAAAAATTCCTATTTCTCCCCCATCCCCTTGCTCAAACTCCTGGCAAAACAAACAAATAAATAAACAAACAAAAATATTGCCAGAAAGACAACCCTTATTCATTTACATCCTAATTGGCATAGCAGGACTGCCCCATAAAGCTTCTAAGGTGGTCACATTTCTCTGTGAATGACCAGTGGGTTTGAAAGCCTAATATTTCCTTTAACAAAAAACTTAACCCAGAGTCACTTTGGGAGTAAGGCCTGGCGACCTCCTTATTTTATGTGACTGACATACAGTAGGGGGCTCTGGTGGCCTAGTGGAAAGGAGTTGCACTGCCAATCCAAAGGCAAACAGTTTGAATCCAAAAGCTACTCTGAGGGAGAAAGATGGGCAATCTTCTCCCAAGTGATTCACCTCCTCCAAAATAACCTTGCAGGGTAAGTTGGTTCTGACGTGGCAGCACATAATAATGACAAAAATGTATTATACCATATTTGTGCTTTTTTTATTTACTTATACTGCTTCAACTCTCAAAAAACTCATTTCCACTGAATTAGAAATGACTCACAGCCAATGGTGCTTTGGATTTCCAAGGGTCTAATTCTCACGAGAAGAGATTGCCCGTCTTTTGACTGCTAAGCCACTGGTGGATTTGAACCAGCAGAGGAGTGTGCCTTTGGGTTAGGAATACAACTTGTCAGAGCCTCTAGGTGGCACAAATTGTTAAACACTGGACAACTAAACAAAAAGTTGGTGATTCAAATCCACTCAGAGTCACCTTGGAAGAAAGATTTTGTGACTTTCTTCTGAAAGGTCACAATTTTTAAAACTACGGAGCAGTTTTACTCTGTATAGTTGTGGTTGCCCTGCGTCAAAAATTATTAGGTGACAATCAATATCAATGATGTTTTCCAGGTTTATCTCTGTTATAGCACACATCAAGACTTCATTTCTCCAAGAAGGATAAACCATCAATGTGTTAAGGGCATATATGCAATACCAATGGCTAATGTTAGCCTCAGTGGAGAGAGATTGAAGGTATTGCCCTTATAAACAGGAGCCAGACAAAGATGCCCTTCATCACCACTTCTATTCAATATTGCATTGGAAACCCTAGCAAGGGCAGAAAGGCAAGACAGGGAAATAAAAGACACCACACAAAGAAAAATTCAAAACTATTTCTATTTACAGATAATGTAGTCTTATACATAGAAAAATTCCAAACACTCAGGAGGAAAAAATTACTAGACAATTTTTTAAGTGAGAAGACAGGAACAAAACATAATTCTTTTTATTCACATATTCATTGAACATATGAAACACTTATCTGACATCGTCTAAAGATGCTTTCGTAGCATAGTAATTAAAGCACACTGATAATCAAAGAGTTGGTGGTTTGAACACACCACACTCTCCAATCTGCCGCCGTAGAGATGCAGAACCACCCTGGAAGCCATAGACAGCAGTTCTACTCTTTCTTGTGGGGTTTCCTTGAATCTGCATTCCCTTGATGACAGCGGTATGGTTTAAATACATGTCATGTTCAACAGACAGGCATAGATCTTGCACATTATTTTCAAATGGGCAGGAAAAAAAATCTACAAAATCTCTGTTAAGAGAGTGAAAATTTTTGTGTTAATTAGTTTTTACAAGAAAAATGCCAACATATGGGACTTGTATGTAACCCATGAGAGACACTGCGGAAAGAGCATATTGGTTGGAATTTTTGCTCATATTGAGTTGAAATCTGCCTTCTTTCAACTCTTAACCATTCCTAGTTCTGCCAAATGTAATAAAATAAAGCATTTTTTTTTTCAATTGAAGTATATGAAAACACCTCTTTTTCTGCCCCCTTTCCAAGTTTTCTCCTTCCTTGACTAAGCTTCATTTCCTTAAGTAATAGCCTGATTATAACACATCTTACTGTTCCATCTACCCTCCTCTTAATAGCCTGTAGTTTGTCCGTGTCCTTTTTAAGAAACATTGATCAAAACTGATAATAATCTTTCAAGAAAGTAGTGCAGAGTAAGTGGAGACTACGCATAGCTTTTGAGTCATTCCCAACTCAAAGACTCTCTTTCACATTTCTGAAGCTGTATATCTCTTAGGGAGGAGAGGATCCATCCTTCTTCCAAGAAGCAGCTGGTGAGTTCAAATCATAAATCTTTCACTTAGTGGCCCAGAATCACCAAGGGGTATCAGCTATTTAGAAATGTTCAAAGTATGTATCCCTGACATACAGAAGCATATTTTTATTACTTCATTTGAATCCACAGTGCAGAACTAAGCCCTGTTATTAAGAACTCAAGCTTCAATTTAACATGAGTGAGAGTACCTAGTAAGAACCTTCTCCACCTAAGTAACTTTTAGATCGTATCTGCCCAATCCTATAGCTTTTTTATCATGTTCCCTGTAGGTTTCTTTCAGTTGTATATCACAGAAATTTGATCTAAATAAGTTATCTTGTTGTTCGTTGTCTTCAAACTCGCTCAAAGTAAAACAAAAGGAAACACTGCCCCATCCTGCATTACCTTCATGATCCTTGTACTGCCACCTGCTGCTGAAAAAACCAACCATCGAGACAGGAAACGGAGTAGAAAAAGCAGATATTTTTTTATATATGCTCATATAATCCTTTGAAAACACAAGTGGATAATAAAGGCTTATTTTTGGATATAGTGCCAGAAGATGCGCCGCTCATACTGGAAGGTACTAAAAAAGTGAGGAGAAACTGCTACAAATATTCATTTATAATTGGAACCTGGGATCACGGAAGTATGAATCTAGGAAAATTGTAAGTTGTCAAAAATTAAATGGAACTCATAAAGATCAACACCCTAGGCCTTGGTGAGCTGAGATGGACTGACACTGGCCATTTTGATCAGACAATCATATGATCTGTTACGCCAGAAATGACAAGCTGAAGAGTAATGGTGTCAAATTCATAATCAAAACAAACACTTCAAGAGCTACCCTGAGGAATAATATTTTTGAGTGACAGGAACTATATTAAGTTGCAGAACACTTACACAAAGAAGATCTGTTAGTATAACTGTTATTCAAATATCTGTTCCAACCATTAAGGCTAAAGATGAAGAAATTGAGGATTTCTACCAACCCTGGCAGTATGAAATAGATATAAAATGCCATCAAGATGCTTTAATAATAATTGGTGCCTGGAAAGTAAAAGTTGGAAATGGAAAATTACTGGAAGTTGGGAAATATGACCTTGATGACAAAAATGACACTAAAGATCCTATGATAAAATTTTGTACAATCAATGATTTATCCATTGCAAATATTCTTTTAAATAAGTGGCAATTATACATATAGACATCACCTGATGGTCTATAAGATCTAGATTGACTACATCTGTGGAAGCTTGATGTCAAAAGTCAAGACACAGCCAAGAACCGACTATGGAACAGACCATCAATTACTCATGTGCAAGTTCAAACTGAAGGTGAATAAGATTTAACCAAGGTTATGAGAACCAAAATACAATTTTGAGTCTATCCCAACTAAATTTTACAATCATCTTAAGAAAAGATTTACTGCATTGAACACTAATGACCAAAGACCAGATGAATTGTGAGAAAGACATCAAGGACATGCTTATGAAGAAGATCATTACAATGAAAGAAAAGGACAAAATATATGTCCGAAGACTCTGTACAATAACTTGAGAGGATAGAGAGGCCGAAACAAAGGGAAATAAATGCAGAAGTAAAAGAAATACACGGGAGCAGCTCAGGAAAACAAAGCAAAGTATTATAATGAAAAATGTAAAAAGCTGGAGTTGGGAAATCAAAGAATATGCTTGACAGCTCTAAAGCTGAATGAACTGAAGAACAAATTCAAGCCTCAAGTTGCAATACTGAAGGATTCTATGGCAAAATTAGGAATGATTGAAGATGCTTGAGAACATGGAAGTACTACACAGAGACACTGTATCAGAAAGAATTGGTTGACATGGAACCATTTCAGGAAGATATGACCAATAACTGTTAACAAAAAAGAATGTCAAACTGCTCTGAAAGCATTGATAAAAAAAACAAGACCCCAGGAATCAATGAAATACCTATTAACATGTTTAAACAAGTAGATGCAGCTCTGAATGTGCTCACTGGCCTATTTCAAGAAATTTGAATGACCATTACCTGGCCAATTGACTAGAAGAGATCCATATTTGTCCCCATTCCAAAACAAGACAATCCAACAGAGTATGGGAATTATTGGAAAAATATCATTAATAGCACATGCAATCAAAATCTTCCTGAAGATTATTCGATTGGCTGAAATTATACATCAACAGGGAACTATCAGAAAATCAAGCTGCATTCACAAGAAGCCATGAAACAACAGATATCACTGCTAATGTCATGGTTCTTGGCTGAAAGCAGAGAAAACCACAAAGCTGCTTATTTATGTTTTATTGACTGCAAAAACTGAGACACAGAGACTTGTGCATCAATGTTCATAGCAGCATTATTCACCATCACAAGGACATGGAAACATCCCAAATGCCCAACCACAATGGAATGGTTGAGAAATTATGGTACATTCACATGATGGAATACTATGCAGCACGCAGAAGCAATGATTTTGTAAATTACTACCTAACATGGGAGGAACTGGAAAGCATTATGCTGAGTGAACTAAGTCAGTATCATAAAGATAAATACTGTATAAGATCATTATTGTAGAACAAGTAAAAGGACCCAAGGAGGGAAGGAGAGGCTTCATCATAATCACACAATTTGATAGATGGAGGGAGGG
>NW_006399820.1:10344163-10358752 GCF_000299155.1 Elephantulus edwardii | reverse complement strand
AAAAAAAAAGCTGCTTGAGTTTTACTATTTAAACACAAAGGCATCTGACTTTATGGATCATAAAAAAAAATATGGAAACACTGAAAAGAATTCCAGAATACTAATTGTTGATGTAAACCTGCACATAGATCAAGAAGCAATTGTTAAAACAAGGGAACACTGAATGATTTAATATCAGGAAAGGCGTGTATCAGGATTGTATCCTTTTTCCATATCTATGCAATGAGGGTACTGAGCAAATAATTCATATGCATGTATCTGCACATAATGTTTTCTCTCCCCCTGAGAACATCAGGCAGACAAATTAGTTCACCTGAGAGCCTTGTGACAAGTGCTCACCAACCAGTGGCAGAACGGCTACACCTTAAAACAAGCCGTGAGGGCCAATGATGCTTATTGGTTAGCCAAGGAATTAGGTTTTCCTTCATTCATTAAGTAAATTATCAAGGCCTGTCAACAATACCCTAGCTCCTCTCAGAGGCACCACACCCCCACTCCCCATTCTCTGGGGCACATGCAAGGGCAGAAACCTCTGCTTAGAGGTGGCAAATTGACTACATAGGGCCTCTGCTTATGTAGGCATGACCTTATCTGTGTGAACATTGCTCTTGGGCCCTCACAAGCATACCCTGCAAGTGTGCTACTCAGAGGTCAACATCCAGGGGTCTTCAGCTATTATGTGCTGCAAATGGCAGGAGAATAGATATTGACAATGACCTAGGAACTCATTTTACAGGACATGAAGTTCAGAAATGGCCTGACCAGATAAAAATTGTCTTACATTTTCATCCACTTCAATCAAATCAAAAGCAACAGGTCTCATTGAATGCATGAATAGGTTGTTGAAACAGACTTTGAAACATGAGACCCACTCCTTACAGCAATGGACTAGGAGCTTACCTAAAACCATCTGATGTATCAATGAATATCATCAATAAACTTGCCCAGTGCAAGAGTGCATAGCAGGAATTGAGGCATGTTCCCCAGAAAACAATGAGGATACAGGTTATTGTAACCAAATACAGTATGTTTCTCCAGCTTGGGCAATTTAGTAACACTCTTTTGCCCTTGCCACAGGAACTTCCACTGGAAAAGACAGTTGTGAACCCTCCCATGCAGCTGGCAACTAGCCCCCAATGGTTTGGCTTTTGGATCCTTCGAGATTAGGGCAAGAGAAGGGTTTGCAAACTATCCCATGATTTCTAGCAACACTTCCCAAGTCTCTCCACATTTATAAGCTCAGTAAGGACATCATACCCCGGGTTTCACTGGTATTAAGTTTATGAATTATAATATGGAGATTATGAAGTCACCTCTTCCTTAGATTACACTGCAATTACCATTTCAGAAAAGCCTTTAGGACAAAGGTGTGGTATTGTAAACCAGGGGAAAGGCTCTGCCCAGGAAATGTTCCTAGTACATCTAATACTACTGCTTGCCTTCTGATTTATGTAGGTGCCTGTAACTGCCTTGTCTTTTCACCTATAGGTGAAAGGGAATGCTTTCACCAGGTGAGCTGCTATGATAGCTGATAGGAGGAATTAATCAGATTATTGACTATGTGGAAGGCTCCATTTTTTCTGCTGTATGACGCCTGTGGAAGATTGCCCCAGCCAATGATAGCACCTGGATTTGCCTTAAAAGGCGACAAAATCAAGAGGAATTACTTTGGACTATTTCCCTATTCCTTGGGCAGACTATCCTGTACATCTTGTTCCCTGGGAATACACCCAATAGAAGATTCTGTAGATGGAGTGGGAGCAAGTAAATGTCTAACATCCCCAGGAGTATTTACTATGGGATATGGGGGCGAGGGTGGGTAGGGCGGGGAGTCTTGTCTGCAGTTTATGTGCAATGAGTGCAGATTGTACCCTGGTGTGTAGAAAAGACTTCTAAAATTGTTAAATTATCTTACTTTGAGAAAACAATATATTCTTTTTTTTTCTATTCTTGGCCTTCTATGCTTAAGAGTTGTGTTGTTGTTGTTTTCTGTACCCTTTACTGTTTCTGTGGCTTTCTTTTGCAACTCTCCAAAACCTGAACTCAAGAGATATTGTCCTATTGGTGGAATGTTTGTGAGAGCCATTTAGAAGCATCAAGGTGGCATGTGTCAAATATCCCAGAGTAGCCACATTTAAGGGGATCTAGTTAGTTTTGGAAGGAGGAGTGGCATCCACTTCCATAATAGCTTGCCTCCAGAAACCCTATGAACCTGGAGAGAGGATGAAAGACACCCAAGTATCAAGGACTCTACTTCATAGGGTCATAGGGTTGCTATGAGTCACCTGTGATTCGATGGCTCTTAACAACAACAACAACAAGAGATGAGTTTTATTTGTTGATGTTGTACTGTGCCATCCAATCAGAACCACCTCATAGCTGACCATCCAGTGGGTTTCAAAGGCTGTATGTCACACAGAAAAAGATTGTCCATCTTTCTGTTTCACAGGTGCTGATGGATCCGAACCACTTGCCTTTGGATTTGCAGAGCAACCCCTTACCCAACAGTCCATTGGACTTATTTCTGTAGCTCCTTATTTTAGTGACTATCCCTGAGGCAGACTGACTCTTGCCCTTCTTGTCTATAGTCATGCTTGCAGAGATAGATAAAGTTAAGCAGATGAGGGTTTCTCCTTGACCTTTTACATCCCAACAGTCTGTGTGTTTCTTCACCTATGTATTGGAAGTTGTTTGTGTAAGGATAGTATAAGTAGTTGGTTACTTCCTCTCACCCTCAACACAATCTTATTCCACCAGGGACACTGTGCTCAGATCCTTGCATTTCTATTTTCCCAGGTCAGTAAATTTTCCATTCCTAATAAACAGAAAATAAATAAAGTATTTTAATCTGCCTCTCAGGCAATTTTTCAATCTATCTGTAAACACAAATCTTGAAGGATTTTTTTCCCTCCTAAAGAGTGAAACCCAACACAATGCATCAGTGCCTTTGAATTGTGGTGTTGGAGAGGAGTACTGAATATCCCATGAACTGACAAAAGAACAAATAGCTAGGTATTGGAGGAAGTGAAACCAGGGTGTTCCTTTGAGGCAAGGGTAGTGAAACTTCATATCACATACTTTCTGCATGTTTTCAGGTGGGGCCAGGTCTTGCAGAAAAGCATCATCTTGGGAAAGGCTGATGGTCAGAGAAAAAGAGGAAGACCTTCAACAAGATGGATTGACACAGTGACAATTAAAATGAGCCCAAGTATATTAGAGAATACGAGGACAGTGAAGAATAGAATAAGATTAGCATCTGTTGTTCTAGGGTCGCTATGAGTCATAGTGGACTTAATGGCATCTAACAGCAGTGAGCTGAATTTACAGAAACAGACTGCCAGTTCCTCTCCTAAAGAAATGCTTGGTGGATCATTAAACAATTCCATTTAAAATAGAAATTATAGTCATTACACCACTAGAACACCATGTTAACTTTTCCCAATAAACTAGTTAAAACAAAAGAAAAAGCATATTGCCTTCAAGTTGATCCCAACTCATAGCAGCCTTATTAGTAGTAATGCCTTCTGGAGATCTGAAAGTTGAAAATCTTTATGAAAGCAAATGCTTCATCATTCTCCCAAGAAGTAGTTGATAGGCATAAACTTTCACTCTTTAACCTCGGTACCAGCAAGGCACTCCACACACACATGGCCATTGAGTTGATTCTGAGCTATACTGACGCTATAAAACAGGGTAGAACTGTCCCTTAGTATTTGCAAAAATCAAACCGTTATGGAGGCAGACTGCCACATCTTTCTTCCTCTGAGCAGCTGGGTTGTAACTAATGACTTTTTAGTTAGCAGCTAAGTACCATAACACCACCAAGGCTCTTAAAACCAAACCTCAAAACCACTGACTGCCACAGATTCTATTCTGAGTTGTAGTGAGTCTCCATCAGGTTTCTGAGGCTGTAAATCTTAAGAGGAAGAGACTATACCTTTCTCCTGCATAGCAGGGGATTTTAACTGCCAACTTTGCCATTAGAAGCCTTTTTCTTAAATTATTATTAAATTTTATCAGTTTTAATGAACATTTACAGAGATTTTGGGTTTTCATTCATTCATTGTTGCTCTAGAAGCCTTTTTCTTATCTCTTAAAGATTTCCAGAATTAAATTTAGAAATTTCCAGGAAGCTAGCATACTTTCCCTTTGAAAGCCTTGCTTTCATTTGGAAAAACATTTTAGGGTTCCCCCCAATATATGCATCACAACAAAAAAAATGAAGAGTATAAATAGCTTTGATGCCCTACATCACAGCGAATCTAATTCATTCCCTACCACCAAGTCTATTCTGATTTATAGCTGACCTTCCATCACATCTTCAAGACTGTAAAAATACAGGAGATTGCTTATATTCTCCTTCAGAGCAGCTGGTGGATTCAAACCTCAAGAAAACTTACTTTTATAGTCTTTTGATCAGCAGGGTGATACACCACCTGATCTCCTTGTCTTATTGCCATGGAGTTGGAACCAACTCATACTGGATCCTGTCAGGGATTTTCCACAGGCTGTAAATCACTTGGGAAGAGATTGCTCATCTCTCCCCCATGGGGCAACAGGTGAATTTGAACTAGCTGCCTTTAGATTGGCATCCCAACTTTTTATCTATTGGTGACCAGACCTCCATACCAGAGTCCCTGTTGTTAGGTGTTCTTGAGTTGACTACAACTCGGTGAACAACACATCTGAATCTTATCCTATCCTACACCATCTTACCATTTCTGATATGTTTCAGCCTATTGTTAGAGTCACTGTGTTAGTTCATCTTGTTGAGGGTCTTACTCTCTTTCTCTGACCCTTCACCTTTCCAGTATGATATCTTTTTCCAAGGACTGGCCCCTCTTGGAAGATGATGGTCTGGCTAATGGATTAGAAGAGGTCCACATTTATTCGCACTAGAAGGGTGTTCCAACTGAATGTGGAAATCATCGAACAATATCATTACTATCACATGCAAGCAAAATACTACTGAAGATCATCCAAAAATGGCTGTAACAGTACACAGACAGGGAATTGCCAGAAGTTCAAGTAGAATTTAGACGAGGTCGTGGCATCTGGGATATCATTGCTGATGTGAGATGTATCCTGGCTGAAAGTAAGGAATACCAGAAGAATGTCAATTTGTGCTTTATTGACTATGCAAAGGCATCTGACTGTGTGGATTATGACAAGTTATGGCTGACATTGAGAAGAATGGGAATCCCAGAGCACTTGATTATGTTCATGTAGGACCTGGACCTGGAGCAGGAGGCTGTTGTGTGAGCGGAGCAAGGGAAAGCTTCATGGTTTGGAATTGGGAAGGGAGTGTGTCAGGGATGTATTCTATCTCCATACTTGTTCAATCTATATGCTGAGTAAATTATCCAAGAAGTTGGATTCTATAAAGAGGAATGTGGCACCAGGATTGGAGAGAGACTTATCAATAACCTGCTGTATGCAGATGACACAACCTTACTTGAAGCACTCGTTACAGAAGATCAAGGAGTCCAGCATTCAGTATGGATTGTGTCTGAACATCAGATTTTCCCAATGCAATTCATCTTCTGATTTCTTGATTGTTGGTACCAAAAATGTTGATTGTGGATCCAAGCAAGAGTAAATCATTAATAGTTTCAATCTTTTCTCCATCTATCATGATGTTGCCTATGGGTCTAGTACTGAGGATTTTTGTCTTCTTTTTTTTTTTTGTCTTCTTGATATTGAAATGTAATCCATATTGAAAGCTATAGTCTTTGATCTTCTGTTACAAATGTTTATGTTCCCTTCACCTTCTGCAAGCAAAGTGATCCAATAGGATGTGAAAATTTAAAAACAATATCATTTCTATTACAAGCAAGTAAATTCTTGCCGAAGATTATTAACAATTGCTATAATATATCAACAGGGAACTTCCAGAAATTCAAACTGGATTCAGAAGAGTCAGGGGAAGAAAAGATATCATTGCTACTGTCAGATGAATCTTTTTGAAAGCAAAAAATATCATAAAGATGTTTATTGCATTTTATTGATTATGCAAAGAGATTTTGATCATATAGATTTTAATATATTATGGGTAACACAGAGGAGAACGGGAATCTCAGAACACTTAATTGTGCTTATACAAAAACAATACATAGACAAAGAAGCAGTTGCCAAAAACAGAACAAAGGAACACTGCATATTTAAAAATAAGGAAAAGTTATGCATCAGGGTTGTCTCTTTTCTCCACATCTGTTCAATCTGTGTGCTGAGCAAAACATTCCAGAGACTGGGCATGTGATATCAAGATTGAAGGAAGACTCAATAACAACCTGCATTATACAGATTATACAACCAGAACCCTTATTGTTGTTGTTGTTGCTATGTATCATCAAATTAGAGCCAACTCATAGCTAATCCTCCAGAGGGTTTTCAGAGGCACTAAATTGCACTGGAAGAGATTGCCAATCCTTCTCCAGAAGAACAGCTACTTCTTGACATTTTCCCATGGGTGAAGTGGCTATCATTTAGGAGATATCGATACTATACCTGAGGGTTTCTGCTAATCATATGACTGCTTCAGAGCTAGCCATATCTTTATGACAACCTTAGCTGACTTAAGATGTAGAAGGCATGATCCAAACAAACTGGGTTATAGAAGGAGAACCTAAACACAAAAGGCCATGAGCTTCCTGGTTGGTGAAAGACATAGATATGTGCAGACAAGGGGAATAGCCTGTCCCTTTTTTAGGGCACAAGTATTCTGCCTGGAAGCCTCTTCGATTTCTACTGTGTCTCCTCATTTACATCCTTTTTGCTATAATAAAATTGTAATGGTAGTATTGTGATTTCTGTGATACTTATGAGTCGTTCTGATGAATTACTACTTATAGCTGGTAAAGAAAACCTGATTCTGTAGTCAGTAGGTCATACATGAAGAAAACTTGTGGACTTTACACTCAAGGCTGGCATTTTGGGGGCTAGTGGAAAATTCCTAAGGTTTGAAGTGATGGAGTCATAGGGATGCCAAATTTGCTTGTCTCCAAGATCTTGGGCACTTTATACATGAAGAACAGTGTCCTTTAACAAGGTGTGACCTGGCTCCAGGGGTTTCAGTGAGAGGTGGAATGATGGAGAATTGGAATTTGATATTTTCCCCATATAGTCACTGAGGCTATTTCCATCCTTAGCTTTCTTATCTTGTGATATATGTGCAGAGCCCTGGTGATGCAGTGCATAGGGAGTTGCTCTGTTTCTTTTAGACACTTTGAATATACTAGTTGCTCTGTGGGAGAAAGATCACCTCTGAGGAGAGCTTGTTGCAATTTACAGCCTTGGAAACTTGATGGATGGTCAGCTTTAAGATGGAACTAACTCAACAACCATGAAGGGTTTTTGGTGTTTTGGTTTTGTTGGTTATTTTTAGTGGGACAGATATATTAGTGAATGGAGAAAAAGAAGATTATAAAATGGTTTTCCAAATGAAAGCAGGATTTTGAAATCTAAATATTCTAGCTTCTTGGGAATATCTCTAAATTATAGTCTAGAAATCTTCAAGTGCCTACTACCCAGCAAATGTTACTCTGATTGGAAAAAGAAAAAAAGAAAAGCTCATAACGAGGAATGATCACCAAACAGAAAACAATGGGGAAATGGAGGCCAACTTGAAGAAATCCTTTTGCAATCTGTCTATAACTAAACATTTTTTTAAAAATATACACCAAAAAAGGAAGGAAAAAGGAAGACAATCAAGCACAGATTTTAAAATGGCATGAGCTATGAAGAAACATTAGGAAGTCCTTTGGTGGCACAAATGATTAAGCAGATGGCTACTGATTGAAAAGTCAGTAGTTTGAGAGCATCCAAAGGCATCTGGAAGACGGGCTTGGAGCTCTACCTTAAAAACATCACCTAAGAAGCAGGTCTGCTTTGTAGAAGTTGGGTCATACTCTACCACGATTCAGAACTGGCTCAACCACAACTAAGATCAGTGACAAAATCTAGAATTATATGAGCATTACTTCTGAGCATGGTTTTATGTGGAGGGACAATGGAGGGATATGGGGTTCAGACAGAATTAGTAGTAAAACCACCTCTGCATTTACTATTTGCTGTAATTTGAGCAATCTACTAACTAATTCTTCTGTTTTCTCATCTGTGAAATGATGTAATGATTTTCACCTCAAGAGATAGGAATACATGAAATAAAGCCCCCAAGAAGTTACTTAATATGTGTAATAGTCCTTTCTTCCTCCATAAGGTCTCTGACGGTGTGGTCCTTAGCAAATTTCTCTACTAATCAAACGCCCCAACTCTGTCTCCAGCAGTTAAATCTGTCAGCAGCTCCATGGGAAAAAGATGAGCAGCCTCCTCCCATTAAGATTTACCGTCTCAGACATCTAACAGAGGATCACAAGAAGTTAGAATTGTCTTGATAACAATGTGTTCTTTTTGCCAATAAAACTGACCTTGGAAACACTTTTATCAATGACTTGTCTGAAAATATGGGGAAATTCTTTTGATATCACACACACACACAAAAACCCCATGAAATGAACAGAGTAGAAATTCAATTATATGACAGTTGGGGGGTCTAAAAAGGTTGCTCCACCATGTAGCTGTGTTTTTAGTATTTGCTAATTTGTTTGTTTTCTTACTTTTTTAAATTGGGATTTTAATGAAAGTTTATAGAGAACTTGGATTTCCATTCATTCTTGTTGCACATTCCCCCCCCCCAGTATTTGTTAAATTTTCTGAAGCTCAATTGTCTCATCTATAAATTAAGGTAAAAATATCTACTTAGTTTACAGATTAAAATGAAGAGTAAATGAAATTATTATTTTTAAAATGTTTAGAGCAAAATGAACTAAGGGGTGAGGGCAGAGGAAATTCTGCAACAATGAAAGTATTTTTAAAAGAGAAAAGTGAATGGGGGGTATGAAGGAAAAGGTACAACAATGAATGAATGGAGATTCAAGTTTTCTGTAAACTTTCATTAAAATATCAATAAGAAATATTTTTCCTAAAAAAAAACAAAAAATGTCTTTTTAACCCCAAAAATGTATAAGTTACAGTCATCTTTCAGAGGTGCTATATTCAGTTGTATGTAATAAATTTGGTAACATGTGACATTAGTAAGTAGCAATAAGAAAATAGGCACAGCATTTATCCTTTTAGAGCATATTCCTTTCTCATTACACCACTTTCAAGTCCAAGGTAAAGTTGTGGAAAATATGGGATAAATAAAAGACATGGACCCTGCTCTTAAGTAGCTTCCAATGAAGTTGGAGTGGTAAGATTAACTGGTGCATAATAATCCCACAGCTAAAACTCCAGTTTACAGAATCTCTATACATAGAGAACAAGGACTAATTTCTTTTTCTCTCCTTTTCATTCTTGTAAGAGAAAAGCTGTTGCACACAGGGACACTCCACCTTTCATCAAATCAGGGCTGTGATTGGCCCTAACTAATCCCCTTAAAATTGCTTGTTCATTGATCTGATCGCACCATGGGGAAAGACTACATAATTATGTAATTGTCTCTAATTCTGCGCAAGAGAAGATGTTCAATGAGATAAATTAACACCGTGACTAAAACCATGAGCTTGATCATGTAGAGATTGTGAGGTTAGTGTAGACTAGGTCAAATTTTGGATTTGTTGTTCATAGAGCTGCTATGAACCTTAACTTGATGGCACTGGCAACAACAATTTTGCCTATTTAACACTATAGAGGCTAGGATTTACAACAAATAGGATAATTGCATTATATTGAGACTCATCGCCCATTTAAATTAATATACATTTGGTAGGATAGGGGACATAGTTAATCTATGACAGCTCATAAAGCACCAATTTTCTGATTTGTTGAATGCAAATGGTTAGGATATAAAATTAATTTGCAGGTTGAGCAGCAGAGAAAAAGCAATAATCCAGAAGAGGAAATGGCAGTGGTAAAGTCACATCTGGAGAAACTGCACAGGAGACGGAAGAGATAGCTACTGGAGATCTTTCAAAGGAAGAACCACCTTGGGGTCAGACAGATAACAATTGCTCCCTATAAAACCCCAGCTTGAAGTGGCTTTTTTTAAATGCCAATAACTTAATAGTTTATTAGTCAGTCAACAATATTACAAATATTTAAAAATTACTTAATATAAATAGTTGGCAGTTGAAGTGGCTTTTGAATCATGGTGACACTCCATTGGGTTTCCAATCTTGATGTTTAGAGATCATTTCATTTTTTTCTCCATTTAGCAATTTGGATTTGAGCTCCTTCAATATATAAGATCCTAAGCTCTAGGGAGCTCTGGTGACATAATGGTAAGGAGTTGCACTACCAACCTGAAGCTTTGAATCCAACAGACGCTCTACAGGAAAAAGATGAGCCATCTGATCCTGTTTAATTATACTGTCTCTGAAACTTCCTGGAGGGTCAGCTATGAGTTGGGCCCAGTTCGATGGCATATAACAAGAGGCAGCCCCTAAGGAGCTGTGGTGGCTTAGTGAATTGAGAATTTTGCTGTTAATCCAAAGATGCCTCTCAAATGGTTAAGATCACTAGCTGCTCCACAGAATAAAGATGGACAATATCCTCCCTTGTGATTTTCAGCCTCTGAAAACCTGTTGAAGGGACAGCTAAAAGTCATTGCTGATTTGACAGCAAAGAGTTTCAGGTGTTTTAGTTTGAGTTTTTAAATATCCTTTCAATCTGTATACTGAGCAAATCTTTCAAGAAGCTATGAACAAGAACATAGCATCAGGATTAGAAGAAAGCACCAATCAACAACTTGCTTTAAACAGATGGCACAACGTTGCTTGAGGAAAGGAAAGAGGACTTTAAATGATTGTTGCAGAAGATCAATGAGTACAGCCTTCAATATTAATTATATCCTGATACAAAAAACAAAAATCATATCTGGGACAATATGTAGTCTCATCATAGTTGGAGAAAATATTGAAGTTGTCATCAATTTTATCTTACTGGGTTCTACAATCAACCACCTTGGTACCAACAATCAAGAAATTAAAAGACATGTATTATGGGGAAAATCTGCTGTCATGGACCACTCCACAGTGCTAGAAGCCATGATGTCAGTTTAAGACCAAAGTATGCCTGATCCAAGCCCTGCTTTTTTTCCAATTACTTGCTAGATACCTAAAAGTGGAACAATAAACAAGGATAACAGAAGAATTGATGCTTTTGAATCATGGTTTTAGAGAAGAATACTGACTATCCCATGGACTGCCAAAAGACGAAAAAAAATAAAAAAAAAAATCTATTTTGCTGGAAGTGCAACCAAAGTGCTCTTTTAAAGTCAAGGATAATGAAACTTTGTCTTAAATACATTGGGTATCTTGTGAGGAGGGGCCAGTCCTTAAAAAAAAGACATCATGCTAGAAAAGGCAGAAGGCCAGAGAAAAAGATGACCTTCAATAATAAAGAATGACAAAATGACCGTAACAATGAACCCAAGTATATCAGAAATGGTGAGGAAGACACAGGATGAGGCAGGGTTTATAAGATCGCTATTAGTTGTAGCTGACTCAATGATACCTAGCAACAAGAGCAAAGCTCCTCAACAACAAACATAGGCTCCATCACTCGAAGAAAAGAGGGAGAAAGCAGGGAGGGGGAAGTGAAGAGAAGAGAGGAGAGAGGAGAGAGAGAGAAAGAGAGAGAGAGAAGAGAAGAGAGGGGAGCAGGGAGCGGGGAGAGGGAAGAGGGAAGAGGAAGGAGGGGAGAGAGAAAGGAAGAGAGAGAGAAATGTATTGATTTTGAAATTATTGATTTAATTTCAAATAGTATTTTTAATGTGGTTCAGGCTCCGAAATACTTTATTGGGCTGACTTATCTTTAGATATATAACACTTTCCATTACTATGTACAACTAGAGGACATCTTAAAGCAAAATCAAATTCTTTGAATTGAAAACAATTTTTTCAATTTCCCCCTAATGTTTCATCAAGATTACTTGTGCTGCCCTTTCAATCATACATACTTCTTTAGATGGACTTTTAACAAAGATCAGTCCTCAGGATTTGAAAAAAAAAAATGCTGTTTCTCTCTGAACTGTCTACTGTTTAAATTTCTTTTCCTTGTCCATTTTCTATTATTTAAACTTCTAAACCAAACTTTGAGACAAAAGCAATATTTGTTTAGGTGTGCCTTGCTTTTAAATCAAAGTTCATAACTTTGTAATTAGAATGACTTAGAATGCTTTTTAAAAATACTGATGTCTGGGTTCCATTCTAGACCAATTAAACATAAACCTGCCTGGATGATCTCCAGCAAGATTTTTAAAGACATAATCTAGTAACCAATTGCCATCAGATTGATTCCAACTAATACCAGCTCTCTAAGTGTCAGAGTAGAACTATTCAAGGTATCTTTAGTGACTCCTTTTTCTGAACTAAACTCCCAGATTCCTGAGGCACTGTGGCCCCTCTTTGTGAACTCCAACCTCCAATATTCCAGTTAGCACTCAAGCAAGTGCTCTTAAGCCTGAAATTTAAGATCATTTGGTTTGCAGAAGGTTGCAACCTTCAAACATTTTTCAAATAGTCTATTTTTTTTAATCTTTGGATAAGATTGGATGATTTCAGGGTGGTGTGGCCATAGATTATTTTTTTTCTTTATCTCTGAATCACAATGTGATCATGACTTTGCTAAAAAACCAGAGGAGAGGTTTGTTCTCCCCCCTGGGAGAGATTAAGTAATATTCATACAAAGGACAAGGAACTTTGTTTAAATTGACACTCTTAGTTTAGAACCAAAAATTTCAAAGGGCAGTTTGAAAAGACAAATCAAAGTGCTATAGTGAAATGTGCAAAGGCCTGGAAAAAGAAAACCAAAAGTGAAGAACACATTCATTATTTCTCAAGCTAAAAGAATTGAACAAATGTTAAGCCCTGAGTTGCAATACTGAAGAATTCTTTGATCAAAATCATCAACCATGAAAGAAGCATCCAAAGAAGATGGGGGGAAATGTAGAGAGTTACTTTACACTGTACCAAAAGAAGTAGTTGACACAGAACCATTTTAGGAAGTAGCATAAGATCAAGAACCAATTGTAATGAGGGAAGAAGTTCTAGCTGCTATTGTCAAAAAGTTGTGTAACATACCAACAAGTCATCTACAACTCATAGAGACCCTATGTACAATAGCTCTGAACTCTGTCCTATCCTGAGCCAGTCTCATTGATTCTGACACACCTACCCCCATTACCCTAATTACTGTATCAATCCATCTCATCTCGGATCTTTCTCTCATGTGTTTTCACTCCACACTTCCAAGCATGATGTTCTTTCCAAGCATGATGTTCTTCTCTGAGGACTAGTAGCTCCTGGCCACATGCCCAAAGTATGTGAGACAGAGCTTCAAAATCCTTGCCTCCATGGAGCAACTTGGTTTCATCCTCTTCAAGACAGATCTAATTGTTCTCTTGGAAGTCCATGATATGTTCAAGAGTCTTCTCCAACACTAAAACTTTTTTAGTTTTAAGTTTTAGGCATCAATTCTTCTATCATCCTTGATTATTATCCAGCTTTCCGATGCATAGCAAGTAATTGCAAAGACCATGGCCTGAATCAGACACCCCTTAGTCTCTAGATTGACCTCACTGCTCTTTAGCACATTGGAGATATTTTTTACAACAGATTTCCTTAATGCAGTCTTTCTTTTGATTTCCTGACTGCTGGTGTTAAGATTGTGGAGCTGAGCAAGCTGAAATTGTTAACAACCTCAATCTCTTCTCCATCTATCATGGTGCTGCCAATTGGACCTGTGGTGAGAATCATTGTCTTCCTGATGTTGAGTTCCAATCCATATTGAAGACTATAGTCCTTGACCTTCTGCAACAAATGCTTCAGTTCCTAAATTCAGATTCAGCCAACAAAGATGTGTCATCTGCATAACGCACATTGCTGATTATTCCTTCTCCAACCTTGATGCCACATTCTTCCTCACAAAGTCCAGCCTCTTGAGTGATCTGTTCTGCACATAGATCGAAAAAAGTATGGAGACAGGATGAATGCCTAACGCACTCCTTTCCTGATTTTGAACTATGCAGTGTTTCCTTGCTATGCCCTAACTCTGCTTTCTGGTTCAAGTATAGGTTTTCCATGAGCACAATCAAGGGTTCTGGGATTCCTATTCTTCTCAAGGTTAGCCACAATTTCTTGTGATCCACAAAAATGCTTTTGTATGGTCAATTAAACACAGAAATACACTCCTCTGGTACTCTTTGCTTTCAGCCAAGAGCCATGTGACATTGGCAATAATGTCTCTAGTGCCATGGTCTTTTCTAAAATTGGCTTGGTGACATTGGCAATAATGTCTCTAGTGCCATGGTCTTTTCTGAAATTGGCTTGTATTTCTGGTAGCTCTCTGGCAATGTACTAGTCCAGTTGTTTTTGGATAATCTTCAGAAAGATTTCGCTTATGTGTTGCCCCGGCCCGCGGGGTTCTTCAATGGTGACCCTAGGAGGGGAAGAACGAGAATTGAGGGGACAGGAGGCACAGAAGCGTGGAGACAAGTTGAAATTCCAATCAAGTCTCTATTTTATTGAAAGCACAGCTTATACACAGGAGCACAATGGGGGGAGGAGAAGTACGAAATGGGGGAGAATA
>NW_006399820.1:10339249-10339869 GCF_000299155.1 Elephantulus edwardii | reverse complement strand
AACTCCATACCATGTCAAAACTTTCAATTCCATCCTCAAAATGATATACCACCCAAAATGCCATAGTTTAATAACTGCAGTCTTAAATACTGAATAATCATGGGAAGGTAAAATATTTATACTAAACATTATATGAAAAAGGAATTGAAGGAACCACAGGTATATAAGTTAGGGTTTCCTTGTGTTAGATCCCAGAAAATAAGCTGTTTGTTCCTTGCAGATAGGAGACAGCAAGGGACCCCCACAGAGGGAGTGTTGCTTCCTGAGCTGTAGTTCACCTTGAGGCATCAAGGCAATTCCCAAGGACATACCAAATTCTTGCATTTGTGAACCCCTCCCCCTGAGCAAGGCAGAAGGTGTTCAATAGAAAAAGCACGGCCTCATCTGCATTGAATTTTCTCTGTGATTTACTTCCTGATAATTCTTAATAAAGACACAGAGAAGCTTGTCTAGGGGGTCTTCAATCAAGAACTGCTGGCCCCTTGTTTTATGCTCTGTGCTCCATCTCATTCCTGGCTGTTTGTCTTATTATTAATAACTATAAAATGATTCCATTCTTTGGGATCCTCTGTTGCAACACCTAATAACAATAATAGTAATATCAATATTGTCATCAGATC
>NW_006399820.1:10335766-10337079 GCF_000299155.1 Elephantulus edwardii | reverse complement strand
TTATACCTCGTGTTTTGAGGGAATCCTTGATACCCTTTACAAACAATTCATGTTCACTTAATCCCTATCCCATAATTTGCTGCCCTTACCTTCTCTCATGCCTGTCTCACAGGGCGGGTAATCCCGTGGTGGCAGCTAGGTGCCTGTCTCACAGGATGAATAGTCCTACAGCTGGCAACAGTGCGAGTCTTCACTCATGGTCCCAGACTCACGGCAACTCAATGGATGGACCGGCCGGTCACTTCTAGCAGGCAGCGTTCATCGACCTTCCCCATTCCTGGGCCACACGTTGGGCACCAATTATGCCCCGGCCCGCGGGGATCTTCGGTGACCCTAGGAGGGGAAGAACGAGAATGGGGGGGACAGGAGGCATATAAGCGTGGAGACAAGTTGAAATTCCAATCAAGTCTCTATTTTATTGAAAGCACTCACAGCTTATATACAGGAGCACAGTGGGGGGAGGAGAAGTACGCAATGGGGGAGAATAGCATCATGTCATTTCTAGTAATCTGAAAGTTATCTGGTTAACAGAAACTTAGCAGGGCATTTCCCGAAACCTATTCTCCCAGGGCAATATGCCCAAACATGTCCTTAGAGAATTACAAAATGGCTTCAGCTAGGTTGAACTAGCAGCCCCCAACAATATTAGTGCTATTTTTTCAATCATTTCCAGACTCTGTCCAGTCACTTTTTTTAATGGGAATAAGTGTGCATCTCTTCCAGTTAGTTGGCCAAGTAGTTGCCCTCCAGATTTCTTGGCACAGACATACTGGTGAGTACGTCCAGGGAAGCATCTGTGTGTTGAAATAAGTCAATTGTCAATTCCTGGGACCTTGTTTTTAACCAGTTCCTTCAGAGAGGCTTGAACTTCTCCATTACCATTGCCTTTTGATCATATGTTGAAGGCATTGGTAAAATTAAGGCCATCTGAATAAGTGGAATGTCAATTGAGATATTTCAACAAATAGATGTAGTCTTAGACATGCTCATTCACCTATGCCAAGAAATTCAGAAGAAAGCTACATGGTCAAATGTGTGAAAGAGGTACATACTTTTTGTGGTTTTTTTTTTAAAAGGTGATCGAATAGAATGTAGAAATTGCCTACCAGTGTCATTACTATCATGTGCAAGTAAAATATTACTGATAATTATTTAAAAAATGATTAGAACAATACATCAACAGAGAGCTTTTATAAATTCAAGCAGGATTCAAGCCATAAGAGATATCATTGATGATTTCAGACAGATATTGGCTGAAAGTAGAAATACCAGAAAGATGTTTACCTGGGTTTTATTAATTATACAAATGCGAA
>NW_006399820.1:10327791-10333495 GCF_000299155.1 Elephantulus edwardii | reverse complement strand
ATGTATGATAGGGTATTATGGTTATCACAAGAGTCCACAATTAAGGTTGCATAGTGGAATGTACTTGGGGCGGTGGGAGGGGTGTGGGGGAATTGTGTACCAGGGAGGGAGTCTTTCTTTTGCTTTTGAAAGAGAGGCGCGAACTGGGGCGGGGGAGGGCTGGGCAAGTAGAGAAGTGCAGCAATGAATGAATGGAAATCCAAATTCTCTGTAAATGTTCATTAAAATTATTTTTTAAAAAACAAAAGAACTGTTTCTTGTTACTATGCGCTGTTGAGTTATAGCCAACTCATAGCTGACTCTGCAGTCGGTTTTCAGAGGCAGCAAATTGCATGGGAGGCAGAGGTCCATTTGTCTTCCAAGGAGCAGCTAGTGGATTCAAATCATGTAGCTTTGGTTTGACAATACAACTCCTTACCACTAAGCCATCAGAGCTCCTTCTTAGGAAACTAGAGAAGCAATAAAGAAAAGGAAGACCCTTAATGAGATGGATTGGTATGGGGACTGTAACAATAGGCCTAAACACAGAAGAGATGGAGGCGATTGTGCAGGATTAATCAGGGTTCCAAACCATTATAGATTTTGGTCTCTGTGCATTGGAACTGATTTGGTGGCTCTTAACAACAATGGCAATTACTGGCTTTAGATCCCTGGTGATATAGTAAGTGAAATATTGTGCTGTTAACAGAAAGTTCAGAAATTTGAACCTAACTGGTTCTCCAGAAAATGATGAGGGAATTTCCTGCTGTTTAGATTTACCACCATGTAAACTTGATGAAGACCCACCATGAGTAAGAATTGACAGCATGGCAACATTTTAGGTAATGTTTTGTAAAGGTATTGGACCAGGGCATTTTTCTGGTCAAATGCCATCAGTTTTCTACCTTTATTTCTCTTTACTGCATATGCTTAATATCTTTTATTCATGGTTATAACTTTGTAATAATTTCCCCTAGGACACAACTTAACTGTTGGCATCACCAACATCACCCAGGGACCCCATGTGGAGCTACAGGTGAGCTAAAATTTATGTCAAAAGAAAAAGGAAGAATAGCTAAAACAATTTTGGAAAAGAGCAAAAAAGTGAGAGGAAACAAGCTATTTGATGTAAAGACTTATTGTATAGGTACAGCAATAAGGGCAGTGTGGTGCTGGTGGAGGCACAAATTCATAAACCAATGGAAAAGAAAAGAAAACCTAGAAATACACTTACACGAAGACATACGACTGCCCCCCCTCCCCAAAGGGCAAAAACAATTCAAAAGAGAAATGACAGATATTTTTTCTTTTTTAAAAAATTTTTATTTTATATTGGTTTGCTAACAAAGTTCATATACATTGTGTTTCACACTTCCCTTGACTCAACATTATGTTTTATACAGTCATTCCCATTTATTATGTTTTGTAAAATTAATCACCATTGAATTATGCTTACCATTACCCTGTCTTACCAGAACCCCACCAGATCTTTCCCATTTTATTTACCTCCCCCCTCCTTCCATCCACCAAATTTTGCAACCTTATGATTATATGATTACCCCCTGCCCTTCTCAGACTTCTGCTCTTGCCTTCCCTCACTTGGATCCTTATAAATGTTTTACTAGTTATCTTTCTATCTCTACAATAATTGTCTTATGCAGTATTAGTCCTTATGGGATTTAGTTCATTTGTTCAGCAAAATGCTCTCTGGTCTCCACCAAGTTACAAAGTAATTTTCAAAATCCTTGTTCCTAAATGCTGCGTGCTATTCCATTATGTATATGTATCACAATTTCTCAATCCATTCTATTGTTTTTGTACATATGAACTGTTTCTATGTTGCTTCTTGGGAGAAAGATGGGCAATCTCCTCCGTGTGATTAAAATGCTTCAGAAAACCCACTGGAGGGTCAGCTATGAGTCAAATTTCACTCAAGGGTACATAACAACCATAAAGTAATTGTTGTTGTTGTTGTTGTTATGTGCTGTCAAGCTGCCTACAACTCATAGTGACTCCTATGTACAACAGCTCTGAAGCCTCCCCTATCCTAAGCTAGTCTTATTGACTCTGATACTCCTACCCCCGTTGCACTGGTACTGTATCAATCCATCTTATCCGGGGTCTTTCTCTCCTGTGGCATCTCCTCACCCTTCCAAGCATGATATCCTTCTTCAGGGATTAGTCCCACCTGGCCACATGTCCAAATAAAGTGAGATGAGGCTTCAAAATGCTAGTCTCCAAGGAGAAACATGTATTCACCCTCTCTAAGACACACCTATTTGTTTTCTTGGTGGTCCATAGTATGTTCAGAACTCTTCTCTAGCACCATAACCCAAAGGCATCTATTCCTCTGTCATCGTTAGTCATTATCCAGCTCTCTGATGCATGCCAAGTAATTGAGAAGACCATGGACTGGATTAGGCTCACCTTAGTCTCTAGACTGACATTGTTGCTTCTCCGTACTCTGACAGCAGATTTACCTAATGAAATTCACCTTTTGATTTTCTGACTGCAGGTGCCAAAGACTTGATTGTGGAGCCAAGCAACCTGTAACTATTAACAACCTCAATCTTTTCTCCATTCATCATGGTGCTGCCAATTGTCCCAGTGGTGAGAATCTTTGTCTTCTTGATGATGAGTTTCAATCCATATAAGTACAGCCCTTGACCAAGAACTTCAAGTCCTTCTCAGTTTCAGGAAGCAAGGTTGTGTCATCTGCATAACGTAGGTTGTTGATGAGTCTTTCTCCAATTCTGATGCCACATTCTTCCTCATACAACCCAGCCTCTCGAATGATCTATTCTGCATATAGTCTGAAAAGGTGTGGAGACAGGACACATCCCTGATGCATTCCCTTCCTGATTTTGAACCATGCAGTGTTTTCCTGCTCTGTTCTGAGGACTGCTTCCTGGTCCAAGTATAGGTTTCTCATAAGCACAATCAAGTATCCTGAGATTCCCATTCTCCTCAAGGTTTATGACAATTTGTTGTGATCCACACAGTCAAATGCCCTTGCAGAGTCAATGGAACACATGCAAAGCAATCCCCAATATATTGAATTGATAGATAGATGATGTACCTCTAACAGCAAACCATAAAGAAGAAGGAATGTTGGTCAGAAAGTTCTGTGAAACAGGACTGATATGGAAAATTTGGAGATTAGGAAAAGAGTAGATAGATAATGAACACTATATTGGAATAGATTAGACAAGAACGGTTTAAAAGGAATACATGATTAGGCATTATATGTATGACAATAGTCCAGAATAAGAGGTACTTTGCAAAGAGAACTGAGGAAGGGGGGTGGAATGGGGTAAGGGTAGGGATAAGGGAGGAAATTGTACAATAATGCATTAATATTTTATTAAAAAAGTGAACTGGGGGAGGAGGAATGGAAGGGGAAGGAGAAAAATGTACAACAATGAATGAATGAAAATTCAACTTTTCTGTAAACTTTCATTAGAATCATAACTGAAAAAAGAAAAAAGGAAAAAAACAAAAGTGAAGTGGCAGGAAAAAAAGTTCAAACATGTTGACAGAAATGAGGCTAGAAAGCAAACCACTGAATTTTGTACATTTGATGATTTATTCACACAAATGTCTTTTTTAAGAAACACAAAAGGTGGCTTTATACATCAGTTTCATCTGACAGAATGCACATGAATGAGATTGATTACATCTATGGAAAGAATCATTGGGGGGGTGGGGGAAGAATCATTGGAGAAGTTCAATATCAGCAGTCAGAGCCAGGCAGGGCACTAACTGTAGAACAGATTATCAATTACTCATGTGCAGGTTCAAACTGAAACTGAAGAGGATTAAAACAAATCCACAAGAACCAACACATAAGGGCAGCTCACGAAGACAAAGCAAAGTACTATAATGAAATGTGCAAAGAGCTGGAGTGAGAGAATGAAAAAGGAAGAAATTGCTCGGCATTTCTCAAGCTGAAAGAACCAAAACAACAAATACAAGCCTTAAGTTGTAATACTGAGAAATGCCATGGACAAAATATTAAATGATCCAGAAAACTCAAAAGAAAATGTAAGGAATACACAGAATCGTTGTACCAAAAGGAATTGGTTGACACTTAAAAATTTCAGGAAGTACCATATGAACAAGAACCAATTGTGCCAGCCTCACAATCTCTGACATACTTGAGCCCACTGTTATAGTCACTACGTCAATCACATGAGAGTTCACCTCTCCTTCTCTCACCTTTCCTAATATGATGTCCCTTCCCGACAACATGCCCAAATTAAGTGAAAAGAAATTTCGCTTTCTTTGCCTCTCAGGAGCTAGTGGTTGCACTTCTTCTAAGACTTACATGATCTCTCCATTTTCTTTTAGCAGTTCAGTGCTTTTCTGCAACACTCGAATTCAAAGGCTTCAATTCTCTGTCATCCTTATTTACTGTCCACCTTTCAGATGCATAGGAAGTAACCGAAAATACAGTGACTTGAATCAGGAGCCCTTTAGTCTTTAAACTGATGTCCTTGCTCTTTGGTACTTTGTACAGGTCCTAGATAGCAGATTTTACCAAAGCAATACATCTTATGATATCTTGATGGCTGCTGCTCCAGATATTGATTGTAGCTCCAAGTAAAATGAAATCTTTGGCAATTTCAAGTTTTCTCCAACTATCATGATGTTGCCTATTGCCCCGGTGTGAGGACTTTTTTCTTTCCTTTGATCCTCTGCAGCAAGTGTTTTAAGTCCTCTTCATACTTAAGCAAGGCTGTATCATCTGCATAATGCAGGTTGTTGATGGGTCTTTCTGCAATCATGATGCCATATTCTTCTTCATGTAGTCCAGCTTCTTAAATTATTTGCTCAGTATACAGATTGAATAGGCATGAAGAAATAATCTTTCCTGATTTTAATCGACACAACATTCCCCTTGCTCTGTTTAGACAACAGCTTCTAGGTCTAAGTTTAGTTGTCTCTTCCATTCTTCTCAATGTCATCCATCATTTGTTATGATCCATATGGCCAAATACTTTTTCATAGTCAATAAACATCTTTTTTGTATTTTCTGCTTTCAACCAAGATCCATCTGACATCAGCATCAATGTCTATCATTCCACAGCCTCACCTGAGTCCAGCTTGGATTTCTGGCAATTCCTTATCCATGTTCTGGTTTTTTTGTAGTCTTCAATAAGATTTTACTTACATGTAATTTTAATGATATTGTTAGACAATTTCCACATTCTGTTGATTCACCTTTTTTTGAGAATGGGGCAATATAAATGTCTATTATTCATGCTGACACGTGATCAGTGATAGCAATGTTAGTTTTGTAATAATTGTGTTTCTGCAAGTGAATAATAATTGTGTTTCTGCAAGTGAAGTCTTTAGTGCTCATCTGAAAGATTTCTATTACAATTGCAGCACTTAAAGCATTATTGAAACTTGTTACAAACTCCTAGCATGTGCAGGGCTTGGGGCAAGAGAACAAATTGAGACTTACATACCATATGTCTAAATAATTAAAAGTTATAAATCAAAATGACAGTTGAATTAAATGTTCCATTCTTTTCACTTGACAAACATACCTTCACAGCAAAAACTATAAAATCATGGATTTTTATATGACTGTAAGTTAGCAATATACCAAAGGCTACTGAATCTGTCATTTCATAAGTCAGATATTTTTGATGGTATGATAATATTTAGATAAGTAAAAAAATAAAGGCATATATATAATTTATTATTTGTCTACTTA
>NW_006399820.1:10321472-10326371 GCF_000299155.1 Elephantulus edwardii | reverse complement strand
GGGCGATGGTTCAAGAGTGTCAGGGGTATTTTGTAGGAGCTGTTACAGCCTCTGGAGCTGGAATGTTGTTAATCATGACAGCAGTTGTTGAAGGTTATAACTGTGCTGTCCCTGCTCTGACTGTAGATCACAGTGACAGATGCTGTCATAATTCCTTTTCAAGAAATGTTCCTAGTATCTGAAGGCTCCTCTGGAACATGAGTCCAAAATAAGGACTCCTCTTAGTCAGGTGTTTCGAGACCTGGTCATGCAATGGTCAAACCCTACTCTATCAGCTGCTCCAGGGGAGAATGATACTACAGTCCACTTCCCTAAAGATTACAGTCTTAGAAACCTTACGGAGCAGTTCTACTCTATCCTATCCCATTGATAGAAGATAGTATCAACTTGCCAGCAATGGCATTCTTACTCAGATAAAAGTCTTATTTCATTGTTTATATATTAATTCTATCTATGCCCCATATGCTTACACCATAGGGTCTACTGGACTTCATATCACGAAAGATTCATTTCCTGCTCCAGAATTTGCTCCAAGCAACTGTCTGCCTTCTGTGCCACTTGAGCGAGTCACAACAATATCTTTAAGGGTAGAATGCATTCTCTCTAGAAGTCATAGAGGCAATGATTTTTGTTGGATTTGCAAGATGCAGCAATTTGTCTTTCACTTGGAAGGTTGTCTTAGTTACACATAACAGAAGTTACCTATGACTGCTATAACATAATTAGCCCAAATGAATAGCTCTAAAACAGACAGAATAGTACATTGACAGAGAAATGCCAGAATGTCAGCATGGGTTTAGAAGAAACTATGGCACCAAGGATATCATTGCTGATGTCAGTCAGATGGATTTTGCTAAAAGTAGAAAATACAAAAAGAATGTCTATGTGTGTTTTGTTGGGAATGAAAAAAAACATTTGACTATGTGAGTCATAACAAACAAGCTAAGATTTAGAAAAATGGGAATTCCAAGTTTTAGGTTTATACAAAACCTAAAACATGCTTATACAAAACCTATTCCTAAACCAAGAAACTACTGCACGGTTTAAAATCAAGGAAAGCGTGTGTCAGGGCTGAATCTTTTCTTCATACATATTCAATCTGCAAATAATTTGAGAAGGTGGAGATTATGGAGAATAGTGTGTCATCAAGATTGGAGGAAGAGTCGACAACAATCTGTGTTACATGTGTTGAAAGCAAAGAGGGCTTGAGACATGTGCTGCAGAGAAGATCAAGGACTGTGTCCTTCGATGTAGATTACCTCTCAACATGAAGAAAACAAAAGTTATCACCACTGGACCAAACCATAAGCAAGGTTGTGATAGATGGAGAAAAGATTGAAATTGTCAATTATTTAATCTTGGTTGGCTCCACAATCAACAATTTTGCTACCAGCAGTCAAGAAGTCCAGAGACATATGGCAGTGGGAAAGTCGGCTATCATGGATCATTCCAAAGTCCTGAAGAGTGATAATGTCAAGACTAAGGTGTACTTGATTCAAACCACTGCCATTCCAATCACCTCCTATGCATCTGAGATTTGGGCAGTGAATAAGGATGAGAGGAGAAGAATTGATGCCTTTGAGTTATGGTATTGGAGAAGACAGCTGAATATCCCATTGAGAGCCAAAAGAACAAATAGATATGGGGAAAGTGAAACCAGAGTGTTTCTTGAAGGCAAGGATGATGAAGCTTCATCTCACATATGAATTGTACTTGACTTGATGGCATGTAACAAATAACAAGACGAAACAAATTTCTTTTCTTTTAGTTAAGAGACTAGAGGTCTAAAATCTAGGGTGCTTGCTCAAGGTAAAGTTTTTTCTGTTGACTCTCTAGGAAGATCCTTGTCTTTTCAGTTTCTGTCCCTTGGTTTCTTGTTACCATGTGACATGGCACCCATCTTTCCTTATCTTTATTGCATGCCTGCTTTTTTCATTTTTTTATATAACAAAAGAAATTTACATAAGATATATCTTTCAGTAATACCATCTCAACCTAATGAAGACAATCTATTGTCAAATGGGACTTTGAAGCAGTTATGTGGTTGCTTTTGTGTGACGTTGAATGAGAATCTCTGGGGGTGGGGCGGGGAAGTTCAGAGGCTGTAAACACCATGGGATAAGATTGTCTACTTTTGTCCAGCCAACCACCTGATGGATTCTAATCACATGCCTTGGAGTTGGCAGCACTTTACTGCTAGGCCACCAGAGCTCTGTAATGCAGCTAAACGGTTAAAATCTACAATACATTTTTGAGAGGTGCAAATAGATCTATACCATCCTTGTCCACTGGATCCTTAAAAGCCCTACTGAACTGATAAATCCCTAAATATCTGTACGATTTATCACCCATCTCCTGGACTGCATGTGTCTCATCAGTCTTCAGCTTGCTGGTTATCTTGTCTTGTCCTGCCTCTTCAGCACGCTCTCATCAATGGAAATGACCAATGTAAAGTTCTACAATTCTGTTGGAAATTTTTTATATGGAAATAACCTAGATATTCATGATTAAAATGCTCATTACATACAGCTAACATTCCCATTAAAAGGAAACATGTATGTGTAATACATATACAAGGTACTTGGTATTTAAATTATCATGACCTATAGAGATCTACAGACTCAGATTTGGGTCCTGACTCTACCATTTACTCTGTGACTTTAAAGCAATTATTTGAACTTTCAGGCTTTAGATATATGATCTTTGCAATCACTTGCTATGCATCAGAAAAATGAACAATGACTAGGAATGATAGAAGGCTGTGGTGTTGCAGAAGAGTATTGAATATACCATAGACTGCTAAGAGGATGAATAGGTTTGTCCTATAGAAGGTTAAACCAGGCTGTTCCTTGGAGGCAAGGATTCTGAAGCTTTGTCTGACATACTCTAGACATGTTGCAAGAAGGGACCAGTCCTTGGAGTAGGATGTCATGTTTGGGAAGGTGGAGGGACAGTGCAGGAGATGAAACCCCTTGATGAGATGAATTGATTCCATGACTGGGGTAATGCGAGCATAGGTGTGTCAGAGACAATGAGATTGGCACAGGATAGAGTAGGGTTTAGGGCTGCTGTACATAGGTTCCCTATGAGTCATAGGTGACTTAATGGCACATAACAACAACACAACATAGATACATATATAGAGATAGAGATGTATTGTTGTTGATTGCTTTCGAGTCGAGCACAACTCACAGTGATCCTATGAGCAAAAGGCTTGAAGCCTCTCTACAACAACTATCGACATTTATCAAAGTTCCCAGGGTTTGGGGAGGTGGGGGGGGGGAGAGACTGTCATAGCACTGGTGACCTTGAGGCAAGAAGCTGCACTCCAATCCTGAAGACATGCTGTTCAAGTCTACCAGATGCTCTGCAAGAAAAGTATGGGCACTTTCCTCCTGTGCATCTCTCTTCATGATATTGACTGTAATTCTCACAATGAACTCTTTCTACTTCATCCCTGTGCCTATTATTGTTATTATATACTGCAGAGTCAGATCCTCTGGCTGCTTTTCAGAGAACAGTAATGTGTACAGAAGGAGTTTGCCCATCTTTCTTCCATGGTGGATTTGAACTGCTTGCCTTATCTCTGGGCTGCCAGAGCTTGCTATCCCTTTACCATTATTATTCCTCCTCTCCTAACTCTTCTTGCCTTCTGAACTTTATCCTTGGGTTAATGCTGCCTTTTTTATTTCAAATATGTCTTGTTCTAAGGAGCTCCCACCTCTCTAGTTTTGTTCACATTATGTTGTTGTTGTTGTTGTTGTTATGCGCTTTCAAGGTGCTTGTGACTCTTGTACATAGAGCCCTGAAACCTCCTCTATCCTGTGCCAACCTTATAGTCTCTGTCACATATACTCCCAGTACCCCAGTTACTGAATCAATCCATCTCATCAAGGATCTTTCTCTCTTGCACTGCCCTTCCACCCTCTGAAATATGATGTCCCTCTCCAAGGACTGGCCCCTCCTTGCAACATGTCCGAAGTATGTCAGACGAAGTTTCAGAATCCTTGCCTTCAAGGAGCAGCCTGATTTCACCCTCTCCAGGACAAACCTGTTTGTTCTCCTGGCAGTTCATGGTATATTCAATTCTCCAGCACCACAGCTCAAAGGCATCAATTCTTTCTATCATGCCTAGTCATTGTGCAGCTTTCCTCTGAAAATTGAACCACGAAGATGAGTAGCAAACCACCCATTCTGAGGGAAGATTACCCATCATTCCTCTCAGTTCCTCCTCCATTACACATCTTTCTACAACATCAGCAACAAACTAAGACTTTGGAGTGTTAAAGTGAGGAGATATCACTTCAAATTCCCCAGTCCCTTTTCCAGTCCCTTCATCCACTAATTGGTTGGAAGTTCCAGTCACTCTGTTTCTATCATTTTTATGGTGTCATTCTCTCAGTGGTGAAATCAAAGCAATGAGGCATGAGTGAGCATAGAAAGGGGTTTGTTAACTAATAAACAATGAGCAGATATTTCTGAAGCTTGAGTCCATTTGTCCTGTTGCGAAGTATTTGAGACATAGGCACTCAAGTCACCACCATCTAGACCTAACAAGTGCTCCATTTCCCCCATGTTCATTTCAGATATTTCCCCCAAGAAGTTGTTAAGAAAACAAAACATCACAGATATTGAGGTAGACTCTCCTTGAAATTGTAGTTACTATATTTTTCAAATGTCTCTGAAGTCCTTTTTATCTCTCCTCTTGAAGTTGTAATTATTATTATTTTTACTTTTTTAAATAAAAATTTGTATTTCAATTGTAATTTTAACAAAAGTTTACAGAAAAGTTGAATTTTCATTCATTCATTGTTGCACATGTTACCTCCCTTCCTCCCTTCTCCCTTTGTAAATAAACTATGAAAAGAAAAGTGCAGAAAAGTCAACTGTTTTAACTTT
>NW_006399820.1:10318180-10319159 GCF_000299155.1 Elephantulus edwardii | reverse complement strand
TTTCCCAGCACCACAACTCAAAGGCACAAATTATTCTTCTGTCACTCTTAGTTATTGTCCAGCTCTCAGAGGCATGGCAAGTAATTGCAAAGACCATGGCTTGAATCAGGCTCACCTTCGTATCTAGACTGACATCACTGCTCCATAGTTCTCTGGAAAGTTTTCAGATGGCATACTTTGACAAAACAACTAGTCTTTTGATTTCCTGACTGCTGGTGCCAAGAGTGCTGATTGTGGATCCAAGGAAGCTGAAAGTGTTCACAATCTCAGTCTTTTCTCCACTTATCATGATGCTGCCAATTGGCCTATGGTGAGAATCTTTGTTTCCTTGATTCTGAGATGCAATCCATAATGAAGATTGCAGACTTTGACTTTCTACAGTAAATGTCTGCTCCGTTTCGGGAAGCAAGGTTGTGTCATTTGTACAATGTTGGTTGTTGATGAGTCTCCCTCCAATACTGTT
Source organism: Elephantulus edwardii (assembly GCF_000299155.1). NCBI lineage: Eukaryota > Metazoa > Chordata > Mammalia > Macroscelidea > Macroscelididae > Elephantulus > Elephantulus edwardii. Next base: position 10,318,696 of record NW_006399820.1, on the reverse strand, counting down.
GTTCCATTCTTCTTCACAGAGTCCAGCTTCCTGAATGATCTATTCTGCATATAAAGTTGTCATTTAGGACTGAAGAAATGTCTGTAAATGGCCTAATCATATCTCTTACTATTTAACTCATTTTTACTTATTTTCTATCAAAATCTGTATATTCACATCTTTACAAAATATATTCAAATTCACATAGCTCAAAATGTTATTCTTAGGTACTATTAAATAAATATCTACTTACAAAGATTTGGATCCATCCCCATTTATAAGATGTGTAAGAAAAGTGACAACTTATAAGAAGGTAATCTAATCAAAACAACTATGAGCTATCATCTCACCCCAGTAAAAATAGCAATATTCATCAGAGCAGCAAACAGCAAATGATGGTGAGGTTGTGGAGAAACTGGAACACTTACTCACTGTTGGTGAGAGTATAAATGGTATAACCACTATGGAAGGCAGTATGATGATTTCTCAAAAAGTTGGAAATAGAAATATCATTTGACCCAGCAATTCCACTGCTGG
>NW_006399820.1:10315921-10317390 GCF_000299155.1 Elephantulus edwardii | reverse complement strand
CCCTCCACCCTTCCCAACATCATGTCCCTCTCCAAGGAATCATACCTCCTAGCAACATGCCTGAATTATGTGAGGAAAAACCTCATCATTTTTGCCTCAAAGAGCGCTGCACCCTTTCCAAGACATTTCTCTTCATTGTCTTGTCTGTCCATGGTATGTTCAAGGCTTTTCTCCAACATCACAGCTCAAAGGCGTCAATTCTTTTTCAGTCATCCTTACTCATTGTCAAGCACTCAGATGCATAGCAAATAAAAGGAAAGACGATGGCCTGAATCAGATCCACCTCAGTTCTCAAACTGACATTAATACTCCTCAGTAATTACTGAGATACTGTTTTTGAGGAGGACCTGAAGCACTCGCTGCAGAAGACAAAGGACTGCAGCCTTAAATATGGATTGAAGCTCTTTGTCATGGAGCCGCTGGGACAATTGGCTGCTTCATCATGAAGCTGAACATCTCCTTTCCAGCTACTGGCTGCCAAAAACTCATTGGAGTGGATGATAAACACAAATTTTGTATATTTTATGAGAAGCAAATGGCCACAGAAGTTGTTGCTGACTGTCTGGATAATGAGTGGAAGGGCTATGTTGTCTGGATAGGTGGTGGAAAAGATAAACAAGGTTTTCCCATGAAGCAGGGTGTTTTGACCCATGGCCCAAGTTAGCCTGCTGCTGAGTAAGGGGCATTCTTGTTACAGAGCATGGAGAAATGGAGAGAGGAAGTACAAATCTGTCTGGGGTTGCATTGTGGATGCCAGTCTGAGTGTTCTCAACTTGGTTATTGTCAAGAAAAGGGAGAAAGATATCCCAGAACTGACTGATACCATTGTGCCTCGTAGTCTGGAGCTCAAAAGAGGCAGCAGAAATCACACACTCTTCACTCTTCCCAAGGAAAATGATGTCCATCCGTATGTTGTGAAAAAATAAGGCAAGAAACCCAGGACCAAAGCACCCAAGATTCAGCGTCTTGTTACTCCACGCGTCCTGCAGCACAAACACCAGCACATTTCACTGAAGAAATAGCGCACTAAGAAGAATAAGGAGGTGGCTGCAGAGTATGCTAAGCTTTTGGCCAAGAGAATGAAGGAGGCCAAAGAAAAATGCCAGGAGCAAAAAGCCAAGAGACAGAGGCTGTCCTCTCTAAGAGTTTCTACCTCCAAATCCAAATCCAGCTGGAAATAGAATTTTCTATGTGTGGCTAATAAAGAAGCTCACATATTAAGTCTCAATCAATCAATCAATGCTGATTGAAGCTCAACATCAAGAAAACAATGATTCTCACCACTGGGCCAATTAGCAGCATCATGAGAGATGGTGAAGAGACTGAGACTGCTAACAGATTTAGTTTGCTTGACTCCACAATCAACACTTTTGGTACAAGCAATCATGATATGAAAAGATGAATTGCATTGGGAAATGCTGCTGTAAGGGAACTCTCCAGAGTACTAAAGATCAACGATGTCAGTCTGG
>NW_006399820.1:10308694-10314481 GCF_000299155.1 Elephantulus edwardii | reverse complement strand
CCTGGAGAGGGTGAAGCTGGAATGCTCCTTGAAGGCAAGGATTCTGAGGCTTCATCTGACATATTTTGGACATGTCACAAAGAGGGACAAGTCCTTGGAGATGGACATCGTGCTTGGAAGTGTGGAGGGACAGTGCAGGAGAGGAAGACCCTTGATGAGATGGATTGATTCAGTGACTGGGGTAATGGAAGTAGGTGTATCGGAGATAGTGAGATTGGCACAGGATAGGGCAAAGTTTAGGGCTGTTGTACACAGGTTTGCTATGAGTCGCAGGCGACTCGATGGCACATAACAACAACAACATACTCATTGCACAGGGAGCTTTGGTGCCCAGGGGGATAAGCAGTTGCCCTTTCAACCCAAAGTAACATAGTTTGAATCTACCAGCTCCTCCACAGAAAATATGAGAAATCTTCTCCCATGCTATTTACTGCCTCTGAAAATCCACTAACAGGTGACCTATGAGTCAATTCCTACTCGAAGATCCATAACAACCATACTCAATGCTGTTGAGTCAGAGCCAACTCACAGCTGACCATACCTTGACTGAGTTTCTGAGCCTGTAAATTGCAAGGAAGAGACTACCAACTTTCTCCCATGGGCAGCTGGTGTATTCAAACAGCCAGAGACACACAGCCTTTGGATTACTAGGTTACCAAAGTTCCTTTCTTTGAAAAATCACCACAAACAATTTCTAAGTACAACTTCTAAATTTGCTTCCTTCCTCCATTAAAAAATAAGAGTCCAACTTTTAAAAAAAAAATCAAAAGAATTGTGACTTTCAGAAAAGAATATTTACTTTTCAATACAGTGCCATTCGTTGGGCTATCTTTAAAATGTTTTTGTTGAGTGAAACAATGAGTGAATAATGCTTTAGTGGGTGTTTGCCCAAAGTTCTAAGAATAAGTCTTCATATTTCCTACTAGGTTTGAGCCTTTATAGACAACCAGCTAGTTTTTTCTTTCCTTCACAAATTGACTATGAGTCACTGATATGACTCATAACTAAAATAGAAACAACCAAAAAAGCAAAACCCCAAACCAACAGCCAAACAGGTTGAACCTGAAATTTTTCCTAACAGGAAATGAGGTAAGATAAGGACACTACAAATTAAAACGTGAGGCCCCTCTCAAATAAAGAACAGAGAGAAGAGAAGAGAAGAGAAGAGAAGAGAAGAGAAGAGAAGAGAAGAGAAGAGAAGAGAAGAGAAGAGAAGAGAAGAGAAGAGGAGAGAGATAGTTTAGTAAAATTAAAGCTGTGAAAGTTGGAGCTTGACTGGACTGCCTTGTTTTATTGAGTCTTTCAAATTTTATGCTTTTATGAGGTACAGTCTAATGACTATCACTCCATATAGTGGCACATAACTGAGTTTTCTTCCTGACACAGGTCTCTGCTCTACACAGTTTCTGGCTTTCATAATTATTACCACAGTTGGATTTTTAAAATTTTCTTTTTCTAGAGTCCTGGTGGCCTCATGGTAAGGAGATGCCTACTATACCAAGAGTACATGGTTCAAATCCACCAGCCGCTCCGTGGGAACAGGATGGGCAATCTCCTCCTGTGCAATTTATTCCCTCTAAAAACCCACTGGAGGGTCAGCTATGGGTCAGTTCTAACTCAACAGTACATAACAACAATAACAACAGTTCCCAATATCATAAGAGGAAATGTCAACAGTAACTTTATTCTCCCCTCTCTGATCACAGTGTTGCTGTTGATTGCCTTTGAGTAATCACGACTCATAGTGACCCTATGAATGAAAGGCCTGGAGCCCTTCTACTACTATAGACATTTTTCAAAGTTCGTAGAGTTTCCAGCGGCATGTTATTTAAAGGCAAAGGACAGGACAATTAAATCTACAGGATCCAAAGGCATATTTTCTGATGTGGTAGTCTTCCCAGTTCTACCCTCAGGAGAATTGCTGACCAGAAGGTAAGCTAAGGAAGCTTTATTAGCATTGTGTGGGCATGAAAAGGTATCTGTCAGGTTTCAAGGGATTTGGGTCAGGTCTTGGCCTACAAAGAACTTGATGATGTCAGGCAAGGAGAGACTGGTGAGAAGTGCAAAAGAGATGAGTATCAGAAACAGGAGAAAACAATCTGACACAACCAGTTCTGCTGGTCCCCTTACAAGGAGAGAGATGGCAGACGATCAAGATGCACAGACAACATGGACAAGTGGCTTGACTGACAAAAGTCAACGCATTTGCTCATTAGAGAATTTTGCCACCTTTGAAGTATCTTGAAAAGATGTTCTTATTGGTGTTAGGTGCCATCGAGTCGAGTACAGCTCATAGCACCCCCATAAACAAGAGATGTGAACTCTATCCTGTCCTCACACTTCCTGACACAGTAGCGCCCATTACAGCAGTCACCATGTCAGTCCATCTGGTTGAGGGTCTTCCTCTCCTTTATTAACCCTCTGCCTTTCTGAGTATTATGTCCCTCTCCAAGGGAATAGCCCCTCCTAGTAATATGCCTAAAATATGTAAGGTGAAGCTTTATCATTTTTGCTTCCAAAGAGCACTCTGGCTGCACTTTCTCCAAGACATATGTGTTTGTTCTTTTGGCCATCCATGGGGTGTTCAGGGTTCTTCTCCTACATCACAGCTCAAAGGCATCAATTCTTCTGTCATCCCAATTCATTGTCTAGCTCACAGATGCATAGCAAGTAACTAGGAAAACTATGGCCTGAATCAGACACATCTTAGTCCTCAATAAAAACTCTTCAATAATTTGGAGAGGCCCTTACCTTCAGACTTTGTAGTGCAATATGTCTCCTGATTTCCTAACTGCTGGTACCTAAGATGTTAATTATGGATCCAAGTAAGATGAAATTGTTGACAGTTTCAATCTCTTCTCCTTCCATCATTGATGCTTCTTATTGGTCCAGTGGTAAGAATCTTTATTTTATTGATGTTGAGATGCAACATTAAGATTAAGTATGCAGTTGTCAAAAATAAATTCTGACTCATTTGGCGGAAAAAATATTTTTTAAAAAAAGAATAGGTATGCAGGTGGTTTCTGTTTCCTCCTCTCAATATCCTTTCTGCAGCCCAAACTTCCAGGAAGATCTGGCAAGCTGCTATAAAATCACTTTGTGTTCTCCTGGGCTATTTTCCCATGGATAATGGCAACACATAGATATTTTCCAGGAACCCATAAAGGAGGTTGAAAAAGAAATGAGACATTCTGGGAGAATTTAACCATTAAACAAGTGTGGAGTGATTTTAAAGTCCTTAGTCAAATGCAAGAATGCTGCCCCTTACTAACCTTACAATGCGTGCAATAGGGTGCTTTCCGTAGCCCTCATGGTTTATAGGGGTCACTCTGGCTCTTCTCTGTCCATGTCTTCGCTTCAGGGTCTAGTTACACACCTGTTCTCCCTCTAATTCCCATTCCAAACATCAAGGACCTGAGTTCTCTTCCAGAACCTCTACAGGTTTTTTTCCCTGGGCCTGGGAGGTTAGATAACACAGCCTCTTTATGTAGCCCTGGACCTGACACTGGTCTTGGGTGGCAATGGATGGAGAAATAGTTTAAAAATCACACACACACACTAACTCCGTTGCTACTGAGGCAATTCTGACTGATGGTGACTCCATGTGTTACAGACATGAATAGCACGTTCCAGGATTTTCTTGACTGTGATCCTTGTAGGAACAGCATGAGCCCATTTTTTCTTCATGACATTGGCTAGGTTCAAACCACCAGCCATTGGGTTAGTACACAAAAGCAAACTTCTTGTACTACCCAGGAATCTTGGAGCAATTGTAAAAGGCACTTAAATGCATAGAGCTAGAGGTCTTGTGGTACCTGGACATGTGTGAATACTTCAGCTTTGCATGTATCAGTACCTTCTACAACTGCCCCACAGTGCTCTGCTGGGCTAGTGATAAGAAGATGCACTGCAATCCCAAACAAACATGGTTCAAATCCACCAGCTGCTCTGCGGGAGAAGGATGAGCAATCTCTTTCCATGCCATTAACAGCCTCTGAAAACCCACTAAAAGGTTAGCTATGAGGTGGTTCTGACTAGAGCTCACACAACAACAACAACTGCCCCAAGGTCCCTGAATAGCACAAAAGGTCTGTCTCAGACTACTAACTCGGTGGTTGGTGGTTTGTACCCAGACAACACTAGACCTAAAGGAAAAGGTCTGGTGATCTGTGGAAGCTAGAGAGTCCACACATGTCCACATGCCGGCGGGTCTCCTGCAGTACCCGATGGAGCTAGTTAAAATGAGGAAGATGAGTGAAAATTGTGGTGTGGGAGCATTTCAGTAGGTTGTTGTCATTAGATGCCATTGAGTTGACAATGAACTAATTGAAGTCTACACAGTGATCCCATGGACAACAGATCTGAACTTTGCTCTCTCCTGCCACACTCATGATCTCTGATATGCTCAAACCCATTGTTATAGACACAACCTATAATCCTATATAAATTTTATTTTGCTTTGCATGTATCATGAAAGTGTATTTACCACACAAACAACAACAACAACAGGAGGAGGATTAAAAAGTGAAGCCAGAGTGTTCCTTGGAAGCAAAAATTATAAAGCTTCTCTTCACATACTTCAGGCATATGGTTAAAGAGTCTATTCCTGGGAGAGGGGCATCAAGCTTGGAAAAGTGGGGGGCTGGGGAAGGAAAGGAAGACCCTCAGTCAGACAGGACAGAGTTCATTATTCATTGGGTCGCTATGGGTTGTATTCAACTCAATATGGTACCTAACAACAACAGCAGGAGGATAGAACATGTTCTTTTTAATGATTTGTTGTCTTGGCTTATGACTTTGACATATATGATATTTGTGTCACCATTTGTACCTTTGACTGAGCTTTATAAATGTTGGAAGCAGATTGGATATATTATACATTTCAATCCATGGTTGTGTATTGCTTTTATGGTGACAGAGTGATTTGAATCTAGTCAGCAGTGAAAGATTGTTTCTTTGATATGTATCCCTTTTCCAGTCTGTCAAAGAGATTGTTATGCTTCATATCCTACAGAAAATTTAAGTCTAAAGTCAATAATTCATGACAATACCTACCAGAGGAGGGGCTATACATTTTGGAATAGAAGAAAGTGAAAGTGTCAGGTTAGATTATAGTTTCAAGAAGTAACTCTAGTGACAGGTGCTCATTTTATTTCAATTTCTAGACACTCAGTCTAAGCTGCCTTATGAAAGGGCTTTGTGATGTCTGAGTATATAGCAAATTAATGAATTTTTTGCATTTTCATTATATTAGATAGTATTATTTAAAATATTTAAAACTCTCTCCTCTAAAAACATTTTAAATGGATCTCAAATTTTGCATTAATCATTTCTAGCACAACTATTTTGAGCTTCTATGTGTGATCATCTTGTGGGTCTCTAAGTCATCAAAATACCAGACAGACATCAAAGTGGTGGTGGTATCTCTAGGGTTGAGATCCCACATTAGGATAATTCATGGAGTCAACTTCCACCTCGCCCCTCCGTGGACCTCCTCCCATAACAGACTATACAGAATCCATAGTACTTTTTATTACCAATTTTAATAATAGAATAATACATGCTAAATATAGTTGTAAACGGGTTTAATATTTCTTAGATGATATGATACTAACAGGATTGTTTTGTAAAATCTTTCTGTGCTGACCACCAACTACTCATATGCAAGTTCAAGCTGAAGCTGAGGAAAATTAAACCGAATCCACAGGAGCCAAAATATGACTTTGATTTCATCCCATCTGAATTTCAGAATCATCTCAGGAACAGGTTTGAGGCCTTGAACACTAA
>NW_006399820.1:10304030-10308230 GCF_000299155.1 Elephantulus edwardii | reverse complement strand
GAGGAAGTTCAAGCTGCTTTGAAGGAAATAGCAAAAAATAAGGCCCCAGGAATAGATGGTATACCAATTGACATATTTCAGCTAACAGATGCTGAGTCATTGTACTTAATAAAAATAATGGATTTTTAGTTGCTTCTTAATGAGGAAAAAAAGGAACATTATGAATTACTAATAAATTAACAGTATTTTAAACAAATCTTTCTATGCTGAATCACAATATTACAGCATTATTAATAACTGAACTAGATCCTTTTCATTATTCTTTTTCTTTTCTTTAAGGAATCCTGTGGCATAGTGCAACTGGGCTGCTGCCTAGAACATGGATAGTTCAAGTCCACTAGTCCCTCTGGGAGAAAGATGGGCAGTCTATTCCCATAAAGATTGGGGGGGAAAATCAGATAGAGTGTTGCTTTAAGTTAGAATCAACTTGATATCAGTGGGTTTTGGTTTTCCTTTAATTTTTACTTCACTCTCAAAAAAGTATTGATACAGTTACACAATTACTATTTATCACAATATTGTAGTTGGTATTGTTGTTAGGTGCCGTTGAGTATGACCCATAGCAACCTTATGAAGAACAGTTTTGAACCCCATCCTATCCTGTGCCAGCCTCACATTTCCTGACACACTAGAATCCATTGCAGCAGTCACTGTATCAATCCATTTGGCTGAAGGTCTTTGCCTATCCTCCACGGTTCCAAGCATGATGTCCCTCTCCAAGGAATAGCTGCTCCAAGCAACATTCCCAAAGTATGTGAGGCGAAGCTTTAGCATCTTTGCCTCTAAGAAGCATTCCAGCTGCAATTTCTCCAGGCTTATTTGTTTGTTCTTTTGGCAGTCCATGTTCAGTGCCCTTCTCAAACACCACAGCTCAAAGGAATCAATACTTCTGTTATACTTACTCATTGTCCAGCTCTCAGAAGCATAGCAAGTAATTGGAAAGACGATGGCCTGAATCAGATGCACCTTAGTCCTCAAACTGACATCATGCTGCTTAATAATCTGGAGAAGTCCCTGACTGCAGATTTTGCCAGTGCATTATGTCTCCAGATTTTCTGACTGCTAGTACCAAGGGTGTTGATTGTGGATCCAAGTAAGATAAAGTTGTTGGCAATTTCAGCTTTTCTCCAGCTATCATGATGTTGCCTATCTGTTTAGAGGTAGGACTTTTTGTTTTCTTGACATTGAGAGTAATCCATGTTGAATGCTGTATTCTTTGATCTTCTACAACAAGTGCTTCAAGTCCTCCTCACTTTTAGCAAGCAAGGTTGTGTCATCTGCATAGTGAAGGCTATTGATAAATCTTCCTCTGATCATAACACCACATTCTTCTTCAAAGAGTTCAAATTCTCAAACAATTTGCTCAGCATACAGATTGAACAGGTAGGTAGAGAAAATATAACACTGATGCACTCCCTTCTTAACTTTAAACCTTGTAGTGTTCCCTTGCCCTGTTCACACAACAGCTTCTTGGTCTAGGTATAGGTTTTGCATGAGTACAATTAAGTGCTCTGGGATTTGCATTATTCTTAACGTTAGTCATAACTTGTTATGATCCATACAGTAAAATGTCGTTGCATAGTCAATAAAGCATAACTAGACATTCTTCTGATGCCCTTTACTTTCAGCCAGTATCTGTCTGATATCAGCATGGCTATCGCTGGTGTCAAAGCCTCTTAAGTAGATTCTATTTAAGAATCTTGAATAGATTTATATTATAGTTAACCTCCAGAAATTTTTACAAAATCAGTAACTATCAAAAGACTGGCAGCAACAAAAACAATAGCACGTGATATAGAACCTGCAGACCAAGTCGTGTAATTCAAAGAATTTTAACTGGGTAATAATGCCAAACCTGACTGGAGCACATTAAAAGGTTCACAAGGTAAATGAACATAAATTTCCAACTTTGTAGGCATATTGATTTTGGAAGCAGGAGTGGCATCCACTTCCTAAACAACATGCTTCTGGAAACTCTATGAACTTGGATAAATGACCATAGTTACAGAAAGACTTCAGGCCTTTTGTTCATAGGGTTGCTATGAGTCATGCTCGACTCGATGGCAAACAACAACACAACAACATGTATATTGACACATGTAAATTGTGCTTATAAAAACCGTTTTTGTTATTATGGCAAACTACAGAGAATATTAAATTTCTATTGGAACACCATACAAAAATTGTATAGTCAAAAAAAAAAAAAAAAAAAAAAAAATTGTATAGTCAGCCATTCTGGTGTCACCCCTTGCGGCAATGTCATCTGATGTGATATATATCCTCCCACTCCTGAGTGACATCATTCCACCAAAGTCTTGTTAACTTCATCCCAGCATAGTACAGAACCCTGGTTCTTAATTCTATAATTTTATTTTTTGTTACTGTCCTTGATGATATATGCAGAAAACATGCACTAATTCAACAGTTTCTACAGGTACAATTTAATGGTATTGATTACATTTTTTGAGGTATAAATTCAATCTCCTTTCTGAGTTGTTCTTCCCATAGTTGCATAAATTCAGTTTTAAGAAAGTTTTAGAAGGTATTTGTGGTTTAAAGGTTTTTGGTTTGGGGTTTGCTTGGGTTTTTTTTGTTTGTTTGTTTAAAGTTTAAAGACTAGGTCAGGGTAATAGTTTTAGGAGCTTGTCCAACCATCATGGTTCTAGGAGGTTTGGAGACCAGGAGAATCTGAAATTCTGCTTTGCATTCTACAGAAACAAGATGTGCAATGACAGAACAGGCCTAGAGTAGACATTTCTATTATAAAAAGGTGATAAATGGAGGGAAAGAAGAGATAACAAGCACTAAGCAAGTCCAAAATCCAGTGAAACAAATTGCATTTCCTCTCAAGACTTGAAAATAGCCACTGGTTTGGGACCATGAAGATAATGGCATCATGTTCCAGACTCTGTGTTTTGGCCACTCTTTCTGGATTCTGGATCAAGTACCCTTGGCCCTGGGCTTTGTCTCTGCCTTCCACATCCACTAGGACAGAAACTGCAATTTTATCTTTGGGTAGTCCATTCTAGTCCCTCTTCAGGACTCCTTCGGCACTGGTAGGTGTGTTCTTCTATAGTTTTAGCATGACACTTCAAATTCTCAGGTTTAATTAGCAGCTTCATCTTCTTGGTAAAAAAAAAAAATTAAAATTAAAATGGCAGCACCATATTCTGGAAATGGGTATTTAATATCCACCTCTGAAATGCAGGTGGCCATGATTTTACCTTTAAGACCACAGAGATGAGGTTCTGCCTTTTGAGATTTGGACAGCTCTGCTGCTCATGTTTCTTCCAACAGCTGTGCTGAGCTCCAAGTTGCTCTAGGAATAGTTCTGTTCTTTCCTTTTGTTGAAGGGCAACAGATGTAGCTGCTTTGAGCAATTGCTTCTCTTTAGAATTCCAAGAGGCACAATGAGCTTTCATTTTGTTCTTTCTCTGTCACCTTCCGTCTAAGCTGATGAGTTTTCTGCTATGATAGTTTGTTAGACAGAAAGTTGGCTTAACCATAGTGGAGGTCTTGTCAGTGGTGTAAGATAGGGTCAGGTTTTGCTCTGTTGTTCATAGGGTTTTATAAATTACGGTTGACTTGATGTCACCTAACAGCAACAATTCAATCCATCAGTTCCAAGTTTAATCTTTGTAACCAAAGATTTTTGTGCCAACATCTTTGGTGAAAATTCTAGCTCATGAGTTTTTAATTTATATAATAGAATTTTCCAAATCTTTATGTTTTCATTTTGCACACTCCATGGTTAGGTTCATCATCTCTTTGGTCTTGAATTTTATTACAAGAGACAAAAAGAAACCAAGTGGCTTTTTTCCAGATCTTTTTTGGAAATCTCATCAGCCTAATATCTAAGTTCATCACTGACAAGTTTTACCTTCTCAAACATTTGAATAGAATTCAACAAGTTCTTTGCCACTACATAAAGAGAATTGCCCTTCCTCAGTTGTCCACTCACATGTTCATTGGCTCCTTTTAAAGTCTCACTAGAAGCACATTTAATATCCACATTTCTAGCAACATTCTATTGCAGGTGCTAAATAAGTCAGGAAGTGTGAGGATGGCATAGGATAGAACAGGGTTCAGATCTTTCATTCATAGAGTCATACACGACTTCACAGCACCTAAAAACAACTAACAGAGAAATATTTTCTACAGCTCTCCTCACTCCTTTCTTTTTTTTTTGAGTTTTTTTGT
>NW_006399820.1:10291374-10296790 GCF_000299155.1 Elephantulus edwardii | reverse complement strand
TCCAGGGCAGCATCTGTTAACTGAAATATGTCAATTATAGTTCCTTATATATAGGAGGAAATGCCTTTCCACAAGGCCACTAGAGTTCCCTATATATTGGTTCCAACTTAATGGCAAAGAGGGAATCTATAAAATTATGTAGACATATTTCTAGATTTCATATGAGCCAATTCTGTAATGTAAATCCATCTTTACGGATGGATGAAAAAAAAAGAAGTAGAAAACTAACATTTCTTTAATAATATACTAAAAGCAAAAAAGTGATCTTTAGCTCAGAAAGTCAATTGAAAGATATTTCCTTATGAAGTTGAAATTTTTTGGTTTTATATAAATTTATTATTAAGTTCAGTAAAATTTTACAGAGACTTTGGATTTCCATTCTTTCATTGTTGCACTTTTGTCCCCTTCCAACCCTCCCCCCCTAGTACACTACCCTCTTGGAAAAGTAAAAGAAAAATTCTTTCATTGTTTTACAAACCCTCCCCCAGGTCCCACTCCACTATGCAGCCTTCACTCTAGACTCCTGTCATGACAAAAATACCTAATCACATATCCCTTTTAAACGGTTTTCTCCCTCATCTGTTTCAATGCAGTATACATTATTTATCCCATCTTTCTCAGTCTCCCCCCAACCCCAAGGTCAGTCCTGTTTTATAACAGTGGAACCATGCAGTATTTGTCCTTTTGTGACTGAGATACTTCACTCAGCATAATGTCCTCCAGGCTCACCCATTTTGAATAATATTACATGAGTTCCTTGTTTTTCAATGCAGCATAGTATTCCACTGTGTGAATATACCACTGCTTCTCTATCCATTTGTTTGTTGATGGGCACTTAGGTTGTTTCTGACTCCTTGCTATTGTGCACAAAGCCACAATAACATGGGTGTGCATATATCTGCTTGGATGTCAGTTGTGGTCTCTTTGGGGTATTTTCCCAGTAGTGGAATTGCTGGATCAAATGGTATCTCTATTTGCAACTTTTTGAGAAAGTGCCACACTGCTTTCCACAACGGTTGCACCATTTTACACTCTCACCAACAGTGAGTAAGGGTTCCAGTTTCTCCACATCCTCGCCAGCATTTGTTGTTTGCTGTTCTGTTAAATTTTGCTATTCTGACTGTGGTGAGATGAGATCTCATAGTTGTTTTAATTTGCATCTCTCTTAGAGCTAGGGATTTTTAACATTTCTACATGTGCTTGTTAGCCAACTGAATGTCTTCTTCGGTGAAGTGTCTTTTCATATCCTGTGCCCATTTTTCTATTGCATTATTTACCTTTATCTTGTTGTAGTGGAAGTTGAAATTTTTGTAGATGGTTATGGCTTATCTCCCCACCCTACCACCTAAAGCCTAAAGCTGAGAGCCAGTTCCTATTTCATAACAAAGTAGGTAAGACCTTCTGATCTGTATCAAAGATGAACTTTTCCATACAAAGGAAGAAAACCTTAACTATTTTAAACTTTAGCTGAATCACTGTTAGGTTTGCTCTTAATCACAGGCATTCTTATTTTGTTATTTTGTTTTTCTGTGTAAATGATGTGCTGAATCAAAGTATTTTTCCATTAAAAAGTTCAGAGCAAGAAAGCCGGCGTTCAGACATCTCATGTAGGCATCTCAAGGCCCAGGAATGTACCCTATAAAAGTAGCTTGGATATCCATCCCCGTGAGTTACTTCTTGATGACCATTAATTCTACTAAAAGTGTGTTTAAGTGCCATGCAAATGACCCCTCTCTGACCTTCTAGAGAGCAGCAATCTTGAAAGAAGAAACCTACAGTCCGTGTCCTGTCATGACTAAGCAGTTAACCAGAAAGACACCATCTTGGAGGTCAGCTTTGTGAGCCTACTGATTTGCATAACTTCTTCTTTTCTTAAATAACCTCACCTTACCCTCTCAAAAGTGTTAAAAAAACTTGAGGTCCTCCCCAGTCCCCTAACCTTAACCTACAACTATTCCCTTAAAATCTTCTCTTGCTGAGACAAATTTGAGAAGCACATACATGTTGTCTCTGTATACAAGTATAGATTAAATCTTCTGCTTTTACCATTCCAACTCCTATCTCCAAAACTGATTTTATCAATAGCAGGTAGCAGAATCATGCTTCTTCAGTAATATCTCTGTCTTCCCCCGCCCCTCTGCATTTATTATCTATCTTCTCTTTCTCTATCTCTCTACCTCTCTCTCTATCCATCCATCCATCCATTCATCAATCTATCTTATCTATCCATCTATCTGGGGAGAGGGGTAAAACTGATTGGTTTGGAGTCGGGTGGGTTTGTTGGTTGTGGGTTTTTGTTGTTTTTTTTTTCTTATTTCACAGATCCCTAAAGCAAGAGGAATTGAGAATAGAATGTATGTTCTACTTTTCACAAAATGGTTAAAGACACTTTGTTAGAAAATGAATAGCTGGACTGTATCACAGTCCTTAGGAAGCAATGATAAAATACTAAAAGTGAGTGGCTTTTAAAAGAAAAGTTTAGGAGTTGAAGTACAATTCTAGAGCCTAGAGGTCCAAATCAGGATACTGGTTCATTGCTTCTGATAGTTCTGAGAGAGAAACTGTTCTTACTTCTTTCCTGGCTTCTGATGGCTGCAGGCAACTCTTAGTGTTCCTTTTCTACTTGTAGATGTATCTTTACACGGTGTTTTCTCTTTGTGTAATTATCTGTATCTATTCTCTTTCATAAAACAGCACATGGAAGGATTGAATAAATTTGTCATAAAGTTAATCCCAACTCATAGCAACCCTAGTTTATAGACTAGAACAGTCCCAAAGGGTTTCCAAGGCTTTAATCTTTATGGACGCAGACTCTGATGTGTTTCGTCTGAGAAGTGACTGGTGCGTGAACCATGGACCTTTAAGTTAGAAATTGAGCTAGTCGTTATTTATCAGGGATCCATCAGAAGGAATTAGGATCACCCTAAGTCTGAAACACTCTCTTTAGAGGCAAAGACAGGAAAACTTTGTCTGACATATTTTGGCCATGTTGTCAGAAAGTGTCAGCCCTTGGAAAAAGATAGCATGCTGGGAAAGGTAGAATATCAGAGAAAGAGAGGAAGTCCCTCAGCAAGCTGGATTGACACTGACTGCAGCAGCGGACTTGAACATGGCAGAGGGCACAAGGACGCTGCAGGTGGGGCAAGGTTCTAGTCTGCTCTTTGTAGGATTGCCATGAATTGGACACATAATAACAACAATTCTGAAAATTTGTCAATTTGAAGCCACCCAGTTGTTCCACAGCACAACAACCTGGCAATCTGCTCCTACAAAAATTACAGCCTTAAAAATCCTGTAGAGTTGTTCTACTCTGTCATGTGAGGCCGCTGTAAGTCAGACTCAACCCCATGGCACCACCAACAACAAAAATCCCGACATGAATTGTTAGCTTAGTCCATAACAAAAGAAAAAGTCCATTTCCCAATAACATCGCATTCATAGGTGAGGGGTTATGACTTCAAACTATCATTTGAGGAAGACAAAAAGTAATTCACCAACTGGCAGAGACACAAAGGATGTAAAGGGACCAAGTCATGTAGATCCAGGAACCCAGAGAGAGTGAGGACTGAGCCAGAGGAAACTACAAATGCAAAGACCCAGAGGCAGGAGTGTGCTTGGGAAGTTGTCGAAACAGAAGAGAATTCAATATAACGGGAGTCCCTTGAGTGAGATGGAGTAGAAAGTTGATGTGGTAGCATGAGTTTATTGTTCAAAATGTCTTTTCTAGCCATTGGTTAACTTTTTATTCATTGATTGATGAACTATTTATGGTATTAAGCAGATAGGATTAAGGTGGTATGCAAGCTCTACCCTGCTGCTATGTTTTTGTTATGTACTGTTGAGTGTGCTGGTGGCCTAGTGGCAAGAAGCTGAGCTGCAATCTCGAAGGCACGCAGTTCAAGGCTATCAGCTGCTCTGCACGAGGATGGGCAATCTCCTCACGTGTGATTAACTGCCTCTGAAAACCCACCAGAAGCTCAGCTATAGGTCAGTTCCTACCCAGCAGTACATAACAACAACTGTTGAGTCAGAACCAACCTATAGCTGCCCCTCCGGCAGGTTTTCAGAGGCAGTATATCACACAGGAGGAGAATGCCCATCTTTCTCTTGCAGCTGGTGTATTTTAATCACATACCTTTGGGTTAGCAGCCCAGTTCCTTACCACTACGTCACCGGGCCTATTAAACTCATAGAAGTTCAGTGCTCACTCTCTTCTGGGACACTTGCTCTTCTGGGACACAGCATCAAGCTGCACTGCAACTTATAGTGTTCAGGATCGGGGTCAGAACCATTGTATATACGGTCACTCTGCATCACAGGAGACCCAACGGCACGTAACAACAATAACATACTATTACAGGTTTAGAAGCAGGAATGGCATCCACTTCCTAAATAACATGCCTCTAAAAACTCTGTGAAGTTTGATAAATGTCAATAGTTGTAAAGGGGCTTCAGGCCTTTTGTTCATAGGCTCACTATAAGATATGCTTTGACTTGAAGGCAAACAACAACAGACATAGCAAAGGTAGACATATAGAGAAGAGATAGAGGCTATTCCCATAATCCAGGAAAAAAAATAAAGGTAGTTCTTCATGTAGTAAGAAATAGTTGGGTTTGGGTTATATCCTGAAGATGGAGCTGATACAGGAGAAAACTGCATAAATTATTCTATTAAGAGTATTATTTTGTTTGCCATCAAGTTGGAACTGACCCTAGTGGACCCGCCAGCTAGTTTTTAGGGACAAAAATTACTCAGGAAGAGATTGCCCACCTTTCTCCTGTAGAGCAGCTGGTAGACCTGAACCATTTACCTTTAGGACTGCAGCACAGCTTCTTACCACTAGGCCACCAGAGCTCCCAGATCATGACTATAGTGGAAGTATTACATTATATTAGTATATATAAGAGAACATGAACCTAGACCTCAAATATTGATTTTCTGAAATAATGCCTTGTTGTTGTTAAGTGCTGTCGAGTCAAGGTGACTCATAACGACCCTATAAACAAAAGACCTGAACAATTGTATAACTTTCATCACTTCTCCAAGTTCACAGAATTTCCTGAGAGAAGCTATTTTGGAAGTGGATGCACTCCTGCTTCCAAGCTTGTTTTTTTGTTTGGTTTTGAGGGTTTTTTAAATTATTATTCTTTTCAATGAAAATTTACAGAGACTTTGGATTTCCATTCATTCATTGTTAAACTTTTCTCTCCTCCCAATACACTACCGTCTTGGAAAAGTAAAAGAAAAATTCTTTCATTGTTTTACAAACCCTCCTCCCAGGTCCGTTCCACTATGCAACCTTTGCCCTGGACTCCCGTCATGACAAAAATACCTAATCACATATCCCTTTTAAACAGTTTTCTCCCTCATCTGTTTCAATGTAGTATACATTATTTATCCCATCCTCAGTCTCCC
>NW_006399820.1:10285349-10291274 GCF_000299155.1 Elephantulus edwardii | reverse complement strand
GTAATATTTGTCCTTTTGTGACTGGGATATTTCACTCAGCATAATGTTCTCCAGAGTCAACCATTTTGAATAATATTGCATGAGTTCCTTGTTTTTTAATTCCTCACTCCTTTCTAAACCTATATGTCTAAAGGCATTAGAATTTCTATTTTCCCCCCATAATTTTACCAACAGTCTCTTCAAAGCAATCTAAGATTTTACTATTAAGCACCGCAAAACTCTTCCAATCCCTACTCATTTCCAATTCCAAACATCTTTTATGTTTTAAGCATATGATTAAGAGTAGCAACCCCCCCCATCTCAATACCAAAGTTTCTCTACATTATCTAATGTTCCTATTACAGAAACAGCATAAATGGTACTTGGACAAACAGAAATTTATTTTCTTATAGAGGGTAGACGTCCAATTCATGGTGCTGAGTCCTAGGGAAAGTTTTATTTCTGTGTTGACCTTGGAGGAAGGTCTTTTTCTTCTCCAAGCTTCTGTTCCTGGATGATCTTTACGTGACTAAGCATTCTCACTATTTCCACTTCTTGAATCCTTGTTTAATCTCTCTTATATCTCAAAAGATATTGACTCAAGACACCTTCTACACTAATCCTGTCTAATCAATGTAGCAAAGACAACTCATTCTCAAATAGGATTGTAATTACAAGCATAAAGTTTGGATCTTACAAGATATATTTTGGAGGGACACAATTCAATCCATAACAGTTGGTTTTCCCTCACTTGCTACTCAAAGCGTCCCGTATTACAATCTTCTTTTATGCTGATACTTAATCCCTGTGCTAGACCTTGTCTAGTTTTCTGCTGAGGTGCTTCTGTACCCCACAGATACCACGTGTCATGTGAGCCCTTGTCCTATACTGATCTATGCCAATCCCACCATGCCCTCTGCATGCTGATATGTGAATTGCAGGCAAGAGTTGAGTAACTGGTGTTTACATTTCTCAGACTATAGCTTTTGAGGAACGTGTGCTTTGCATTCCTATTATCTTCACTCTAGATATTGCTATTCTAATTGTTATTGCATAAATCTAAGGAAGTTAGAAACAGCTCCAAAGATTAGATGTCTTTTTTCTCCTATGACAGAAAGCTTTAAGAATTGATTGTAACCTGAAAATTAGCACTTAACAAGAAAATGCTGGCTGGCATATGTCTTTTTTTTTTTCTTGAAAGTCTGTCCTTTTCTGATTAATAGTATCTAACTATCAGATATACTTTTGGTTGTGATAGTTGGGGCTAAAAATGATTTCATTCCTCCTCCTGGGAGTTTTATTTTTAATAATTTTATTTCCCCCATATGTAGGTGGAATCACAATAGGAATAAGTCTTTTCCTTAGAGTACAGCTTGCTAATGGATTAGTAGGTCCTCTCTCCTTAAATTTATTTTCTAGTAGACAATATCGCTGCTGGTTGCTGTTAAGCTTCCAACTCACAGTAACAGTACAAAGCAATACCCCATGCCACACCATTTTCAGGATCGCTGGTATGCTCAAGCTCAAAGCTACAGCCACTGTGAATGCTGCATGCTTTCCAACCTAGGGATGCCCCTTTCAGCACTATATTGGACAATTGCTGCTGTTGTTCTACATGTCCTAAAATAAGTCTAACTTATAGTGACCCTACATTCCACAGAGTGGAACACTACCCAGCCCTGCACGATCACTGCTGTGCCTGAGCCCACTGTTGCAGACACGGTGCCAATCCATCTTGTTAAAGGTCTTATTCTTTTTCACTGATGCTTTATTAAGCTTTGCTGGTTTAGTGGTAAGAAACTGTACTGCAATCCCAAAGGCATGTGGTTCAAATCCACCAGCTGTTCCGCAGAAAAAGGATGGGCAATCTTCTCCTGTATAATTAACTGCCTCTGAAAACCTGCTGGGGGATCAGCTATGAGTTGGTTCTGACTTGATGGTACACAACTATAACTACTACTATTAAGCATGATATCTTTCAGTCTCTCCTGATAATATGCCCAAGGTATGTGAGATAAAAATCTTGCCATCCTCACTTCTAAGGAGAATTCTGGACGTGCTTTTTCTAAAACAGATTTCTATTGTAATCAACCGGTGGTTTAATAGCTAATCTTTCACTGGTTCTCATTACTTAACCTAGAGGATTTCTTTAGATCATTTTAGTAAAGTAGTACAATTTAATATGCAAAGACTTGTAAACAGAAAATGAAAGAGCAAGGTTGCAACTGAAATTACTCAAGCTGAAAGAACTGAAAAAGAAAAAAAAATTCAAGTCTCAAATTATAAGCCGAAGGATTCTGTGGACAAATATTAAATGATACAAGAAGTATCAAAGAAGGTGTGAATAAAACACAGTTACAGTGGAGGTAACATATGATCAGGAATCTGGTATGGAGGGACCAAGTTCAAGCTGCCCTGAGGGCATTGGTGAAACAGAGGGCTCCAAGAATAGTCAGAATACCCACTGAGACGTTTCAACAAACAGATACAATGCTGGAGATGTTCACTTGACTATGCCAAGAAATTTGTAAGAACGCTACCTGGCTAAATACCTGGGAAAGACCTACATATTCTACACATTCCAAAGAACAGCAATCCAAAAGAATAGCGAAATTATTGAACAGTATCATTAATATCATGTTCAAATAAACTCTTATTGAAATAATTTTAAAAGAGTCAGTATGACGCATTATTAGAGAACAGTCAGAAATTAAAACTGGATACAGACAAGGACATAGAATCATTGCTGATGTCAGGTAGATCTTGGTTGAAAGCAAAGAATACCAGAAAGATGTTTCCCTGTGCTTTATTGATTGGAAAGCACATCCAACTGTGTGGATCATAAATTATGTATAACATTGCAAAGGATAGGAATTCCAGAAAATTGGGCTCATGCTGAACTTGTACATAAGCCAAGAAGCAGTCATTCAAGCAGAACAAAGGGATGCTGAACAGTTTACAATTAAGAAAGGTGTGTCAAGACTCTATTCTTTCATTATATTTATTCAATCTGTTTACTCAGCAAATAATTAGAGAAACTGAACTACATGAAGAATGGAAACTCAAGAGTGAAGGAAGACTCATTAACAACCTGTGAAATGCAGGTGACATAACTTTGCTTATTGAAATTAAACATTTATTTATGAAGATCCAAGACTACAGCCTGCAAATATAATTTCTATCTCAACATAAAGAAAACACAACCCCTAACATTTGGACCAGTAAGCAAAATCATGATAAACTTTGAAAAGATTGAGGTTGTCAAAATTTGTCTTTTACTTGAATCATTTCACTTGGAGAAAGCTTCTCATAAAGATTTTAAGTAAGTTTCCAGTCAGCAAGTATTTACTCCCATGAGAATAGCAGTCAAGAAATCAAACAACAGATTGCACTGAACAACTCTGCTGTCAGAAATCTCTTTAAAGTGTTATGAAGAAAGAGTGTCACTTTGAGGTCTAAGGTGTGCCTGACACACCACAGAATTTTCAGTTGCTTCATATGCATATGAAAGTTGAACAATAAACAAGGAGGACTGAAGAAGATCTGATGTCTTTGAAGTGTGGTGTTGGCAA
The DNA here is from genome assembly GCF_000299155.1 of Elephantulus edwardii. Taxonomy (NCBI): domain Eukaryota; kingdom Metazoa; phylum Chordata; class Mammalia; order Macroscelidea; family Macroscelididae; genus Elephantulus; species Elephantulus edwardii. The sequence continues at coordinate 10,287,723 of NW_006399820.1, read as the reverse complement.
AAAATATTGAGCGTAGCATGGACTGGCAGAAGAACAAACAAACCTGTCTTAGAAGTATAGCCAGAATGCTCCTTAGAAACAAGAACAGGGAAACTTTGTCTTACATACTTCAGGCAAGTTATAAGGATAAACCATTCTCTGGGGCAAGAAGACATCATGCTTGATAAAGTAGAAAATCAGAGAGAGAGAGAGAGCATGGGCGTGAGCGAGACAGGGGAAACTTAACAAGGTCTACACAGTGATTCCAATGATGGGCTTATAGCAGAGACATGGATGAGAACAGCACGGGGGGGGTGGCTAGGTCTATTTCTGTTGTATGTGGGGTATCAGTGAGTCAGAGTCAACTCAACACATTCCCCAACAACCACCACTTAAAAGAAACGCAAGCCCTTCATCTGTTGTGATGGAAATAGTTAGAAACAGATGGCACCTAACATCAAAACACGATTTTTGGATGTAGATTGCCAAACCTTTCTTTCTAGTCTGCCAGTTTGTTACACTGTGATGGTTCTATCTTGCTATGATGTTAGAAGATGCATCACGCTATTTCTAATGCCAGCATGGTCACCTACAGTGGACTAGTTTCAGGAAAGTTTCCAGACTAACAGTAAAGCTAGTAGGCAGTTGTGGTGGTGGTGGTGGTGGTGGTGGTAATTATGTGCCATCGAGTCAGAACCGACCCAAAGCTGACCGTCTAGCAGGTTTTCAGAAGCTAGAAATTACACAAGGGGAAATTGCTCATCTTTCTCCCACGGAGCAGCTGGTAGATTCAAACTGCCTGCCGTGAGGTTGGCATTGCACCTTCTTATCCACTAGGCCAACAGAGATTTGAAGTAGGCAAGATCATCTCTAAATAAGTATACAACGATGAAAGTACTTAAAAAGTGTAAATAATGAGAGATAAGTAAAAGCTAAAGATCAAGAACAGTTGTGCTTTAACTTTTTACTTATAAAACTACTTTGGTGCCCTAGTAGGTAAGGCACAACTCTGCCAAATTAAAGGTAAGCTGTTCAAATCCACCAGCTGCCCTGCTGGAACAAAGTGGAACCAAATCTCCTCCTGTGCAATTTACAGCCTCTGAAAACCTGCTGGAGGGTCAACTATGAGTCACTTCCAACTCGAGGGCACCTAACAACCTATATTATTTCTTTTGGATCGTCATGGTTAAAGCTTGTCCATTTCGATCTCATTTTATTTTGATGATATAGACATGTTGCTGTTAGGTGCCATCTAGTTAACTACAACTCACAGACACATCGACAAATCTGGGCCGTGCCCTGTCCTGCACCATCCTTGTAATCTCTGCCATACTCAAGTCCATTATGACAGTCACTATGTAAATCCATCTTGTTGGAAGTCATCTCTTTCTCTGACCCTCCGCTTTTCCAGCATGCTGCCTCTCTCCAAGGACTAGATCCTCCTGAAAACAGACTCAAATAAGAGAGACTAAGTTTCGCCATATTTGCCTCAAAGGAGTGTGCATGTTCATTGCACTTCCTTCAAGATACATGTGTTTGTTCTTTTAACAGTCCATGAGGTATTCTAATTGTGCCAACATCACAATTTAAAGCATCAATTCTTTTCCAGTCTTCCAAATTAATTGTTCAACTTTGAGATGCATAGGAAACAATAAAAAAAGACCATAGCTAAAATCAGGTGCACCTTAGTCTCTAAATTGACATTGTTGCTCTTTAACACTTTAGAGAGGGTCTTGACAGCCGATTTCCCCAATGCAACCCATCTTTTGAATTCATGACTGCTGCTATCATGAGTGTTGATTGTAGATCTAAGTAAAATGAAATCATTAACAACGTCAATATTTTCACCATCTTTATGACATTGCCTGTTTTTCCAGTGGGGAAGATTTTTGTTTTCTTAATACTGAGATGTAACCCAAATTTAAAAATATAATCTTCTGTCTTCTGCAGCATATGTTTCAAGATTTCTTCACTTTATGCAAGCAAGGTTGTGCGATGTACATAATACAAGTTGTTGATGAGACTTCCTCCAATATTGTCCAGCTTCTTGAATGATTTGCTCAGTATACAGATTGAATAGGTATAAAGAAAAATACAGATACATGGTTATAGATATAGATGATAGAGATAGATAATAATAAGAAGAAGAAGATGGGGGAGAAAACACAACTCCACTGATTTTCACCAATTTGGAATTGACTCATAGCTGACACTCCAATAGTGTTTCAGAGGTTATAACTCACACAGAAGAAGATTGCTTATCTTTTCCTTTGCAACAGCTGATAGACTCAAACCACCTGTCTTTGGGTTTGGCAGGACTACTCCTTAGCACTAGACAATTATGTGGTGGTTGTTGTTGTTGTTATGTGCCGTCGAGTCGCATGCGACTCATAGC
>NW_006399820.1:10270623-10278899 GCF_000299155.1 Elephantulus edwardii | reverse complement strand
CAGTGGAACCATGCAGTATTTGTCCTTTTGTGACTGAGATACTTCACTCAGCATAATGTCCTCCAGGGTCACCCATTTTGAATAATATTGCATGAATTCCTTGTTTTTCAATGCAGCATAGTATTCCATTGTGTGAATATACCACAGCTTCTCTATCCATTAGTTTGTTAATGGGCACTTAGGTTGTTTCCAACTTCTTGCTATTGTGAACAAAGCTGCGATAAACATGGGTGTGCATTCCAAGCTTGTTTTAATCGGGAAGCTCCACCAAACACTGTCCACCATGGGTAACCATTATCGCATTTGACACATCCATGTCACAGTATTTAGCACCACAGCAACCATGAGTTACCTCTGTACAGCAAATGGACTGACCAATGCTATACCACGTAGAATAATGTTTGACCAAAAACCAGGCTGGAAGGCCGCAGATTAAAATCGCCCACATTTGGCTCGGTAGCATCACTTTCTATCCACTAGGTCAACAGAGCTCTCTCATTGTTATTATTAAGTGTTGTGAGTCGTAGATGATTCATAGTGACCCTATGAATGAAAGACCTGAACAACTGTATAACTTTCATCATTTCTCCAAGTTCATAGAGTGGTGTGTGTGTATATATATAAAAAAATGTTTGAAAACATGAGAGATGGAATTTTAGATTGTATAAGTAATATAACTAAACATGGACATTTGAAAAAGAATCTAAGTAAAATTCTAGAAAGGAAAATGTTGACCATTGAAAGAAGAAACTAAGTGTGCACATAAAAAAAAGAGATGAGAGATTTTAAAAGAATGAATGAGCTGGTAGATAGATTTAGAATAAGCTGCCCATAATATAGCACAGGGTAAAAAGTAGAAGAGAAATGGAAAAGGTTAATAGACATGTAGTTTAAAGTGAGAGTTTCAACTTACTGCCATTGAGTCAGAACTGACTCACAGCTGACCTTTCATGGGGTTTCCAAGGCTGTGAATGGAATGGTGGGAAATTGCACATCTTTCTCTCTTGGAGCCACTGGAGGATTTAAATGCCTTATAAAATAGGCCACATTCAGTTGAATCACCTTTCTTGGGAATAGGAACAAATACAGACCAAATCCAATACACTGGCCAGACCACCGTCTTCCAAATTTCCTGGGATAGACTGTTCAGTGCATCCATATTAATTGCATACCTATTCAATCTGTATGATGAGCAAATTGTCAGAGAAGCTAGACTCTATGAAGAGGAACATGGCATTAGGATTGGAGGGAGATTCATCAATAATCTGTGTTATACAGATGACACAACCTTGCTTGCTGAAAGTGAAGACTTGAAGCACTTGTTGTAGAAAATCAAGGAATGAACACTTCAAGATGAATTGCATCCCAATGTCAAGAAAACAAAGATTCTTACCACTGGACAGATAGGCAACATCATGATGGAGAGGAGATTGAAACTGTCATCAGCTTCATCTTGCTTGGATCCACAATTAACACCCTTGTTTCCAGCAGTCAGGAAATGAGGAGATGCATTGCACTAGGAAAATCTGTAGTTAGAGAACTCTCCAAATTATTGAGGAGTAATGATAACAGTTTGAGGACTAAGGTGTGTCCAATTCAGGCTATGGTCTTTCTGATCACTTGCTGTGCTTCTGAAAGCTGAACAATAAATAAGGATGACAGAAAACTAATTTACACCTTTGAGCTGTGGTGTTGGAGAAGAGCACTGAACATCCCATGAGCAACCAAGAGAACAAATAGATATTTCTTTGAGAAGATGTAGCTGGAGTGCTTTTTGGAGTCAAGAATGATGAGGCTTCATCTCACATACTTTGGGTATATTGCTAGGAGAGGCTATTCCTTGCAGAGGGACATGATGCTAGGAAGGGTGGAAGGTCAGCAAAGGAGAGGAAGACCTTCAAGCCGGTGGATTGATGCAGTGACTGCTGCAGTGGGCTCTTGTGTGTCAGGAAGTGTGAGAATGGTGCAGGAGAGGTCTGGGGTCAGATATTTTGTTCATAGGGTCTCTGTGAAGTGTGAAGATGGCACAGAATAGAACAGGGTTCAGATCTTTTGTTGATAGGGTCACTATGAGCCGTACTCGACTAAACAGCACCTAACAACAATAGACTAGGCCACAAGAGCTCTCTGAGGCAGCTGAGGGTACATGAGTTATGAAGATGAAAGTAGAAATACTAGACAGGCTTAATTTTGAGCACTGTGATGGTTTCAACCCACCCAGAGGTACCTCTCGTAGTTGCCTTCAAAACACTACGGAGCACAGTTCTGTTGTGCTTAAGTCTATTGTTCATAAGATCACTGTAAGTGTACTCAACTAAACAATGTCTAACAGCAACCAACTAGGCCTTACCCATTGCCTCACCTGGGAACTCTGAGATGAATCCCAACAGTGGCAAAAATGGTTAAATATCAGATTACTAAACAAATGCTTAGAGGTTTGAGTCTACCTAGATGCATCTAGGAGAAAGAGAGAATAAGGCAGAGGGAAAGGGAGAGAGGAGGAGGAAGGAGGTAGAGAGGAGGGACTGGGAGAAGGGGGAGGGGAATGAGAGGAAGGGAGAGAGAGAATGGAAAGAAAGAAGAGAGAGAGAGAGCACGAGAGTGCAAGCAAGCAGACTTATTATTAATCTGTTTCTTGCACAAACTTGCAAACTGTATGGAGTGCAGTTCTAGTGTGTCACCTGTGGGTTGCCATCCATCTGAGTCAATGGCATGACAACTGGGTCTTCTGAGTTTATTAATTGCTAATTCATTATTAAATGATAAATTCCAATTCACCCTGAATTAAAGTCAAAGTCAAAGACATTGCTGTAGAGTGACACTAAATCACAGCTGACCCTCCAGAGTGTTTTCAGAGGCTATAAATCACATGGAAAGAGATTGCCCACCTTTCTTCCAAGGAATAGCTGACAGATTGGAACTTTTTGCTTTTACTTTTGAGTTGGCAGCATAACACGTTTACCGCTAGGGGATTAGAGCTTCTTCATCCTGAGTAAAAGCTGTCAGTTTAAATCCTTTAAATCAAGGAGCAATGTCTCATGCTCATTTTGACACAGTCAAAAGGTCTTGGATCTTTGGAGTCCAACAGAAGTGAATTTGAATCCAAGTTCTGATATTTAAGAATGCAACTTCGGGCAACACGGGGGGATACATAGGGTTGTATGGCTCAAAAGAGATTGTGAGTGTCAAGACTCTTGTCCATGACCTTTTACTTAGGAGACATTTAAGAAAACAACCAGTTTGCTTTACCACACACCCATCCCTAATTTTGATGATCTAGACAAGAATCCAGAACCTACTCTGAAGTACTAAATGATGTGATTTTAACAAAGTGAAAATAGTTAGATGTGTATCACAAAATTTCTTTATTGTACTATCAATTTTTCAAGACCATTGATCTTATTAAAAGCATGTGAGTTTAAAAATATTCTATTTTCTTGGAAAATTGAAAGGGGTTTTTGTTGTTTGTCTGTTTTAAAATATTTTATCATTTTAAACTTATTTGAGGAGATCTGATAGCATAATATGTTAATGAATTGGGCTGTTAATTGAGAGATCAGTTAGTCAAATCCACCAGCCACTTGGGAAGGGGGGGAAGATGGCTGGCTGTCTCTTCCCAGGCGGGGTTACTGTGAGTCAGGATTTTATCCTTATCACCTCTAATATACGGGGAGTCCATTGTTACAGTCACCCTGTCAATCCATCTCCAATCCATCTCGTTAAGGGATGTCCTCTTTTTTGTCTGACCCTCCACCCTTCCGAGCATGATATCCTTTTCCAAGGACACTCCCTACTAACAAGATTCCCAAAATCTGTAAGAATTCTCCATAAATCAGAATCAATTCAATAGCAACAAATGGGATCTACATATGCTATCATCATATTTTAAGATACATATTCTCAAGCATAGAGCATAGGAGATGCGTTCTAAGAGCTCCAAAATCCTCCTCCTCCTACATCTCCCAAAGCCTTGCCGTTTTCTCTTTACCCTCAAGGCAGCTTCTAAATTGGGTAAACTCACTCACAAGCCCCAAACATTTTTTTTTAATTTTTTAAAAATTCTTTTCAGTCTTACTCACTCATTATGCTTTTAACACACACACACACACACACACACACACCATGCAGAGTTGTTTGGGTACGAAAGGAACTTAAAATTGAAAATGGAAAGCCTTGTTAAACCTATTTAAATTTTCTTTTGCTCTCATTCACCAATTATCCTCCATAAAACAGGAAAAAAGGGAAAATGATTGGAACTAAAATTGGTCCCAGGAACAGCAGTTGGCATAAAAAGATGGCAAAAAATAATGTAGAAAATAAAAACAACATATTTGTCCTTATGTTTAAAGAGTCCCAGTGACTATTCAAGACGTAAAATTGTACAGGGCCCACTTGTCTTCACCAGAGCAGCCAGAGAAGGCTCAAGACAAAGGCCTGCATTGCCTCGCAAAGGACCTTGGGAACAAGATGGAGGCGTGCATGCTCACGATCCACCACAGGAGGGCAGTCATCAAAAGGGAGTAAAAGGTCACGCTTCCCTTCCATTTACACCAGAGGAGTAAATCCAACACTGGGCCTTGGAGGCTATTTTTATAACCAGGAGCCCGCTGCTAAGATTGGTTGAAACAACCACCTAATTTAAAATTTGTTTTTCTTCCATACCATTTTTGTCTTGCTCATATTGTTCTGCTAATGAATTCTCAGAGAAGCTAAAAAAGGATCATCAGTGTTCCTGTCTGTATGACAAAACAGAAAGCAAAGTAATTTGTTTACATCAAACAATCCCAATTAAGCATCAGCATTAAACAGGCTTTATTTTAGGTACACACCACATGCAAATTGAGGATAAAGATGTTCAATCTGCATTTGTATTTTACAAAGGAAGGAAGGGAGAGGTGAATTTGAAATCTGGATCCATTTAAAACTAAGAAATTTAAACTGGAGTTCAAGTTCCGGCTTTATCTTTCAAAAGTTTGCATAGAATTCACTGCCTTAGACGCATTGTCTCTCCATATTACTGATACATGATTTATCTTGGGTAGCTCATTCATCCCATGACTTCCACTGACAAATAGACTCCATAGACTTTGTCTGTTAGATAAGAATCTTGGGCTTCTGGATACCAAGAGGTGATATGTATGTTTACAGATCAAAGCAGGCTCTTGGGTCAGGCAGTTCTGGGTTTGAGTGTTCGCTCTACTAATTACTAGCTTATCTACTGTATGTAACCTTAGATCAATTTTAATTTGTTTGAGCTTCTATTTCCTTGTCAATTGAATATGAAACGTAACAATATATGCCTCTTAAAATTGCAAGAATTCAATTAATCACTTTTTTGCAGGTGCCATGGAGTTGGTTTCAACTCATATTTAACACCCTTCTACCCAGGTCTGGACCACGAACCAGAAAGCCGTGTAACACTTGATCGTGCTAATAATGTGAAACCAATACTTGAATCAAGAGGCAGTCGCCAGAGCAGAGCAAGGAAACACTGCATGGTTCAAAATTGGGAAGGGCGTATGCCAGGGATGTGTCCTGTCTCCATATCTTTTCAACCTGTATACAGAACAGATCATCAGCGAGGCTGGGCTCTATGAGGAGATATGAGAGGTCAAGATTGGTGTTATACAATCTGTGTTATACAGATGATACAACCCTGCTTGCTGAAACTGAGGAGGACCTGAAGCACCTGCTGCAGAGGGTCAAGGACTGCAGCCTTCAATATGGATTGAGGCTCAATGTCAAGAAGACAGAGATTCTCACCACTGGACCAATTAGCAGCATCAGGATGGATGGTGAAGAGATTGAGATTGTACACAGCTTTAGTTTGCTTGACTCCACAATCAACACTCTTGGCACCAGCAGCCAGGAAATTAAAAGACGTATTGCGATAGGAAAGACTGCTGTTAGGGACCTCTCCAAAGTACTGAAGAGTGATAGTGTCTCTCTGGAGACTAAGGTGCATCTGGTACAGGCCATGGTCTTTGCAATCACATGTTATGCGTCAGAGAGTTGGACAATGACTAAGGAGGATAGAAGGAGAATTGATGCTTTTGAGTTTGGTGTTGGAGAAGAGTTTTGAGGGTACCGTGGACTGCTAAGAAAACAAACAGATTCATCTTGGAGAGGGTTAAACCAGACTGCTCCTTGGAGGCAAGGATTCTGAGGCTTCGTCTGACATACTTTGGTCATGTTGTAAGGAGAGAATGGTCCTTGGAGAAGGACATCATGCTTGGGAGAGTGGAAAACAGACACAGGAGGGGAAGACCCTCTAGAAGATGGATTGAGTCAGAGACTGGGGCAATCAGGATGAGTGTGTCGGAGACAATGAGATTGGCACAGGACAGAACAGAGTTTAGGGCTGTTGTACATAGGGTCGCTATGAGTTGCAAGTGACTCGATGGCACATAACAACAACAACAACCCAGGTCTGAGATTTTTCTTTTCTTTTTTTGTTCCTTCATTCACATTATATTTCATATAACCATTTCCATACACTGGATTTTGTAAAATTAATCCCCATTGATCTATGCCCAATATTGCCCCATCTTTTCTGATTCCCACTGGCTCTTTCCTAATTCCTTCACCAGAATGAAACACTCTCCAGTCCTGCACCATAATCACAGTTGTTGCTATGTTTGAGCCCACTGTTGCCATTACTATATCCTTTTATGTATATCCTTTTAAGGGCCTTCCTTTTTTTTCACTGATCATCAAGCAAGGATGTAGTGACCTAGTGGTGAGAAGTTGTGTTGCAATCCCAAAGGCTCAAAGTTTGAATCCACCAGCTTCTCCATGGGAAAAGAATGGGCAATCTCCTCCCATGCCCCTAAATTACTCCCTGTAAATTAAATCCCATAAATTAATGCCTCTGAAACCCCACTGGAAGGACAGCTATGGATCACTTTCAACTCTATGGCACACAACAATAACAACAACAACAACTACCAAGCATGAGGACCTTTTCCAAGGACTGGTCTCTCCAGATAGCACGTCCAAAGTATGTGAGAACACTCACCACCCTTGTTCCTAAAGAACATTCTGGCTATTCTTCCAAGGCGGATTTCTTCATTCTTCTTCCATTCTGTGATATATTCCATTTTTTTACCAATACCACACACAAAAAGGCATCAGGTTTTTTTTTCTTTGATATTGTCCAACTTCTACATGTATATGTCATTGTTTTTATGTGCCATAAAATTACCTGCCATTCATAGCGACCCTATGAACAACAGCCCTAAACCCTGCTCGATACTGTGCCAATTTCACTGTCTCCAACAGCCTTACCTCCCATAATCCCAGTCACTGAATCAATCCACCTCATCAAGGATCTTCCTCTCCTGTACTATCCCTCCACCCTCCCAAGCGTGACATCCCTCTTCAAGGACTGGTCCCTCCTTGCAACATGTGTAAAGTTTGTCAGATGAAGCTTCAGAATCCTTGCCTCCAAGGAGCAGCCTGTTTTCAACCTCTGCAGGACGAACATTTGTTCTCTCAGCATGGTATATTCAATACTCTTCTCCAGCACCACAGCTCAAAGCATCCATTCTTCTTCTATCATCCCTATGTACAGCTCTCTGGTGCATAGCAAGTGATTGCGAACACTTCGGCCTGTTTCAGGCATACCTGACAAAGACATGTAAATGAGGAAACTGAAAACTCTGTGGTTTGAATCTGATGCTCCTTAATCCTCAAAGTAAGAGCAGTCAGGCAGGCCTCGTTTACAAGATGTTATTTTTACACTTCTCTCTTACCAACTCTTTCATTACCCAGCATTTCACATTTGTGACAGTTGTGAAAATCTACTCTCCAACTATTTTGCACATTAGCAATATACATCTGTCAGGAACAAATGAACAAACACTGAGGCATGAGTTTAGAATAATGCTGGATATGATGGTGAAGGGCCATGGTTTTCAGTGATTTGACAGTTACAGAATTAAATAATGTAACAGTTTTGTAATGATTAAATTTGACAATTTTGTACTGCTATAGACAGCTTCTATTTTGTGATGTGATGTAGGCATCCTCTCTTTCCACATCAGACAAAATTTCACATAGTAATAAGCTTTTGGTAACTGAACCATGTTAAGTTTGGGAACCTAACCATGTTAAAGTGAGCGAGCTGTAGAATAGCACCAAGGGCATGATATTGCTATTAGGGACCTCTCTAAAGTACTGAAGAGCAATGGTGTCTCTCTGGAGACTAAGGTGCATTTGATACAGGCCATGGTCTTTGCAATCACTTGTTATACATCAGAGAGTTGGACAATGAC
>NW_006399820.1:10259708-10270218 GCF_000299155.1 Elephantulus edwardii | reverse complement strand
AGAGTTTAGGGCTGTTGTGCATAGGGTCGCTATGAGTCACAAGCTACTTGACAGCACATAACAACAACAACATGATACATGTGGAAACCAAAACAATCAACTAAAAGACAAAAAAGAAAAAACCAAAATGGATGTCAGAAAGTGTATAACCATGCTACAGCACAGTGACAAACACAAAGGGAAGAAATACTGAAGTAAGAGAGATGAACAGAAGATTTTAAAGGGCAAGTGGAGGAGACACAGTAAAGTATTGTAACAAAACGTGCAAAGAGTTGGAGTTAGGAAATGAAAAGGGAAAAATATACTCTCCATTTCTCAAGCTGAAGGAACTGAAGAACAAATTCAAGCCTCAAGTTATAATACTAAAGGATTCTATGGGTCAAATCTTGAATAATGCATCAAAATGAAAAGGAAAGAATACAGTCTCTGTATCAAAAAGAATTGATCCAATCCCAGAGGTAAGTGGTTCGATTCCACCAGATGCTCTGCTGGAGAAGGAGGGGCAATCTCCTCCTGTATCAGTCAGATCCAATTTGATGGTACACACACAAAAATAATAAAATAAAATAGAAAAAAATATTTAAAAAACTAATTGATCAGCACTGAAACATTTCAGGAAGTAGCATATAATCAAGAAGTGATAGTAATGAAAGAAGAAATTAAAGTTGCATTGAAGGTATTAGCAAAAATAAAATAAAAGAACAAACCCGAGAATTGATGGAATACCAAATGAGATGCTTCAACAAACAGATGTAATCCTAGATGTGCTCACTAGCCTATGCCAAGAAATTTGGAAAGTATCTTACCTGGTCAACTGACTGGAAGAGATTCATACTTACCCTCATACCAAAAAAAAAAGTGATCCAAAAGAATGTGGAAATTATCAGTTTCATTACTGTCACATGCAAGTAGAATCTTGCTGAAGATTATTAAAAAATGATTGAAGCAGCATATTGAGAAAGAATGGTCAAAAATTCAAACTGTATTAAGGACAGGTCATAGAACAAGGGATATCATTACTGATACCAGATGTATCTTAGTTGAAAGCAGAGAATACAAGAAAAATTTTTTTCTGACTATATAGACGCCAGGTATTCATCCTATCTCCATACCTTTTCAACCTCTATGCAGAATAGATCGTCTGGGAGGCTGGGCTCTATGAGAAGAAATGTGGGGTCAAGATTGGTGGACGATTTATCAATAATCTGCATTATGTGAATGACACAACCCTGCTTGCTGAAACTGAGGAGGACCTGAAGCACTTGCTGCAGAGTGTCAAGGACTGCAGCCTCCAATATGGATTGAGGCTCAATGTCAAGAAGACAAAGATTTTCACCACTGGACCAATTGGCAGCATCAGGATGGATGGTGAAGAGATTGAGATTGTGCACAGCTTTAGTTTGCTTGGCTCCACAGTCAACAGTCTTAGTACCAGCAGCCTGGAAATTAAAAGGTGCATTGCCATGGGAAAGTCTGCTGTTAGGGACCTCTCCAAAGTACTGAAGAGCAATGGTGTCATTCTGGAGACTAAGGTGCATCTGATACAGGCCATGGTCTTCACAAACACTTGTTATGCATCAGAGAGTTGGACAATGACCAAGGATGACAGAAGGAGAATTGATGCCTTTCAGCTATTGTGCTGGAGAAGAGTACTGAGAGTACCATGGACTGCTAGGAAAACAAACAGATCCATCCTGGAAAGAGTTAAACCGGCGGCTCCTTGGAGGCAAGGATTCTGAGGCTCCGTCTAACATACTTTGGACATGTTGTGAGGAGAGACCAGTCCTTGGAGAAGGACATCATGCTTGGGAGGGTGGAGGGACAGTGCAGGAGGGGAAGGTCTTCTATGAGGTGGATTGATTCAGTGACTGGGATAATCAGGATGGGAGTGTCAGAGACAGTGCAATTGGCACAGGACAGAGCAGAGTTTAGGGCTGTTGTACATAAGGTCACATAACAACAACAACATATAGACACTCGATTGTGTGGATCATAATATAATATGGATAACACTGAGGAGAATGGCAATCTCAATACACTTAATTGTGCTCATATAGAATCTATACGGTCACTAGGAAGCAGTCATTTAAACAGAACAAGGAGTCATTCAAATAGAAAAAACCCAGCTGCATGCTTTAAAATTAGCAAGGATGTGTATCAGGTTCCATTTTTTAACCATACCTCTTCAATTTCAGAGAGCTGGACAATGACTAGGGATGATAGAAGGAGAATTAATACGTTTGAGCTGTGGTGCTGGAGAAGAGTATTGAATATATCATGGACTGCTAAGAGAATGAATAGGTTCATCTGGAGAGGGTGAATCCAGGCTGCTCCATGGAGGCAAGGATTCTGAAGTTCCATCTGACATACTCTGGACATGTTGCAAGGAAGGATCAGTCCTTGGAGACAGACATCATGCTTAGGAGGGTGGAGGGACACTGCAGGAGGGGAAGACCCTTGATGAGATGGATTAATTAAGTGACTGGGGCAATGGCAGGAGATGTTTCAGAGAAAGTGAGATTGGCACAGGACAGAGCAGGGTTTAGGGTTGTTGTACATAGGGCTGCTATGAGTCTCAGACAACTCAACAGTACATAATAACAACAACATTCAATATGTATGATGACCAAGTAATTCAAGGAGATAGGCTACATGAAGAAGAGTATGGCCATCAGGACTTGAAAAACAGCTATTTACAACCTGTGGTACGCAGGACTTGAAGCACTGTCCAAAGAGTAGCAAAGACTACGTACAGTAACACAGTAGTCTTCAACGTGGTCACATCTCAACATCAAAAACCAAAATCTTAACCTCTGGACTAACAAACAGCATCATGGTAGATGGAGAAAAGTTTGAAGTTGTCAAAATTTAATTTTACTTGGACCCACAATCAATTTCCATTGAAGAAACAGTTAAAATATTTTTAAAAACCAAACAAACAACAAACCATATTGTGTTGGGCAAATCAGCTATCAAGGAACTTTTTAAAGAGTTAAAGAATATGGCTATCAGCTTAAAAACTAAAGTGTGTGAGAAAAAACCCACTAAAATGTGACTAACCTAAACCATAATCTTTTCAATTTCTTCACATGCATGTGAAAGTTGGGCAATTAATAAGAAGATCAAAGAAGACTTGATGCCTTTGAGTTGTGGTGTTGATGAAGAGTTCTGAATACAAATAATACGGATTGCCAAAAGAAGAAACAAATCTGTGTTGGAAAAAGTGCATCCAGGCTGCTCCTCAGAGGCAAAGATAATGAGATTATGAGACGACTCCATCTCCCATATTTGTGGCTTACCATCAGAACAGGTTATTGCCTGGAAAAGGACATCATGCTTAGAAAGGTGGAGGGCCAGAGGAGAGGAAAAGCCTCAATGAGAAAGACAGACACAGTTGACTACAAAAATCAGCTTAAGTACAGCAGAAATTGTGAGGATGGCACCGGATTGGGCACCGTTTTGATCAGTTGAGCATAGGGTCGCTGTGCATGAGAGTTGACTCAACGGCAACTAACAACAACCGCAGTAGCATGTGTGTCAGTAAGTGAGGAATGAGAATAATTATCATCAACTTCAACTCCTGGCAACCGCAGGTGTGCAGAATGAAATTGTTTGGTAAGATTTTCAAAATCGTGAACTTGCAGAAACAGATCAATAGCCTTGAATCTTCTGAAGTGCCCAGAGTAGATTTACAAACCTAGTGTTCTTGGTTGGCACAAATCACTAAGTACTTTTCTACTAGTCTGAGGATTGGCAATTCAAATCCTCACAGAGGTGCCTCTGAATACAGACCTGTTGATCAGAGTCTGAAAGGCCAGTCCTGGAAACTGTGGAGCAGTTCTGCTCTGTACATGCGGATGCCATGAGCTGGAATCCCCATGATGGCGGTGACCATAACATCAGTTATACCAAGTGAAAGGAAATGAACACAGCTAAGGCAACATTCCATATGAAATTCTAGAAAAAGACCAAACTGTTAATTAAGTATGGGAATCAGTTTAGTTATTGTCAAGATTTCAGCTTGTCCAACCACAGGACTCCTTAAAGTTGAGGCTAGAGTAAAGAATTGGAGAAGATAAGGTAGAGACTGTGAAGCTATTGGAGAAAAAACTTCTAGCAGAGTGAACAGCCAGCCAGTCTGAAGAGTCTAGGGCAGGAAGGCGCCCAGCTTATTCCTGTGAATACTAGCAAAGGAGCACAGGGGAGCTGAATACAAAGAACGTCTCCAAACTGAATGACCTCTCCTCACACCGAACTATGAAATTCAACACAAAATACAGTGTTGTTGCCTTGTCATGTGTTTCACAAATGTCTCTCTTGAGTCAAAGGTAAATTCTTTCAAAAGCAAGTCTTCAAAGCTATTTTTTTTTATTTCCTTTTCTATCTTTCCTTATGTTCTATTGTCTTTCTTTTTAATGTCTTTGGGTTTCTCTTTCTACCTTTGCTGTGATTTCATAGAGGCAGATAAAGACCTGACAATAAGACCAAAAATTTCCTACGATGCAAAAGTCAGTAAAATTTTAAGAAAACAGAATTTCCTCATTTTCAGGTGCCCTAGCTTCATTCCTGAGCGTTGCTTACTCTGCGCCATGGGAAGAAACTACACTGCAGTCTCAAAGGCACATCATTCGAACGCTCCAGCTGTTCCGCGGGAGGAGGGTGGGCAATCTCCTCCATGTGACTAATAACCTCTGAAAACCCACTAGAGGGTCAGATATGGATCAGTTCAGACACAAAACTTTTGGTACACAAAACACCAATAAACAAAGGATATTTGATATCACTGAAGACAGCAGACTTGGTCAATACTGTTAATCCTGAGAAAAAGAGTATAGAAGAGCATTTGGAAGAGGAGAAAGATCACCATGGGCTTGGCTCAGTTACAAAACTATGTGATAGTGTAATGGCTATCAGGGAGCTCTGGTGGCAGAGTGCATAGACTGTTGGCTGTTCTGCCAACCCAAAGGCAAGGAGACTTGAATCTGCCAGTGACTCTGTGAGAGAAAGATGGACAATCTCCTCCTGAGTGATGCGTGCCTTCAGAAACCAAATGGACAGTCGCTATAAATAGAAACTGTCTGCACAGCAGTAAGAATTCTGACAAAGGGGAATGACAGAAACCAAAAACAAGTACCAGGAGTGGGGTGGTCCAGGAAAGAACTCTAGCTGACACTGCCCCGGGGCTTGCAAGAGATACAAAACTGCAGGTAACATCTCTTACGCCATAAACACACAAAATATTTTATTTATATTTTAATAATTTTTCCTCCCTACTTCTCGGAAAGCATTATCAGGGAGAAATAAACCTCTTTGCAGCAAAACAAGTAAAAATAAAAGCATAAAGAAGTTCAGGAGCCATATCGTAGAAAGAACAATAAAATCATTCTACTAAGAGCCTGAAATGAGATATTTGTTCCAAAATTTTAGTTTATCTTGAAAGTACTTTTTTGTTGTTGCTGTTGCCCAAAGTATGTGAGATGGAGCTTCAGAAACCTCGCCTCCCAGGAGAAACTTGTTTTCACCATCTCCAAGACAGATTTGTTTGTTTTCTTGGTGGTTCATGGTATGTTCAAGACACTTCCCCAACACCACAACTCAAAGGCATCAATTCTTCTTTGGTCATCCTTAGTCATTGTCCAGCTCTCTGACGTCTCACAAGTAATTGCAAAGACAATGGCCTGGATCAGGCACACTTTAGTCACTAGACTGATATCATTGCTGCTCAGTACTCAGGAGAAGTCCCTGACAACAGATTTTCCCAGTGCAATTAATCTTTTTATTTCCTGGCTGTTGGTGCCAAGAGTGTTAATTATGGAGCTGAGCAAGCAGTAATTGTTAACAACCTCAACTTCTTCTCCATCCATCATAGTGCTGCCAATAGGCCTAGTGGTGAGAATCATTGTCTTCTTGATGCTGAGTTTCAATATATACTGAAGACTACTGTCCTTGAATTTCTTCAGCAAGTGCTTCAGGTCCTCCTCAGTTTCAGCAAGCAAAGTTGTGCCATCTGCATATCACAGATTGTTGAGAAATCTTCCTCCAATCCTAATGCAACCTTCCCCCTCATAAAGTCTAGCCTCCCAAATGATCTGTTCTGCAGATTGAAAAGGTGTGAAGACAGGATGCATCCCTGATGCACTCCTTTCATGATTTTGAACCATGCAGTGTTTCTCTGCTCTGTTCTGATGACTGCTTCCTGGTCTAAGAGTAGTTTTCACACGAGCACAGTCAAGTGCTCTGGGATTCCCATTCATCTCAAGGTCAGCCACAATTTGTTGTGATCCCTTAGGAAAAGCAGGGCAGGGGGGAATTAGCCAAACCTCATTGCCATTGAGTTGCACCTGATTCATAGCTGACCCCCCAGCAGGATTTTGGAGGCTACAAACTGCACAGGAAGACATGGTCCATCTTTCTCCTGCAGAGTGGTTGGTGGATTTGAAGAGCCAGAGGCATAGCCTTTGGCTTAGGAGCCTGTGGGTTTCTTTACACACTATGCCACCAGAGCTCCCTAAAGTTTCCTATACACCAGTGCAAAAAGTTGTTGTTGTTGTTGTCGTCATGTGCCGTCAAGTCGTTTGCGACTCATAGTGACCCTATGTAAAACAGCCCTAAACCCTGCTCTATCCTGTGCCAATCACACTGTCTCTGACACTCCCATCCCGATTACCCCAGTCACTGAATCAATCCACCACATAGAGGGCCTTCCCCTCATATACTGTCCATCCACTCTATCAAGCATGATGTTCCTCTCCAAGGACTTGTCCCTCCTTACAGCATGTCCATTCTGCAGCCTCAGAATCCTTGCCTCCAAGGAGCCGCCTGGTTTAACCCTCTCTAGAATGAATCTCTGTTTTCCTAGCAGTCCATGGTACCCTCAATACTCTTCTCTAGCACAACAGCTCAAAGGCATCAATTCTCCTTCTATCCTCCTTAGTCACTGTCCAACTCTCTGATGCATAACAAGTGATTGCGAAGACCATGGCCTGTATCAAACGCACCTTAGTCTCCAGAGAGACACCATTGCTCTTTAGTACTTTGAAGAGGTCTCTAACAGCAGACTTTCCCATGGCAATGCGCCTTTTAATTTCCTGGCTGCTGGTGCCAAGAGTGTTGACTGTGGAATCAAGCAAACTAAAGCTATGAACAATCTCAATCTCTTCACCATCCATCCTGATGCTTTTATTCTCTTGGTTGTGAACTGGAAGATCACCAGTATTTCAGGAGAGGGAAAATATTCCTGTCATTTAAATGCCCAGATAAATTGATCACCAAATTTCTGATAGAAAGGATCCATAAAGAATACTTAATAACATCAGGAAAAAGAATGATTTTGAAGTTGAAAATACTTGTTTTTCATATGAAAAGTCATTCTATCCATTTTCAATAAAATCTTGGGGAAGCGTAGTATATAGAAATTTGAAATGTCACATCTAGTGTTCCTCAATATGTGGGCAATGATATTACCTCAATCATAGTAACCTGATGACCCTAAAAGAAATGGTGCATTTTCAGGCCTTATTTCCCCACTGGAGTTATAGTGAGGTGATCTGCAGAGACGTCAGCTGCCTACTCATGGGCTGCACCCCTTTGACTGTTCAAATCCACTGAAATCTGATAGAGTGTAAGCGATGAGTTGGCTTTGAGGAGGGGGAAGAATTTCCCTGGTGTCCTGGTGTGTTGGACAGCTATCAGGAATGTCCGAGATTCGACCTTACCAGCAACTCCAAGGGAGAAATAGGAATGCATGCCTGTAAAGACTATAACCTCAGAAACCCAACAGAGGGTCACCATGAAGTAAAATCCACTCAGTGACGGTGTGTTGAGTGTAAGGCCTTATTCCATAATAACTAATACAAACAGGCAGAGTTTGGAAATCTGACACCTTAAAGTTCCAGAACTACCGCTATAATCAAAGTGTGGCAGCTGCTAGGTCATATAACAGTACAGAAAGCAGCCCTGATGGCACAGTGATTAAGCACTTGGCCACTTATCAAAAGGTTGGAGGTTCTAACTCACCTGTCAACTCTTGTGGGCGAAGATTTGGCAATCTGCTCCCTCAAAGATTACAGTCTGGCAAACTAATGTCACAAGACATGTATAAATTAAATAGAAAATGAATTTGCTCTGTGATCTTTCACCCAAATGACAATTAATGGCAGAAAAACCTCAACCAATACTATTTGGCAATTCTATTTTGTCACAGAGATGAAGGAGGTCTCTGAGTTGAAGTCCATTTGACAGCACCTAACAACAACAATATAGAAACAGAAATTCAAAGATTTAGAAAAATGTATAATTAGCATGGCCTTCAAACCATCTCTCTTGATATTAATTGCTTGAGCTGAGCTCTTGGCAGCCAATTAAGTGCTGAGTCCTTTGGTAAGTGCCTGCGGTGTAAACCGTCTGGATTTCTGACTGAACTTGATAATTTAAGTGCTCTGAAATCATTCAAAAGAAGAGAAACTGCACTTTTGCCCTCTAAAAGAAACCATATTTATAAGCCAATTCATAAGAAAAATAAAATGACTGATAATATTTCCATGTCTGTTTCCATAACCTGCCTCATGCATGTTACATGCTGTGTGTTGGTGTCTGCTCCATTCCTCATAAGTGAGATGTAAACACGGACCAGCAGCTCCTCGACTTGAAACACCTTCTCTGCCATTTTAGTTCATATGTGTTCCTGAAAGCTGTAAAGCTGTGTCTCTTTAGAAATGTTCTCTTTTTTAAAAAAAGCAAAAATATGCTTCTCCCAGTTAGAGGCCGTAGCTGGAGTCAGAGAGCTTACATTTCATGAATCTCCTTATTCTTACTTTGGAAAATCACTAGAGGATTTAGCAATTTTCTCTTGAAAAGCAAGGTAAACAGAAGGGGCTCACTAATGAGGAGTAAGTGGTTACAGGTTAAGAAAATATGTTATGGTTATTCTATAATCCCATTTATACGTAAGTCTAACCCACGTTCTTAATACACATGGAACATAAAAATCGTAATACACGTATAACGTACTGAGCAAATACACCAGCTTACATTGCAACGTCCACCATCATCATCTATGTCTGGCAGTGGCAAATGCTTTTGCATTTGGTAAGCCCCTGTGGGCATGTGTGAAAGGCTAGATCTGTTACAAAACATCTGCAAGAATTTACATCTTGGGGTGGGGAGAACCTAATACATTAACATTAAAACACATATTAGTGTAATTTACTTTCTGTAACCTAGTGGAAAATAGGCATTTAAAATAACATAATGTTGGATTTAGTTGTTGTTATGTGCCCTCGAGTCGCTTGCAACTCAGAGCGAACCTATGTACAAGAGCTCTAAACGCTGTTCTATCCTGTGCCAACCTAGCCATCTCAAACACACTCATTCCCACTACTCCAGTCACAGAATCGATCCATCTCATCGAAGGTCTTCCTCTCCTTCACCGCCCCCCCACTCTACCAAACATGATGCCCCTTTCCAAGGACCAGTCCCTCCTTGCAACATGCCCAAAATATGTCAGACAAAGCTTCAGAATCCTTGACTCCAAGGAGCATTCCGGCTTTACCTTCTCTACGACAAACCTGTTTGTTCTCCTAGTAGTCCATGGATTTAGTAGACACTGTAATTAATGACTTGATTACAGTAATTAATAGTAGAAGCAAAATATCTGAGTGATAGCCCACAAGTTACATTAGCCTCCAACTCATGAAGACCTTACGCATGAACAAACACAGCTGTCATCTCCATGATCAGTTGCAGATCTGACCTTTGTGATGATTTTCAGAAACAGATCACCAGGACTTTCTTCCTACTCATCTGAGTCTAGAAGCACCACTGAAACCTGGTCTGCATTATAGCAACAAGCAAGCCTCTATGAATGGATGGCCCATGGCTTCAATGAATTCCAATGTCCAATACTCTATTCCACATTTCCCTCAAAGAAGTTGAGAATTCTACAGTACTGAGTCATTGATACCCTCTCCAAAAGAGCATAAGGCTTACCTTTAAATACATAAAACTTAAGACTATCTTTTTTCCATATTTTCCGATCAGAACATAAAAAAAAAATTCGTAATTACCTCCATTGTTTGCTTCAGAAGGGATAGGGAAATCCATGAGCTGCTCCAAAAGAGAAAGATGGGCAATCTCTTCCTGTGTGATTTACTGTCTCTGAAAACGCACCTGAGGGTCAGCTATCCTGGGTCAGTTCCAACTCAATAGTATACAACAACAACAATAACATATTTGACTTAGGGAGCTCTAGTGATCTAGTTTAAGGAACTGTGCTACTAACACATAACCATGTTGTTCAAATAGACATGCTGTTCTGCTGGAGGAAGATGGGCAATCTTCTCCTGTGCTATTTTATAGCCTCTGAAAACCCACTGGAGGGTCAGTTTTGAGTCAGTTCTGAAGTGATAGCACATGCTGTTGTTGTTGTTGTTATGTGCCATTGAGTCACTTACGACTCATAGTGACCCTATGTACAACAGCCCTAAACTCTGCTCTGTCCTGTGCCAATCAC
>NW_006399820.1:10256860-10258353 GCF_000299155.1 Elephantulus edwardii | reverse complement strand
TCTATTCCTGGAGCCTTATTTTTTGCCATTTCCTTCAAAGCAGCTTGAACTTCTTCTTTAATCACCATAGGCTCTTGCTCATATGTTATCACATAACAACAATAATATTCAATGTACTACTTTGTACTTGTTGCAAGGCGGAATCAGTACTTGGAGAAGGGCATCATGCTTGGGAGGGGGAGGGACAATGCAGGAGAGGAAAACCCTCAATGAGATGATTGATTCAGTCACTGGGGTAATGGGGATAGGCGTGTTGGAGACAATAAAATTGGCAACGGATAGAGCAGGGTTTACAGCTGTTGTGCATACAGTTGCTATGAGTCACAGGTGACTCGATAGTACATAACAGTAACGACAATTAAAATTAACTTGCTTTTCTATCTAACCAATTCAGTTGTGTCGTTGAAATAATTCTTCTTATTAAATAATTCTAACTCAATACAGGCCACTATTTTATTGTCTCTATTTCCATGTTCTCTGGTATTCCCCGCTTTCAGCTAAGATCCATCTAACATTAGCTGCAATATCCTTAGTACCACGACCCCTTCTAAACCCAGCCTGGAATTTCGGCAATTCTCTGCTGATGTGTTGTTCCAGTCGTTTTTGGATAATCTTCAGTAGAATCTTGCTTGCATGTGAAATTAATGATATTGTTCTATAGTTTCCACACTCTGTTGGGTCACCCTTCTTTGGGATAGGAACAAATATCGATCTCTTCCAGTCAGTTGGCCAAGTGGTTGTTCTCCAGATTTCTTGGCACAACTTGGTGAGCACATCCAGGGTAGCATCTGTTAGCTGAAATATGTCAATTGGTATACCATCTATTCCTAGTGCCTTATTTTTTGATATTTCCTTCAAAGCAGCTTGAACTTCTTCCTTCATCACCATAGGCTCTTGCTCATATGTTGTTTCATGAAATTCTTCTGTGTCTACCAATTCTTTTCGATACAGTGACTTAGTATATTTTTCCATCTTCTTTTAATATTTCCTGGATTATTTAATATTCTGCCTAAAGTATCCTTGATTATAGCAACTCGAAGTTTGAATTTGTTCTTCAGTTCCTTGAGCTCAAGATATGCTGAGCGAGTTCGGCCCTTTTGATTTTCCGACTCCAACTCCTTGCACATTTCATTGTAATATTTTCTTTGTCATCCCGTGCCGCCTTTTGAAATCTTTTATTCAACTCTTTAGTATCTTGAATTCTTCCCTCTGCTTTGGCTTCTCTGTGCTGCAGTGTAATTTTCACAATCTCTTTTGACATACATTTTGGTCTTCTCTTCCTCTTGTCTTTGCAATGGCCGTTTGCACTCTTCCTGGATAATACCTTTGATATCTTCCCACAACTAATCTGGTGTTCGCTCATTAGTGTTCAAAGCCTCAAACCTGTTCCTGAACTGGTTCTGAAATTCAGGTGGGATAGACTCAAAGTCATATTTTGGTTCCCGTGGACTTGGTTTAATTTTCCTCAACTTCAGCTTGAACTTGCATATGAG
>NW_006399820.1:10235852-10255730 GCF_000299155.1 Elephantulus edwardii | reverse complement strand
AAGGAGGGACAGATCCTTGGAGAGGGACATCATGCTTGGTAGGGTGGAGGGACAGCGCAGAAGCGGAAGGCCCCCTATGAGGTTGATTGATTCAGTGACTAGGGTAATCTGGATGGGTGTATCAGAGACTGTGTGATTGGCACAGGACAGAGCAGAGTTTAGGGATGTTGTACATAGGGTCGCTATGAGTCGCAAGCAACTCAACAGCACATAACAACAACAACAATTTCCATGTTCAAACAAGCAGGCTCTGTGCTGGATGGGAGCAGCCTAGGGATCATTTTTCACTGGCTTGAAGACTCTTGTTGGGAACCAATGAGAGCCTGATGCATGGGTCTGCAGCCTGGTTTTAATTGTTTTTTAAATGAACACTCATAAGTGGTATAGCACTGTTCTGTCACTTCTCTGTATTGAGGTAACTTTGGGTTGATGTGATACTGAACGTTGTGACATTGGTCTGTCAAGTGCCGTAACAGTTACACATGGTTGACAATGTTTGGTAGAGCTCACAGATTAAGACAGGATTAGAAGCAGGAGTAGCATCCACTTCCTAAATATGCTGTGGAAACTCTATGAACTTAGAGAAAGGACAATAGTTAGAGAACAAGGCTACAGTCTTTTGTTTATAGGGTCGGTACTAGATGTGACTTAATAATAACAGCAGCAGCAACAACATATAACGCCAAAGCCCTTGTCTTCCATTTTGGCTTCGGCGAAGGAGCTGGACTCTGTACTATGATGCTCTTGTTTTGGTTGAGGATCTGTGTGCATTGTTACATAGTTTTTATTTAAGCCTCTTGTTCAGAGTCAGCAAGACTTCCAGGAGGACACTTGAATTTAAGTCCAAGCCCTTGTCTCCATTTTGGAGACTGGGTGAAGTAACTAGGTGAAGAAACTCGTAGAGGTCCAAGTTTTAAGGCAGGTTTGGAAGCAGGAGTAATATCCACATCCTAAACCACATGCCTCGGGAAACTCTATAAACTTGGGGAAACGGTAGTTCTAGAAAGTCCTCAGTTCTTTTGTTCATGGAGTCACTGTGAGTCATGTGCAACTTGATGGCAGTCAACAACAATATTCCCATGTTCAACTCTCAAAGAATATTTTCTCTAGAGGGAACTTATCATGTAACCTCTCAAACAATAATCAATTCTACCATATACCATTCTTGTTAGGAAATTTGGAGGATAATTGTTTGGACAATGTATAGGAAGAGATCCATATTTGTTTCCATTCCCAAGAAAGATGATCCAATAGAATGTGGAAACTATCTAACAATATCATTAATATCACATGCAAGCAAAATATTGAAGATCATTCAAAAATGGCTAAAACATTACATAGACAGGGAACTTCCAGAAGTTCAAGAAAGATATAGAAGAGACCATGGCAAAGGGATATCATTACTGATGTCTAATGAATCCTGGCTGAAAGTAAATAGCAGAAGAGTATCTATTTGTACTTTATTGATTATGCAAAGGCATTTAACTGTGTAGATCATAACAACTTTTGGCCAACATTGAGAAGAATAGGAATAACAGAGCACTTAATTATGCTCATGGGAAAATTATACCTAGACCAGGAAGCATAATGACCTTCTCAGGGCCTGGTCCTTCCTAATAGCATATATACAGTATGGAATCTCTCTCTTTTTTAAAATTTTCTACTAATGTATTTAGAAAATTTGAATACATTGCGAACAGTGTGAGGAAACACTACATGGTTTAACATTAACAAGGGAGTGTGCCATGATTGTATTCTCTCTCTATAGCTATTCAATTTAGACTCTATTAAGTGAAATGTGGCATCAGTATTGAAGGAAAACTCATCAATAACCTATATTATGCACATGACACAACCTTGCTTGCTGAAAGTGAGGAGGACATGAAGCATTTGTTGCAGAAGATCAAGGAATGCAACTTTCAATATGGACTGCATCTCAATATCAAGAAAACAAAGATTCTTACCACTGGACCAATAGGCAGTTTCATGATGGATAGAAAGGAGCTTGAAACTGTCAACAACTTCATCTTACTTGTATTGACAATTAACCACCTTAGTACCAGCAGTCAGGAAATCAGGAAATCAGGAGATGTGTTGCACTGGGAAATTCTACAGTTAGGGACCTCTCCAAGTTATTGAGGACTAATGACGCCTGTTTGAGACTAAGGTGCATCTGATTCAGTCCATTGTCTTTCCAATCACCCACTATGCATCTGAGAACTGGACAATGAATAGGGATACAGAATAATTAATGCCTTTGAGCTGCGGTGTTGGAGAAGAGTATTGAATATTTCATGGACTGACAAAAGAATAAAAAAATATGTCTTGGAAACCGTGCAGCCAGAGTGTTCTTTGGAGACAAGGATGATGAAGCTTTGCCTCACATATTTTGGACATGTTGCTAGGAGGCATTATTTCTTGGAGAGGGACATGATGCTCAGAAAGGTCGCTGAAGAAGAGGAAGACCCTCAACTAGGTGGATTAACACAGTTAATTAACAGCTGCTATAATGAGCTCTAAGGTGCCAGGAAGTGTGATGATGGCACAGGATAGGTCAGGGTTCAGATCTGTTGTTCATAGGGTTGCTATGAGTTGTACTCAACTCAATGGCACATAACAGCAATAACAATGCTATATTCTGTATTATATGTGCATATAATAGATCATATTTTTAGAAAACAAAATAAAGCATAAAAATGAACACTTACTGTTCAATATGACTCATAGTATCCCTATAAAACAGGGAGAAACTGTCCCAAAGAGTTTCCATAGCTGTATTTTTTCTATTTTTTTTTTCTTTCTCTAATTCCAATGCCACACTCCTCTTCATAAAGTCCAGCTTCTCAAGTGACTTGTTCAATATACAGATTAAATAGGTATGGAGAAATGATACAGCCCTGATGCACAACTTTCTTGAATCACTCAGTGTTCTTTTGATCTCTTTGGACAACAGCTTCTTGGTCCAGATATAGATTTTGGGTTCTTTGGGCAGTTTTTTAAAGTTTATTATTAATTTTAATGAAAGTTTACAGAGATTTTATATTTTCATTCATTCATTGTTGCACTTTTCTCCCTGACCAACCCTCCCCTGCCCAGTTCGCTCTTTTCTTTGAAAAGTAAAAGAAAAGTTCTTTCATTGTTATTCAATCCCTCCCCCCAAGTCCATTCACTATGCAGCCTTCATTCTGGACTCCAATCATGACAATAATACCTAGTCATATATCCCTTTTAAGCATTTCTCTCTCTCATATGTTTCAATGCAGTAGACATTATTTATCCCATCTTTCTCAGTCTCCCCCCAAACCCAATGTCAATCCTATTTTACAACAATGGCACTATGCAGTATTCGTCCTTTTGTGTCTGAGATATTTCACTCAGTATAATGTCCTCCAGGGCCACCCACTTGGAATAATATTTTATGAGTTCCTTGTTTTAGCTGTCTTTTTACAGATGCAAATGGCTAAGCTCTATGCTGATAACTCAAAGGTCAGTGGTTTGAACTTTTATTGGTAACCCTTTCAGGAAGTTCTGCTCTGACCTCCTATGGCCTAGGGTTGCTATGCGTCAGGATCCATGCAGTAACAATGGGTTTGGTTTTGTTGTTGTTTAGGTTTATTTGAGAGTTGACTTAACAGCAACACTAAGCACAATAGAACAAAGCAATACTCGGCTCTGCATCATCCTCACAGTATTTGCCATGTTTAAGCCCATTATTGTAGCTGCTGTGCCACTCCATACCACTCACAGAATTCCTCTTTTCAACTGACTCTCTACCAAGCATCATGACCTTTTCAGGGCCTGGTCCTTCCTAATAGCATATTCACAGCACAGTATGCAGTATCTCTCTCTGTCTCTCTGTCTCTCTCTCTCTTTCTCTCCTCTCTCTCTCTCTTTAAATTTTCTACTAGCTTATTTTGAAAATTCAAATAAATTGTTTGCAAGAACAAATTCTTTCAATATCCTTCACCTCCTCTCTCTCTCTCTCTCCTCTCTTTCTCTCTCTTTAAATTTTCTACTAGCTTATTTTGAAAATTCAATAAATTGTTTGCAAGAACAAATTCTTTCAATATCCTTCACCTCCCCCCATCAAATTGTACAACCCCACGATTAATCTCCCTTCCCCCTGCACGTCTTCATCCCTCTGCCTCCAACATCTTCCACCCCTCTTGGATCCTTATACTCATTCTACACTAACGGTTTTATATAATATTTCTCCTTGTGGGACTTAGTTCACTCAGCATAATGCTCTCCAGTCCCTCCCAAGTTAGGTAATCATTTACAAAACCATTGCTCCTGCATGCTGTGTAGTATTCCATTGTGTGAATATACCATACTTTCTTGTTTGTGGTTGGATATTTGGGTACGGAGTCTTGCCATCTTCATTTCTCAAGAGCATTCACACTATACTTCTTCCAAAACAGATTTGTGTGTCCTTCTCATACTCTGTATAGAGTCAATATTCCTTACCAACACCATAATATAAAACTATTTTTATTCAATAGTTCTTACTTGTCAAGCTTTTGCATGTACAAGAGATAATTGAAAATTCCATAGGTTGGCTCAGGCAAACCTTAGTTCTCAGAGTGACATTGTTGCTTTTGAACGTTTTATAGAGGTCTTTTGCACCAGATTCCATTCAGTTTATTGACTGCTGTTTCCAATGAGCATTGACTGTGGATCTAAGGAAAATTAAATCCTTGACAATTTCAATCATTTCTCCATTTATCATGTTGTGAAAATTTTTGGTTTTTTTTTTTTAGAAGAGCTGGCAATTCTCTTTCAGTTCCTCAAATTTTAAACCCTGAATATCTTAGATTCTTTCCAGGCTTTTTCTTTTTCTAGTCTTTGGCTCTTTCTTGAAATCACCCCCTTGTAATTCTGCCAAATGTAAACAAAGCTGCATTTCAGCTTCACTCTTACAAGAGCTGTGTTTAGACTATGATTTGCTCCAGGATGGTGTTTTCCAAAGAGAAGACTTTGATCTCTGCACAATCTTTGCAAGTGATTTAAACTATATGCATAGATAGAGAAATATTTGATGATTATAACTTAAGTTGGAAGGAAAAGAGATTTAGCTAGGAGTCATTAAGACTTACATATGGACAGCCACTCATATGATTAAAAAATGCAAAAATACCTTACAACACCCATTGAAATAATTACTTTTCATTGTTAGTTGCCATCAAGTCAGGCCTGACTCACTGTGACCATCTGCATGACAGTCCTATCCATGCTCACAGTCATCGGTATGTTTGCTCCCACTGTGTGTCCATCTGTCTCACTGAGGGTTTCCTTCATTTTCAGTGTCCTTCTCTTTTATTAAACATGGTTGCTTTTTCCAGTGACATGCCGAAGATAAGCAATCCAAAGACTCCATCTTATTCAACAATGGATTTTATGATACAATACCTTTTAGGTGTCATGATGCCACTAAATCCACTGCCAAACAGTTCCAACTCACAGAGATTAGGGTTCTGGTCACTTAGTGGTAAGGAGTTGTAATGCCAATCCAAAGCATGTAGTTCAAGTCCACAAGTGCACAATCTCTTTGCATGCAATTAACTGTCTCTGAAGACTCACTGGAGGGTCAGGTTTGGGTTAGTTCCAACTTAATGGTACCCAACAACATCGTCAGCAACAAATTTTTACAGCAAGGAGACTGTCCATCTTTCTCCCTCAGAGACAATGATGGATTTGAGCTGCTTACCTTTTGGTCAGCACATATGTACTACACCACCAGGGCCCCTCGTGATATCACCAGAACACAGAGTATAGATCAGTGAGTGTTCTAACACCTGAGGGAAGAGAGAGTTTGGAAGGAGGAGAAAGAGAAACCTTGGAGGAAAATTAGGCATGGTTGCTGCCAGGTATAGGATTCATTTTGGGAATGATAAAAGTGTTCTAAAATTAGATAGTGGTAATAGTTAGGGAGCTCTGGTGGCCTAGTGGTGAGAGTTACACTGCCAGTGCAAAGGCAGGCAGTTCGAATCCACCAACTGCTCCAAATGAAAAAGGTGGACAATCTCCTCCTACTCTATTTACAATCGCTAAAAACCCACTAGAGGGCCAGTTTTTAATTGATTCCAACTTTACAGGATATACCAACAACAAGGATTGTACAAGAGAGCTTAAGTGGTCTTGGGGGTAGGGAGTTGTGCTGCTAACTCAAAGGTGAGCAGTTCAAATCCACCAGCTGCTTTTGCAGGAGAAAGATGGACCATCTCCTCTGAAAACCCACTGGAAGATCACCTATGAGCCATTTCCAAGACAGGAGTGAGAATGAGAATGAGAGAGAGAGTGCGAGAGAGAGAATGAGAATGAGAGGGAATATGATTGCATAAATCTACGAAAATACTAATGTACACTTTAAAAGGGTAAATTTTATGGCATGCGAACTTCACATCTCCAGAAAGCTGTTCTAAAAAAAAATGGCCTTATAAAACACAAGCCATGGGACATTTTTTAAAGGAAGGCAGAATAAGAACAATAAGAAGCAGCTCAGCCTTCACACACTACATCCAGAGTGAGGTCTGGCTCACCGGCCCGAGCTGGCTGTAATTTGGCTTCAGGCTGTTAGCAGCCAATGCAAAAAAGAAAGCGTGATCAATGACAAAATTAGACTGTGATACAGAACCATACGACTATTCCTGGCATAAAGGACAGAGAGAAATTTCCTCCAGGGCTTTCATAACGAGGACACTGTGCAAAACAGGCAGCATCCTCTGCACCATTCTTGCATTCATGGGACGGATGCTCCTCCTCATTTCAACAGGCATGGGTTGCTCTGGTTTTAACCCTATCAAACAGTGCAGTCCTGAGTAAATAAGGACCCGAATGCCAGGCCATGAGTATTATAATTCTATACTGTATCATGGATTAGGTTAGTTGTCTGGCTTCTAAGGGTGTTTTGCTTATGACTGACTTTGAGGAATGAATCTTCTACTTATTCTCCTTTGTTCATTTATCCAAATAATGCTCTTTTTTTCACCTGAAAATATAAAGCCAAACCTACTGCCATGAAGTCAATTCCAACTTGTGGAGACCCTCCATCTGGTTTCTGAGGTGGTAAATCTTTACAGAAGGAGATTGCCTTTCTCTTACAGAGTGATTAGTAGATTCAAACCACTGGCCTTTCAGTAAAGCCCAACTCAGCCTGTCTTCATCACTCTAAAAACATTCCAGAATTACTCATAATCTTTATAGCTCTTACCCACCCATCATGTTCATATGTTTATTATCTATCTATCTATCCTGAAATATAATTTCACAAACTCAGGGAATTTGTTTTACACACAACTGTATCATTCGTGAAAAGAACTGGGCCTGGTATGTAGGAAACATTCATTAAACAATTGCTGAATGAAAGGGTATTTACATTTGCATTTTAGGAAATTTCTCTGGTAGCAGTATGGACAATGAGTTAGAGCGAGAGGATAGGGTTAGAGAACCCAGCTGCTTGATCACCTTTAATAAGCATACAAATGATGGTGATGACAGCCAGCATGGTAGCAGGAGGGGCACAGAGAGATGCAGGGATACAGAGATATTTGGGAAAGAGAAATAACTTTAGGTAGAGGGTTCATCCACTGAGCTGGGAAACTCAGGGGGGAGATACAGGTTTCACGAGAAGATCTTTGTTTTGGGCTCACAGAATGAATGATCCCAGTGGCCATGTTCCATGGGCAGGTGGAGTTATGCAGCAGTGAGATCTGGGCTAGAAATGGAGACTCAGCCATTCACATATACCATCCTAGGGAAACACTGGTAACTGCCGAGCAGAAGTTAGCTGGAGGTCATGCTTTTGGATAATGACTTGCAAGTGCATATTCGGTTCTGCCAGTTAATTTCAAACTCAAGTGCTTTCATAGTTATCCGAGTCAGAGAAATTTCAAAAGTTGTGTGTGGAATTCAGGAAATAAAATTTCTATTTTAAAAAATCAAAGTAATATTAATATTATTGTATTTTGTTTTTTAAATGTAACTAGATGGGTTTTAATGGATGAAGCAGGTTCATCCTAAAGAGGGTGAAACCAAGCTGCTCCTTGGAGGCAAGAATTCTGAAGCTTCATCTGACCTACTTGGGACATGTTGCAAGGAGGAACTAGTTCTTGGAGAAGGACGTCATGCTTCGGGGGGTGGAGGGACAGTGCAGAAGAGAAAGACCCTTGATGAGATGGATTGATTCAGTGACTGGGGTAATAGGAGTAGGTGTGTCAGAGACAATAAGATTGGCACAGGATAAAGCAGGGTTTAGCACTCTTGAATATAGGGTCACTATGAGTCGCAAGCGAGTCAACTGCACATAACTACAACAACAACAACAACATTCATTCTTTAGGGGAGCTCTGCTGGCCCAACTGGTAGAGAGTTGGGCTGCCAATCCAAAGGCAGGTGGTTCAAATCCACAAGCTGTTCAAAAAAGAAAGATAGGCAATCTCCCCTGGTTTGAATTACTGCTGGAGAGTCAGCTATGAGTTGGTTCTAACTCAATGCTAATGAGTTTGAGTTCTGTGTCTGATTCAGTGACAACTTTCAACAATGAATATCTGATGTTAAAGGCAGAATCAGGCTTGATTTCAGTTATGAGAGTAAACTAGTTGAGCTAATAATACCAGGTTTTGGAGACTCCAGAAAGTAATGGTAGGAGACTCTTTGAATAGCTAGCCGAAGCCTTCTCCAACACATCCATTTGCCTCCTCCTACTATCGAGTCCTCCTTGTAGTTGGAGGAAGTCAAAAAGCCCATGAGGCACAGCAGAATTCTGCCCCGGTAGATGCTTGCAAAGACCTTGTCCTCTTCTCTGCACTCCTTCATCCCTCTGTACAAAAGGGCCAAATGCTACAGTGGATTAAGAGTTGTTCTAATCCACTAATTCTAATCCATTTAGTTGATCCAGGAGAGAAAGCTGAGGAAGTCTGCTTCCATAAAAATTTACAGTCATGGAAACTACAAGGGATGAGAGCTCAGCTCTGTCCTACAGGGTCTCTATGAGTTGGAATTAACTCAAGAGCAGCGGGTATGTACGCCCTCTGGACATGGCAGGTTTTACTAAAGCACTCATCTCCCACCTACAAAGAAAATGGCCAAGGGACTCACACAGCACAAACCCTGATTGGGCCTCCCGACTGACCAAACCCCATCAACTCCAGACTTCTTTTTAATACAATTTTTATTTTAATTGTGATTTTACTGAACGCTTACAGAAAAGTGAGATTTTCATTTATTCATTGTTGCACATTTTACCTCTCTCCCACCCTTCCCCCTCCCCCAGTTCACTTTTCATGTTTTTAAATATTCAATCATTGTTGCAAAATTGCAGTTGCCTCCTCTCCTGCCCCTAGTTCTCTTTGCAATGTACCTCTTATTCTAGGCTGTTGTTGCATGTATAATGCCCAATCATATAGTCTTTTTAAACAGTTCTTTCCTATTCCAAATTTCTTGTGTGAGAAAAAGAACTCTATTTTTTTTAACCTTTCCTTTTTTTATAAAGTTTTTATTTTATACTGGTTTACTTACAAAGTTCACATACATTGTTTTTCACACTATACTTTTAAGAGCTATTGTGTTTCTGGACTTTTAAGAGCTATTATAGATGAGTTTTTTGTTCCTATAGATAAATCTGATCCTAACCAAGCACTACCAGAGTAGGTCAATTTGAAAAGAAAAGAAGGAATGAAACCTCTCAGAATATTTTTGGGTGAGGTTCAGTTAGTTATCTGCATGGTTGTTAATTTCCTAGAGCTGCAGTAACAAATTCCCACAAACTCTTGTTCATTAGGTATCATTGAGCCAGTTCCAATTCTTATTTAAAACACCAAAAAACCTCAAAACACCTAAACACACACACACACACACACACACACACACACATCTCAAACTAATTGCCTTCAAGTGGCAACTGACTCATAGCTCCAGCAGATTTCCAGAGGCTGTAAATCACACAAGGGGAGATTGCTCATCTTTCTCCCTCGGAGGGGCTGGTGGATTCAAAGTACCAGAGAGGAGTCACTTTTGAGTTCACAGTGCTAGTCCATACATGACACCAGCGCTCCATAGAATAAAACAGCAAACCATTTAAAGTGTTCTCTCCCAGTGCTGGAGACCAGAAGTCCAAACTCCAGGTGTCAGTAGGACCACACTCTCTCCTAAGATTCTAGGTGAAAATCCTTCTTTGCTTCTTCCTAGTTTCTAGTGAAACTCTGGTGGCCTAGAGGTAAGGAACTGTGCTGTCAACCCAAAGGCATGTGGCTCAAATCTACCAGCTGCTTTAACAGGCAAGCAATTCGAGTGCAATTCATTGCCTTTGAAAACCCACTGGAGGGTCAGCTACAAGTCAGTCCCAACTCAGTGGTACACAACATCAACAAGTTTCTGGCAATTCTTGACATTCCTCCTTAGTTTGTACCTATAGGATGTCAAGCTCTGTTTCCATTGTCACTGTTTTTTCCTTTGTCCTTGTGACATCTCTGTGTATATGTATCAAACCCTCTCCCTCCCCTCACTGCTACCAGCCATTGAATTTAAGGAGAATCCATTGTGTCATCATCTTACCCTGATTATATCTGCAAAGATCATTTCCCTATAAGGTCACATTCCCAGGTATCTGAATTAAGACTTCATCATATCTCTTTTAGGAAACACAATTAAACCCACTACGTAGTTTCCCCAAAACTGATTATGAGATGCCTGTCTTCCCAACTGGGAACAACTCGTGTAAGATGTTCTTCATGCTCACTCCCGTTCTGTTGCTGTCAGTTCAATTCTGACATGTGCTATAGAGTAAAACTGCTCCTTAGGAGTTTCTAGACCTTTATTCTTATGGAAGCAAATCACCAGACCTGTCTTCCATGGAGCCATTGCGCGGACTTGATCAGCCAACCTTTTAGGTTAGCAGTCAATCAAGAAGTACTTACACCAACCTAGCACCTTATTTCCTTAATAGATCTATTTTCATTTTTATAAGAAAGCAGCATCTAGGATGAAAAAGACACCTACAAAGTTGGTATCAAAAGACAACTTCCATATACATGGCCATTTTTCAATTTTTGGTAGGCTCTGCCTGTCACCACATGGTTCATGCTCCTATTCTAGGAGCATGAACTCACAGGAGCTGTCAGACACACTCAGGGAATTTGTGAATTGCTATATGGCTGTACCACGTGACCCAGTGCAGAGGGATTAGGGGAAATCTGCTTTGCCCAGATGGGACTAGGGCTCCACTCCTGTCCTCAATCGACCTTGTAACAGTCCACTCCCTTGATGTGCAATACGTGGGCCTTCAGCTGACTAAGCAATCGTGAGCTCTGGGCTCTGCTGCTATTAGAGCCTTGGCCAGATCCCTGTAAACCATCTGCTAGTTTTCCCTGCCTCCATCGCTCTGCAGAGATCACGGTTCAATCTGCTCTAGCACAATGAGGCCAAAGCTCCCGGACTGTCACTACTAGTCAATTCAGAAGTCAAGACCATACAAGCACCAGCTTGTTTCTTCGGTCCTCTGTGGGTTTGCCCCCATCCAGTCTTTACACATATCACTGACAGGAACCTTTGGCATCCAAAGGCAATCCCGTGGTTCTCCAACTTTGTAGGAAAAAATTTGCGCCAAAATAGCTGGGCAATATTTTGTTATCCTTCATGAGTTTACCACCAACTGTGGATACAAGGGAAACATAATTCTGCACTTTCCTGCTCTGTGATGACACCCTCCCCAGCCTCAGACAGTCCTCTTCTCCCAGATACCACTGCGTGACTTCCCCACTATAAGAACATCCCCTAGCGAGTAAGTTAGTTTATACTCAAAAACTTAGAATCATGCTAGATTCAAGGTTTCAGACAGTCTAGGACACTGGATTTAAACACCAGTGTCATCAAGTCATTTCAGACTCCTGGTGACTCTGTGTGTGTTGAAGAACTATGCTCCCTGGGGTTCTCAGAGACTGTTTTTTTGGAGGAATATTGTCTGGCCTTTCAATCTGTATGCAGAACAGATTGTCTGGGTGGCTGGGCTCTATGAGAAATGTGGGGTCAAGATTGGTGGATGATCTATCAACAATCTGCGTTATGCAGATGACACAACCTTGCTTGCTGAAACTGAGGAGGACCTGAAGCGCTTGCTGCAAAGGGTCAAGGACTGCAGCCTCCAACATGGGTTAAGGCTCAATGTCGAGAAGACAAAGATTCTCAGCACTGGACCAATTGGCAGCATCAGGATGGATGGTGAAGAGATTGAGATTGTACACAGCTTCAGTTTGCTTGGCTCCACAGTCAACACTCTCGGCACCAATAGCCAGGAAATTAAAAAGTGCATTGCCATGGGAAAGTCTGCTGTTAGGGACCTCTCCAAAGTACTGAAGAGCAATGGTGTCTCTCTGGAGACTAAGGTGCATCTGATACAGGCCATGGTCTTCGCAATCACTTGTTATGCATCAGAGAGTTGGACAATGACCAAGGAGGATAGAAGGAGAATTGATGCCTTTGAGCTGTGGTGCTGGAGAAGAGTATTGAGAATACCATGGACAGCTAGGAAAACAAACAGACTCATCCTGGAAAGGGTTAAACCAGGTGGCTCCTTGGAGGCAAGGATTCTGAGGCTCCGTCTAACATACTTTGGACATGTTGTGAGGAGAGGCCTGTCCTTGGAGAAGGACATCATGCTTGGGAGGGTGGAGGGACGGTGCAGGAGAGGAAGGCCCTCTATGAGGTGGATTGATTCAGTGACTGGGATAATTGGGATGGGAGTGTCAGAGACAGTGCGATTGGCACAGGGCAGAGCAGAGTTTAGGGCTGTTGTACATAGGGTCGCTATGAGTCACAAACGACTCGACGGCACATAACAACAACATGGGTGAACTTGAACCATTGTTCTTTGGGTTAGCAGGGAGCATCTTAACCATTTGCACTATGTAGTGATTCCGGCTTTTTAATAACCACCTCAGACCCAAAGATATGAGCCTAGAGTATCCATGCCAATCCCTCTCGATACCTGTCTAGACCCTTCCCAACTGTGGGAAACAATTGGATTATTCCAGTCCTTCAAAAATAACAAAATAAAAACCAAATACAATCTGGCCATACTTCATTTGTCCTCTTCCTATAAGCAATTTTTCAAACCAAGTCTTTTTATTTTTTTTTTCTTTCTGTCTGATGAGGTAGAAAACTTTGCCAGCGTTTACTGTGGTGGAAATCCTAGAAGCTCACCGAACCAGTTGACCTGCGGTCCCAGGATCACTGTCACCACACACAGGCAAAATGTTCAAAACAAACCGAAAAAGCAATGCAAGAGGCCACTTTGCTGCAAAACTATGACTGTCTCTAGTGATTCTTAGTGATCACTTGGCCAAATTTCTCATAGCTTGAATGTTCTCTCCCTGTGAAGCTAGTCTGTACTTTTGTTTCATGAATTAATTTCTTTGTTTATGCTGCGTTGGTTTGTTCATGCTGTTTCAATACATACACATGAAATATTACCTGTTGGTCCTTTCATCATATTGTTAGACTCCTCCCTAAATTCTTGAGATTATTTTTTTACCAGTAATATGTGGAATCTAGCAGAGTAAGTAAACTCTTGGGCATTTTTCATGTTTCAATGGCTTATGAAGAGAAGAAGAAAAAAGGCATGACAATTATGATAGCAATGTTTGTGGTACTTCAGATTGAGGTCAGAACTAATTTCAAAAGTCCTTATATGCACAATCTCCTCTGGTGTTCACTGCCAGTCCTTTCAGATCCTGTTAAAAGAGCCTCTAAAACCATGGGAAGTGTGTTCAAAGTCATTTAAGAAAACAAACTTTGCACCTTTGCAAAAATAGCCCACTGGGAATTATTGGTGTCAATTCCAAACCCTGACAGACTGCCTGGTGTGAATTTCACCTGCCACTTGTTAGTGCTTAGGGGCTGGATTCAGGGCAGCTGGCTAACTAAGTAGGAGGCTTGCAGAAATATAATTAGAAGGGGACCCCTAATCCCAAGAGCCTTTCTTCTCCCCTCTTCCTGTAATGGGTCACAGCCTAAAAATGCAACCTCTTAGAAGAAATCTAACAACCGATGGGAAAGTCTATGACTCACAGCAAATATGTGCAGCTCATTCTTACGAGAACATGGAAATGAACACGCAAACAAAATGTGAGACCAGGTGTGTGAAGTCATGGATCCACGATTTCACCTTTGAAGTGGCTTTTGTGACAAGACAAAAGGCCAGTTGCTCGAACACATCAGTCCTGCTCACCTGGTCTTTCTGGGTCCCCTTCTTTCCCTGTACCTCCCACAGGGAGCCCTTGAAGGCAGGCTCTACTCTTTCAGGTGTGAATCCAGCAGAATGATCATCTCACACCTCCCCATGTCAAAGGAGAGTGGCCTCACGGCAATGTAAATGTGCCTCTGTCACCTTACTTGCCTATGGCATCAAGACCCACATGGAAAAGTGCACTGGGAATTTCTGTTTCTTTCTGTCTTTATCACTGCCTTTTTCCTACGCCTGCAGCTGACTCTGTCTAATTCTACCAACTTCCATCTGGCTGCCAATTCTTCCTACAAAGCCAGATGGAATTACAACCCAACACCACACAGTCTGAATGTAGGTTACCTACTTGCCCTATGCTTGCTATCTATATTTTGATAAAATGGGAATCTTTGAACATCATAAATCATTTAGTGTTTGCTGTATGTTCAAAGGTCAAAAGGAAATATCGGAGTGAGAATCTAACACAGTATCTTTATAAAAGTATAGGCTTCCTTCCAGCCTATCTAGTGAGATTATGTAGTGGAGATGTATAAGAAGCCAAATGGCATCTCTTGCCTGATTATCTGAGAAGAAAAAAGTAGGAAGAATGACAGCACTTTGATGCGGTGAATTAGTTCAGACTTAACAAGTTGCTGCAAAGATGACTTTGTTAGATAAATGATACCCTCAAATACTTTAAGACTTTGAAAAACCCAGTGCTGAAGGGTCAAAAACTGACTCTGTCCAACCATAATAACCTTGTCAGCATGGCAGTTTTTCTTAATTTACCTTTTTTAAATTATCATTATTATTAGGTGAAAATGTATACAGCAAAACATCCAACAATCTAACAATTTCTACCTGTGCCACCCTGTTGACATTGATCATAGTCTTCAAGTTGTTCCACTGTTTTCATTGTTCTTTTCCAAATGGTTCTTCCACCATTAACTCACTGCCTCCCTGAGCTTCTTATAGAAACTTCTGAATTGCTGTCATCAATTTTATTTCATTTAAAGAATTCTTTAAAAGAAAACAAAGCATGAAGTAGACATTCTTTACTAATCATTGTCTTTTCATTTTTAAAGCATTTGGACAAAGTACTGAATTCAGGACAAAATTGCTAAGTGAGACACACTTACTGTCACTGAGCCTATTCTGACTCATAGTGACTCTCTGGGACAGAGTAGAACTGCCCCCCATATGGTTTCTGAGCCGGAAACCCTTTACAGAAGCAGACTACCATATTTTTATCCCACAGAGTGGCTGAGATATTGGTGAAAGTGCATCAAGTTGACTCTGATTCATGGCAACCCTCATTATCTTTTCATTATTTATTATCTTTCTGAGGACATAAATCTTTAAATTAGCAGTATAACTCTTAACCAACTAAATCATCAAGGCTCCTTAAATTTGCTCACAACTTGTATGGTAGTTGTCAGGTGCAAGTGAGTCAACTATGACTTACAGAGAAACTATGAACAATAGATCGGAACCTTGACCTACCCTGCACCATCCTCGTAATCTCCCTCATGCTCAAACTCATAGTACTCACTCACTGTATTAATCCATCTCATTCAGGGTCTTCCTCTCTTTTGCTGACCCTCCATCATCCCAGTATGATGTCTTTAAGAACTAGCCCCTCCTGACAACATGCAGAAAGCATGTCAAATAAAAAGATACGAAATGAACCTCACTCACAGTATCAAGTTGACTCTGACTCATGACAACCCTCCATTAACTTTCTGAGGATATAAATCTTAGTGAGAGCAAACCACACACCATTCTCCTGCCAAAGAGGTAGTGGAGTCAAACAGTTAAACTTTCCATTGAAGCCCAACATGTAGCTTATTCTTTAATACAAAATGGAAGAGAAGGACAAAAACCACAGCAGATGATTTTGCACAATGATGGGATTGGCAGTATTCCATAAGGACTTCAAAGCAGGGGGGGAAAAATCATCTGATATTAACTAGGTTATGGGAGATAAAAGAAGAAAACTATTATGAATAATAACATACAGCATATGGAAAAACTTGAATAAACTTGTAAGCACTTTAAATAAACACTAAGAGAGAGAGATGAAGTTGTATGTGATAGAATTAATGGAGCATTGAAGGTGCACTTACAAAATAAAAATCACTGCTGAGAAACACAGTAATGAATAAGAATGGAATAGTAAGTGGCAAACTGAAAATAAAGGCTAAGAAGATACAGCCAAAGAATCATAGAATCCTTAGATAAAAATTAAGCTAATCGAGTAATTAGATTGTTCATAATGGAAACTATGCTGGCACATACAGCTTGCTGCCAACCCAATATCAATTCTTGTGAGCAAGAGAGGCCAATAAGAAGAAAGCCATGTGATAAGGACATTAAAATAAAAATAGAGGGGGAAATGGACTATTGAAAATACCATGAAACTACCACACTATCCCAGCTTAAATGCTTTTAGAATGTAAGAAAAATAATTGCATTTGATTATGCCATTGTAGTTGAGTTTATTTTGCATGAATATCATCCTTAGCTGTTTTTCATACATTATCAAACCTCAGTCAGACAATCATGTATTATACTATGCTGGAAATGAAAAACAGAATGATGATGTTTCTTCATGGTTAAAAAGACAATTTCAAGTTCTAGCCTGAAGTATAATGTTGTGAGTGAGAGGATGTTATGCATATGCAGACAAGGAAGAACTTTAAATGGGACTATTATTTAAATATAAGCTCCAACAGCTAAAGCCAAAAAAGGAGAAAATTGAAGTTTTTTAGCAAATTTTGCAGTTCAAAATTGCAAACATGCAATCGCTAATGATAATTGGTGACTGGAATACAAGTTGGAAACAACAAAGAAAAGTGGCAGAACCGAAATCAGAAATAGAATGGTGGGATTTTGTATGTCCAATGATTTATTCATTGCAAATACTTTTTAAAAAACTACAAATGGCAACTTTACACATGGACCTCATTTGAGAGAGTCAGATTGACTTCATCTGTGAAAGGAATCATTGGAAACGCTATCAGAGGTCAAAACTGGGCCAGGTGCTGGCTGTAGAATAGACCATCAATTACTCATGTCTAACTTCAAACTGAGGTAAAAAAAGAAAAGTCAACAAGAACCAAAATATGATCCTGAGTCTATCCCACCCGAATTAAAAAATCATCTAAAGAACAGATAAGAAGCACTCAACACCAGTTATCAAAGATCACATAAGTTAATGGGATGACATCTGATATCCTCTATCAAGAAAGCAAAAGGTAACTACAAAGTCAGAGGAGAAAGAAAAATAAAAATGGATGTCAGAAGAGACTTTGAAAACTGCACTAGAGTGTCAAGAAGCCAAAACAAAGGAAAGAAATGCTGAAGTAAAAGAGCTAAATAGAAGATTTAAAGGGCAACTCTAGAAGACAAAGCAAAGTATTATAATGGAATGTAATTACAATTTCAGCAGAGAGCTCAAATTGAAGATTAAAACAGGGAAAATTGATTCAGCATTTATCAAGTTGGAAGAACTGGAAAAATTCATGCCTCGTGTTGCAATATTGATGGATGCGATAGGCAAAATTTTGAATGATCAAGGACGCATCAAAAGAAGATGGAAGGAATTCAAAGAATCACTATACTGAAAAGAATTGGCTGACATTAAAATATTTCAGATAATATCATAAAGAGCCAGTGGTGATGAAGGATGAAGTTCAAGCTGCACTGAAGGTGTTATCAAAAAACAAGGCCCCAGAAATCGATGGGATACCAACTGACATATTTCAACTATTATATGCAGCACTAGACATACTATGCCAAGAAGTTGGAAGGACCAGTTACCTGGCAGACTGGCTGGAAAAGGTCTATATTTATTCCCACTCCCAAGAAAGGTGATCCAACAGAATGTGAAAATTACAGAACACACGCTATAATACCACATGCAAGCAAAATAGTGCTGAAGTTTATTTAAAAACAGCTAGAACAGCACATAGACTGAACTACCAAGAAGTTCAAGTTGGATTTGGAAAAGGCCATGGCATTGCTGATATCGGATGGATCCTGGCTGAAAGCAAAGAATACCGGAAGAATACCTATTTGTGTTTTAATGACTATTCAAAGGCATTTGACTGTGTAATAAATTATGGCTAAGATTGAGAAGAATGGGAATCCCAGAACATTTAATTGTGCCAATGTGAAATCTTTACCTAGATCAAGAGCTTTGTGCAAATAGAGCAAAGGAACACTCATGGTTTAAAATTAAGAAATGTGTGCATCAAGTTTATATCATTTCTCCATATTTTGATATTCAATCTGTATGCTGAATAAATTATTCTAGAGGCTAGTCTCTTTGAAGAAGAATGTGGCATCAGAATCAACAGAATACATTATGCCAATGACACAATTTTGCTTGCTTAAGTGAGGAGGACTTGAAATGCATACTGTGGAAGATCAAAGAATACAGCCTTCAATATGGATTTCATCTCAATGTCAAGAAAACAGATTCTCATCACCGGACCAATAGGCAACATCAAACTAGGTGGGGAAAATATTGAAACTGTCAACTTCATCTTACTTGGATGTACAATCAACACCCTTGGTAACAGCAGTTAGGAGATCAGGAGATGTATTACACTGGGAAAGTGCAGACAGAGACCACTCCAAATTATTGAGGAGCAATGATGTTAGTTTGAGGACTAAAGTGTACCCAATTCAGAATTCAGGCCATAGTCTTCCAAATCACTTACTGTTCATTTGACAGATGGACAATGAATATAGATGACAGAAGAATAATTGATGTCTTTGAACTGTGGTGTTGGAGAAGATTGATTTCATGGACTGTCAAAACAACAAACAGGTATATCTTGGAGAAAAAGCAGCCAGAATAGTCCTTGGAGGCAAAGATGATGAAGCTTTATCTTACATACTCAGTGAGTGTTGCTGGGTGAGGGACATCATACTTGGGAAGGTGCAGGGTCTGTGAAAGGGAGGAAGACCCTCATCCAGATGATTGACACAGTGATTACAGCAACGGGCTTGAATCCGTAAGAGACAGTGAGGATGGTATAGGGTAGGACAGGGTTCAGATCTTCATAGGGTCGCTATGATTCATATTAGACTTGGCAGCACATAACCAAAAACAGCAACTTGTGGTTTAGTGATAAAGAGTTGCATTACCAGGCAAAGGGAGACAGTTTAAATCTACCAGATGCTCCCAGGGAGAGATGGGCAGTCTCTTCCCATGTGATCTACAGCCTCTGAAAATCTGCTGGAGAATCAATGATCAGTCATTTCCTGCAATGAGGTTTTTGTTTTGTTTTTAAAAATTTAAAGAGCTAGCCCTATCAAGAAACAAACAGAAAAGCTCTGGTATAGTCACACAATGGAATACTATGCAGCATTGAAAAACAAGGAACTCATGAAATATTATGCAAAATATGGATGACCCTGGAGGACATTATGCTGAGTGAACTATCTCAGTTACAAAAGGACAAATATTCCATAGGGCCATTGTTGTAAAACGGGACTGACATCAGGGTTGAGGGAAGACAGAAAAGGAGAGAGGAATGACATATATTGCATTGAAACAGATGTGCAACAATGAATGAATGGAAACCCAAAATCTCTGTAAATGTTTATGAAAATTAATAAAATATAATTATAGAAAAAAAAAGAAACAGATG
>NW_006399820.1:10219311-10235012 GCF_000299155.1 Elephantulus edwardii | reverse complement strand
CATGGTGGACAGTGTTGGCTGGAGCTTCCCGACTAAATCAAGCCTGGAAGCAGGAGCGGCATCCACTTCCGAAATGGCTTGCCTCTGGAAACTCTATGTACAAACAGTGCTCAGGCTGTTTGTTCATAGGGTCGCTATGAGTCGTCTACGACTCGACGGCATTAAACAACAACAACAACAACATAGCACATCCAAAGTGAGGGCAGTGGTTTCTACAGGTCTGCTGCCTGCTCCCAGGCTACTAAATTGCTCTTCCAAAAGGGTCCTGTGGGAGTCCAAGTCTGAGAACATATTAGTATATTTAGGATTGGAGGAGTACTGAAGAAAATAAGAGCATTTAAATATTTTTTAAACAAATGTTTCAAAAAGATAAATGACCCTCTTCCAGAGACACTGTGTAGAG
Source organism: Elephantulus edwardii (assembly GCF_000299155.1). NCBI lineage: Eukaryota > Metazoa > Chordata > Mammalia > Macroscelidea > Macroscelididae > Elephantulus > Elephantulus edwardii. The sequence continues at coordinate 10,234,609 of NW_006399820.1, read as the reverse complement.
GCATTCAAAATGGTCCAGCGTCTGACCTACCATCGTAGGCTGTCCTACAACACAGCCTCTAACAAAACTAGGCTGTCCCGAACCCCTGGTAACAGAATTGTTTACCTTTATACCAAGAAGGTTGGAAAGGCACCAAAAACTGCATGTGGTGTGTGCCCAGGCCGACTAAGAGGGGTCTGAGCTGTGAGACCTGAAGTCCTCATGAGGTTGTCAAAAACAAAAAAGCATGTCAACAGAGCTTATGGTGGCTCCATGTGTGCTAAGTGTGTCCGTGACAGGATCAAGCGTGCTTTCCTTATTGAGGAGCAGAAAATTGTTGTGAAAGTATTGAAGGCACAAGCACAAAGTCAGAAAGCTAAATAAAAAATGGTGCATGTTTAATAAATTCATAAATTTGTTCTATAAAAAAAAAGATAAATGACCACACAACTCCTTTAAGTTAATTAGGAATATGCCAAAGAACATGTTTGAAAGGGAACACCAAACAGATGTCATGGATTGCACTGTCTCCTACAAAATATTCTGGAATCCTAATTCCCCATACCTAATGAATTTGACCTTGTTTCTAAGTTTTCAGTTATGTTAGCATGAGATCACATTGGAGGTGGAGCTCAACTCATTGAGGTACAGTGGAAACCAACTCACAGCTGACCCTCCACCAGGATTTCAGAAGCTTTAAACTGCACTGGAGACGTTTGCTGTGTTTTTTCTGAAGAACAGCTAGTGGATTACAGATGACCGCCTTTGAGTTGGCAGCTCATCTCCTTCACCACTAGGCCACCAGAGCCCTCCTCACATTGGAGTTGTTGTTATGTGCCACCAAACCAAGTATGATTCATGGAGACTCTACGAACAACAGATCTGAACCCTGTCCTGTCCTGTGCCTTTCTTATCATCTCTGAAATACATGAGCCCATTAATGCCATCATTGCTTTAGTAAATCCTTTTTAAGATCTTCCTTTCTTATGCCAACTTATCCAAGCATGAAGTCCCTTTCCAAGGAATGTAGTTGTTATCATGTGCTTTTGAGTCATAGTGACCCTATAAATATTAGCTCTAAACCCTGCTCTGTACTGAGCCGATCTCACTGTCTCAGGCACATCTGACCCCATTACCCCAGTCACTGTATCACTGTCTCATCCAATATCTTTCTCTCCAGCACTGACTCTCCACTCTTCCAAGCATGATGTCCTTCTCCTAGGACCAGTGCCTCCTGGCAACATGCCCAAAGTATGTGCGATGGAGTTTCAAAATCCTTGCTTAAAGGAGCAACCTGACCTCATCTTCTCTAAGACATACCTCTTCATTCTCTTGGCAGCCCATGGCATGTTCAAGAATCTCTAGCACCGCAACTCAAACTCAATTCTTTTTCTCTCATCTTTCATCATTTTCCAGCTCTCAGACATATAGCAAGTAATTGCAAAGACCATGACTGACATTGCTTTTTAGCACTGTGGAGAGGTCTCTCAGAATAGATTTTCCTAAAGTAACTAGTCTTGATATCCTGTCTGCTGGTGTCAAGAGTGTTGATTGTGGATCTGACAAGATGAAACTGTTAACAACTGCAGTCTCTTCTCCATTCATCATGATGATGCCAATTGGTCAAGTGGTGAGTATCTTTGTTTTCTGATACTGAGATGCAATCCATATTGAAGACTGCAGTCTTTGACTTTCTGTAGCAAATGCTTCAGGCCCTCCTCAGTTTCTATGAGCAAGGTGTGTCATCTGCATAACACAGGTTGTTGATGAGTCTTCCTCCAGTCCTGATTCCACATTCTTCCTCATAAAGTACAACCTCCTGAATGACCTGTACCACATTTAAATTGAAAAGGTATGTTGAAATGATACATCCCTGATGCACTCCTTTCTGATTTTGAACCATGTAGTGTGTCTTTGCTTAGTTCAGATGACTGCTTCCTGGTCTAAATTATAGGTTTCTCATGACCCCAATCAAATAATCTGAGATTTCCATTATCCTCAAGGTTAGCCACAATTTATTGCATTCCACACAAACACCTTTGCATAATCAATGAAATATAAATAGACCTTTATTTTTTTTCTCTCGTTGCTTTAAGCCAAGATCTATCTGACATTGGCAATGATGTCCCTAGTGCCTCAGCCTCTTCTAAAACTAGCTTGTATTTCTGGCAATTCTCTGTTGATGAACAGTTCCGGTAGTTTTTTAATAATCTTCCCCAAGATTTTGCCTATGTATACTATTAGTGATATTGTTTGATAATTTCCATACTTGCACAAGGCTTTGTAATTCTTGCCTCTAAGGAACACTCTGGCTGTACTATTTTCAAGACATATTTGTGTGTTCTTTTAGCATGTTCATGGAATGTTCAATACTCTTCTTCAACATCATCACTCAAAAGTGTTAGTTCTTCTGTCATTCTTCTTTATGGTTCAGCTCTCAGATGCACAGTGATTGGAAAAAAACATGATCTGAATCAGGTGCACCTTGGTCTTCAATCTGACATCACTGCTCTTTGGTGTTTTGAAGAGGTCCCTGACAGCAGACTTTCCCAATGGAAGGAATCTCCTGATCTCCTTACTGTGGTACTAAGGACATAGATTATTGATTCAAGCAAGATTAAATCACTGACAACTTCAGTCCTTTCTTCGTCTATCATGATACTGCATATTGGCCGAATGGTGAGTACTTTTGTTTTCATCACATCTCAACATCATATCACCAGAGATCTCTTTTATTCGCATTAAAGAAATTTTAAAAAACCAAGTTTTAGCATGGAGTGTGGTGCCCATTCGTCCAGCTATCAGTTGGTATACCTGGATCAGCCATGCTGACAATCTTACCCAACCACAGGTTCAGTCTTCATCATCCTCTTGAATCAATGAAAAATGTAAAACTTCTGAACTCTTATAGTACTTTGCTATGGAAACCTTAGGAAACTAAGATAGGGTGATACAACTTGCCTGGTTAAAAGTAAAGTTGAATGATGTCAGTATATAGTAATAAAAGTCAGTGGTCCTTGAGTTAATTGTGGCTCATCATAACCACAGGGGTGTCAGAATAGAATTGTGGTCTACAAAATTTTCAGTGGCTGATTTTTTCTCTCCTAGAAACAGATCACCAGGCCTTTCTTCCAAGGTACCTCTGAGTGGACTGAAGACTTCAACCTTTGATTTAGCAAATAAATACAGTAGCTACAGCACCGGGACTCTATATAGCTTTATTATTGTTATGTACTATCAAGTCAAACATTATTCTAGGTTGTAGTACCACTGGTCTGTCCATTTGCTGTAGAGGTAACTCACGGTTGCTGTGAGGCTGAACACTGTGACACTGATGTCTCAAATGTGATAATGGTTACCCGTGGTAGGCAGTGTTTGGTGGAGCTCCCCAAACAAAACAAGCTTGGAAGCAGGAGTGGCATCCACTTCCGAAATAGCTTGTCTCCAGAAATCCTATGAACCTGGAGAAACGATGAATGTTTAAAAAGTGTTCAGGTCTTTCATTCATAGGGTTGCTATGAGTTGCCTAAGATTCTATGGCATTTAACAACCACTACATAGAGCTCAGTTGACCTAGTGGACAGAAAGTGATGCTACTAAGCCAAAGGTGGGTGACTTTAGTCTGCAGTAAGGCCTGGTTTTAATCGGTTTTGGTCAAACATTCTTCTGGGTCGTATAGCACTGGTCTGTCCATTTGCTCTACAGAGGCAACTTGTGGTTGCTGTGAAGCTGAACACTGTGGCACTGATGTGTCAAATGTGATAATGGTTACCCATGGTGGACAGTGTTTGGTGTATCTCCCCGATTGAGGCAAGCTTGGAAGCAGGAGTGGCATCCACTTCTGAAATAGCTTGCCTCTGAAAATTCTATGAACCTGAAGAAATGATGAAAGTTATACAAGTGTTCACGTCTTTCGTTCATAGGGTCACTATGAGTTGCCCACAACTCAACAGTACTTAACAACAACAATAACAACTATCAAGTCAGAACCAACTCATAGCTGACCCTTCTATAGGTTTTCAAAGGCAATAAATCTCAGAGAAAAAGATTGGCTATCTTTCTCCCATAGAGTGGCTGGTGGATTTGAATCGTGTCTCTTTGGGATGGCAGCACAGCTCCTTTGCACTGGTCTACCAGAGCTCCTTCATCTAAGGGTAAAAGTGCAAGAAACAAAAAGCTGAGGCACTAAAAACATCATGAAGAAAAATAAGGCAGAAATAGAATTATTATTTGAAATGTCAATGTTCCAAATGACAAATTAGATAGATCCAGGTTTAATGAAGAAATTACAAAGTTCATTAGTATAGCAAATTAGGTAGAATTAACAGACATGTAGAATCAGGTATATGAATATGTTCTTCCTAGTATAATGGATTCTCTAACATACCAAACAACTAGAAGCCAATACGTCTTCATATTAAAAAAAAAAGAAAAAGGTAGGTTTTCTATATCTCATACTCTTAATGTAAAAGAGAATAAAATTTAAAATAAATAACAATAGCAGAATTCAAAACTCTAAAAAAACTAATATCTTAAACTGTAATTTACACAAATGATAAAATCTACAGCATATTTCAAAAAAACTATAAACAGTATGTTCGTATCATATGGCACTCAAATAAACAATTTAAAATATTAAATATATTGTTTGCACATAATTATGTAAAAATATGGAAGTAAATGTATCAGTGTAACAGTGGTTGTCTATAGCTGGGAGACTATAATTCATAATTTTTCTTATTTTATAAATTTTTTAAAATTACTATTTAAAAAAGAAATGCATAAAGAGAAAGTAGGAAAGGGAAAGTTAATAAAAATGATCATTAATAAATAAAAAATTTTTAAAACTCTGGAAAATCAACAACAGTAGGTCCTTTGACAACTTCAAAAAGTGTTAATTATTATTTGAAAAATTCGCATTAGTAATATTGAGTGTAATGGGGGGAAGCTATTACCATTCAAACCACAACTCTGCCTTTCATTTACATGAAGCAGTATTATTTTCAATGATATGCTAAAATACTTGATAATCAAAATGACATGAGTGAGTTTTCAAAAATATAAAGTATAAAAGCTAGAGAAACTAAAGAGAAAAGCTGGGGGAAACTTCTATAAAGACAAGAAAGGAGAGAGGAGAAAAAGCACATGATTCTGCAGAATTTGCAGGGTTTTCATGTAACAATTCTATCACTTTTCAATTGTTTGAAAATAATTAAAAAGGCAATACAACTTCTGAATTGATTATACAAGTCAAATGAAGATTTGGATACCAATCTAAGCCTGCTATCCAAAAAGAAAATATCAGTAAAGTCTCAAAGGGGAAAAAGGTAGGTGGGTTGCTGCTGCTGTTGTGATTAAGTGTAATCAAGTTGAGTATGACTCATAGCGACCCTATGAACAACAGATCTGAACCTAGTCTTATCCTGTGCCATCCTTGTCATCTTCAATACATCTAACTAAACCCACTGCTGCAGTCACTGTGTCAATCCATCTTACTAAGGGTCTTCCTTTTTTTCCCCCCCCTAACTCTCCACCTTTCCAAGGATAATGCCCTTCTCCAAGGAAAAGCCTCTTCTAAGAACATATCCAAAATACGTGAGACCAAGTCATACCATCCTTGACTCCAAGGAGCACTCCGGCTATACTTTTCCCAAGACATGTCTGTTTGTTGTTTGATAATCCATGCGATATTCAACACCTTTTCCAACACCACAACTCAAAGGCATTGATAATTGTTCCATCATCTTTATCCATCGTCCAGGTCTCAGGTATGGGGAAGGAAATTAGGAATAGGGAAGAATAAAGAGGGAAAGGAAACAATGGAAAGAAGAAAGGAAAATAAAACCAATTGTTCTAAACATATAAAAACAAACTATCACTAATATCCAAGTACAGTTTTCCCCAGAAATGCTAGGCTGATGATTGTTGTTAACCCCAGATGAAAGAGTAGAACGAGTTCATAGTGTTCTAGGCTGTCACCTTTATGTGAATAGTTTGCCAGGTCTTTTTCTCTAAGAGTTACTGGGTGGGTTTGCACTTAACCATCCTGCCCCGTGGATGCCATATGAAATATAATAAAGACAATTCATTGTACTAACAGGAATGAGTAAAGATTATAGTGACACACTGACTGCAACAATGAGCTCAAACATAGCAGCAACTGTAGGGGTGGTGCAATATTCCCTTCTGTTGTACATAGTGTTGTGATGAGTCAGAACTAACTCGCCAGCACCTAATAACAGAGATCATGTAATTACATGAGCAGACACAAAGAAAGTATTTCATTAAATAGAAAATATTTTCTGGGTTAAAGTGCCAGAAATAATTCTTAATATGTTGGAGAATGCACCTTTTAAAAGTGCTTAACTATCATACTTCACAGAGAAACAATGAAATTACTTGGCTTAAAAATGTCAAAATGCTCATTTGTCATCAACCATGCTTAATATTGTCCTAGAAAAGTTGTTAGTCATTGTTTTAAAATAAAATTGGAGCAATGCAAATACAGAAAGAAGGGAAAAAAAATCAATTTTTACCACCCCTGCAACTAATATCATATAGAAACATATTATCAAGTCAGAACCAACTCATAGCTCTCAACTGGATTATCCACAGGCAGTAGATCTCTCAGGAGACTATCCATCTTTTTCCGACAGAGCAGCTTGTGGATTTGAATTGTGAGCCTTTGGGTTGGCAATTCAACTCCTTACCACTAAACCACCAGAGCTTCCTTAATACCGTACTATTGTTGGGTACATCAGAGCGGGAGCTGACCCAGAGCTGATGTTCCAGTGAGTTCCAGAGGCAGTTAAACACATGGTAGGAGACTGCCCATCTTTCTCCTGCAGAACAGTTAGTGGATCTGAACCTCACTCAGGCCTTTGAATTGCCAGTGTAACTCCTTGCCAGTAGGCCACCAGAGCTCCCTGATACTGTACTAGAAAAGTTACCAGTCACTATTTTAAAATAAAACTGGAGAAATGCAAATGCAGAGAGAAGAAAAACATCATTAAATAAACAAAACAAAGCAAAAAAAAAAAAAACAAACAAGAAAACAAAACCAAAAACCCACAACAAATCCCACTTCAGTATTTCAAAGGAAAATATTGAAAGGAAACCCTATATATTTAAATGGATTTTTATGTATTAATCACATACAATAAAATTAGCCTATTTAAATGGAATAGGCATTTGAGCTTGAAGCAGCAAAAATACAACAAGTGGGGAAGGAATTATTATTTAATTCATCACTGAGGAATTGGATATCAATACAAATAATTATGTGAGTTAATAGCTTTTGTCAAACACTGAAGTAAAATCTATTTTTTTTAAAAAAGTTGCAAATCCACCAGATGCTCTGCTGAAGAAGGAGGAACAATCGCCTCCTGTACCAGTCAGATCCAATTTGATGGTACACACATAAAAAGAATAAATAAATTTAAAAAAATTATTTTTTAAAAAAAGTTGCAAGAGATTGTCATAGCCCTGGTGGTTTGGTGGCCAATATGGTCAATCAAAGAAAAGACAGAAAATGAGTTAAGTATCATGAGAAAATACAGTAATACAAGTCATAAGTTTACCATATCAGTTGTGCAAATGAAAATTTAAATAACTATGATCTGCCTTTTAATCTAGCTAAAATATGTTTCTTTAACTGCATAAAAAAATCTCATATATTGGAACTGCATACTCCCAGGTATACTAACAATAGCGGGTAAGCTATAAAGTAGCACATCTTTACAGAAAACAATCTGACAATATTTGAAAGCATTATAAATTTGTTTTTCATGTTGACAAAAATAGCCATAATTAGGAGATGCAATCCCATGCTCCCCCCAAAAAATCTCCACATGTAAAAAATAATAATTTATACAGAAATGTTCACCACAGCACTTTAATAACAAGAAATTAGAAGCAGTCCAAATGCTCAGCAATTTGTTGTTGTTAATTACCGTCTGGCCAGCTCCAACTCATAGTGACTTTATGTATAACAGAGTGAGGCATTGCCGGGTCCTGTGGATGTGTTAAGCAGTAATAATAAATGCCTTGTCAGTGCCTGTTTCCTCTTAATGTGCCCCTCCTCAGTAAATGAAAGGAACCCTGTGGCAGAATCTAAGTTAAGAGCTCAGCTGGGACCAAAAAGGTTGGCAGTTCGAACTCATCAGCCAACCCTTAGGAGACAGATGGGACAGTTCGTCTGTAAAGATTGGTCATAATATTCTAGCACCTCTAAGGCAATCAGCCTTAGAAATCCTGTAAATGTCATGAAAACTTTGTCTTATAGGGTCACTTTGAGTCACTTTGAATAGGATGCCATAATAGGATGGTAACTCGTTCCAATGCATTAAGAAACCCTGGTAACCTAGTGGTCAGACACTTGATTGTGAGCTGGAGCTCAGTGTTTCAAACTTACCAGGTGTTCTGCATGGGAAAATGTGGCCATCCACAAAGACTTACAACCTTGGGAACACAATGGGCAGTTCTAGTCTGTCCTACAAGATCACCATCAGTCTAAATCAAGCAGAAGACAATAAGTCTGGTGGATAACAAATGAAAGGAAACAAAGTGGGAGAGCAAAGACTCCTTTATCTTATTCCAGCTCTTTATTATTAGTTCTCTGCCTCCATGATCACCCTTCTTCTTCGGATTGATTTTCCACAGTGGTGCTAATTCTGCAGCTTGAGTCTACCTAAAATCCTTGTATGCCTATCTTGATCTCTTTAACTGTACATAAAATTCAAATTAAAACAGCAGGGCATGCAAAGTCCTTCCTGACTTGACCCTAAGGGCTGTCTCTTTTTACACCCTCAAATACTTTATTCTCTAACCATTAGGACTATTTTCAATTTGACCAGTCCATTGTGCTGCTGATAATGCAGTAAGTACCTTTGCCTGGGATGCCCTGCTTTCTTCTCTTCACTACCTCTCTTTCTCAGAAAATGACACTCATCTTTGGACTTTCATTCAACCTCTCCTTTCTTATTAATCCTTAATGTTGTAGTTGTTAGATGCTTCTTTTTAAAAAAAACTCAATTTCCACTAATAAGATTTTTCATGAAAAAAAAAAATCAAATATCTACCTGCAACACCTGTTCTTTCTAGACATATCTAAGAAGTAACTCCAAAGGCTCCCATTAAGGAATTACAGAGCCGAGACATTCACGGTGCTTAGTGCTGGACACATGTGTGTGGCTACATGGACAGTGGTCTGTGGCAGCTGAGCCGCAGCCTTGTGAGGGCAGCAGGAGAGGCAGAGCCAAGGGCAGAGCGGGCATGGGTGGGCCAGACTACTTTGTCGACAGGTCCATTTTTTTACTTCTGTAATTAAAGCCACACACCCAGAACAGGATTCCAGAGCACATGTATGGACGGACAAGCACAGACCCCACCTTCAGGTTGGAGCCCCTCTCCATCTGGTCATGAGAAAGTGGGGCGCCTGGCTTAGAATGTGCATTGGGTCGAGCGCAACAGTGCTGAGTTAGCCCAGTGTCCTCAGTCCAGCAAAAGCCAGTCACCTCCCTTCCTGGAAGGTGGAGTGACTGAACCGTAGCGCTGAGAAGGGTCTCCTCAAGCCAGTCCATCCAGGCTCATGCTGGGGACTGGGTCTCACCAGTAGCACAAGGAACTGAACTCTGGGTATGGAAAGGAGTTCTGTTCTCTGTTGAGAAGAGGAAACATGTGCCCCACAAGTTCGCTTGGCCAGTGGTATGATGACTTGTTTCCTTTGGTCCTTTTACATGAGAGAGAAAAGAGAGACTGATCAACAGTTGGCAGAGACTAAGGAGGAAAAGTCTGAGGCTGAGCCAATGAGCAACCTGCCACCAAGCACGCAGGAGCAGGCCAACACCAGGCTGTCTGAAGATGACTCATCAACTGATGAGACGTCTCTAGAGCTTGAGGAATCCATCAAAGTGGAGTCCATTCCTGGAAAGCGCCTGGCCCATGGCAGTGCCACCTCTTACAAAAAGTCCCTCAGACTCTCCTCCGAGGAGAGAGCAAAACTGAAGCTCCAATATGGACCAGATAATGTTGTGTTTAGTATTACAACCCAGTATCAGGGGGTTTGTAGCTGTGCAGGGACCATTTATTTACCTGTGGAACTGGAATGTCAAGGTCATCATTTCTGACATCGATGGGATAACCAAGTCTGACTCTTTGGGCCAGATTGCCCCTCTGCTGGGTGAAGATTGAACTCACCAGGGCATAGCAAAGCTCTGCCATTCCGTCAATGAGGATTGCTACAAGTTTCTGTGCGGCTCTGCCCATGCCATCCACATGGCCGACATGACCCGTGGCTACCTCCACTGGGTCAACGGCAAGGGCACAACCCTGCCTTGGGGCCTCTGATGCTGTCCTCCTGCAGCCTCTTCTCTGCCATCCACAGGGAAGTAGTAGAAGAGAAACCAGAGAAGTTTAAAGTTGAACGTATAAATGTTATCAAGAACTTGTTTGCCCCGTCCAAGCAGCCCTTCTATGCTGCCTTTGGAAACAGCTCAAATTATGTCTATGTTTACACTCCAAGTGGGCGTTTCAGACTGCAGAACATTCACTGCAAACTCCAAGGGGGAGTTAATACAGTCGTTATTCAATGCATTTCATGTGCAATGAAACTAAGTGATGACTGGTCCTACCTTATGCCCATGATTAGTTGAAGATCAAATTGTTGTTGTATCCAAGGTTTTCATGGGCTTATTTTCAGAAGTAAGAAGGATCACCCCTTTCTTCCTGTTGTGGTGGTGGTTGTGTGCCATCAAGTCAGAACATACTCATAGCTGACCTGCCAATGGGTTTTCAGAGGCAGTGAACCACATGGAAGGAGATTGCTCATCCTTCTCCTACAGAGCATTTTGTGGATTGTTAACTGCATGTCTTTGGGATTGCAACACAACTTCTTACTGCTAGGCCATTTGAGAGCTTGGCTGAAAGCTGCATAGTATCATTGCAATTAATACCTAAGCCTCAGCTGACAGAGGTGTGGAATGGTGTCTACATAAGCAAGATGCATTGGTTGGATGTTGATTTTAGTTCTTCCACATGGAAAATGGTAATTCCATGACTAAAGATCTAAGACTACAACCTTCACTATGGCTTACATTTCAACATTCAGAAATAAGTTTTCACCATTGGACTAGTAGGCAACATCATGAAAGATGATTGAAATTGTCAACTATTTCATTTTATGTGGATCCATAATCAACACCCATGAGAGCAGCAGGCAAGAGCTCAAAGGACATGTTGGACTGGGAAAATCTGCTGTCAAGGAAGGACCTCTCTAAAATGCTAATGAGCAATGGTGTCAGTTTAAAGATAAAGGTGTGTCGGATCCAACCCATGATATTTTCAATTGCTTCCTCTGCATTTGAAAGTGGGACAAGGAATCAGAATGAATACAGATCAATGTGAAATGGGGTGCATCATATCAGAGACTGTGAGGATGGTGCAAGATGGGTCAAGGTTCAGATCTTGTTCATAGGGTTGCTGTAAATCATAGTTGACTTGATGGCACTTAATAATCATCTTAAGTGCTAGTCAATTCAAGCGAAAATACTTAGTTGTACTTCTTTTCTTCAAGTTATAGTACACCTAATAACAGGAGCAAAGTGGGAGGGGAGAATCTCACTTGACAATTAAAATAATTCCATCTCTTCAGGATTAAAACAGTTGCTTTCAGGAAGAGAGGAACAGTTTGAAACTCCCCATGAAACAGTTTCTTCCCTTCTGAAGGAATTCATGTTTTCACCTCCACCCCAACATTTCTCCAGATGGTATTGGGTTGCAAGAAAACACAGATCATCACTGTGGCAAAGTGACGGGTCTGTCTCCCACCTTTGTTGAGGTGTCATTTGCCACATCAGGCTCTCAAATATCCTGCTGACTTAGGACTTATCTAATTTGGTTTATGGGACATTCCAATGCTAACAGGTACTGAAATCCCTGACCTCAAGCAACATTCCTGATTATGAAGCCCTATGTTCTCAGTCTACCTTAACCAGACAGAGTCCCTTAGACTTATCTGGACTCTGGAGCTTTTAACAGCCTTGCACCAAGAAATGTACATGCTCTCAGCACCGTGTGCTGGGTCTGGGAGTCTGGAGTCCTGATTCAGGACTATATATTTGGACTTGTCTTCTGCCAGCGCTATTCTGCTGTTCCTGTGCCATGTGCCAGTGTTATAAATTATCTCCATATAACACCCTAAAACCTTGTCATCTTATCCAATATTATGGTTACCCCAATTCTCCCTGAGTGTTGGTATATGCTTCCACATCCCAGAAATTGTGACTTTGAGGACAGAGTCTCATTGTCATAACTAAACTCTTGATCTCTTCCTCTCTCAGCGCTGGGATGAGTTTCTACTTCCCTTCCTTGACTTACAGGAGGTCCTACAAATCAGTGCATCTCAAAATTCAGTGTGATGCTAAATCACTCAGGGGTCCTATGAAGAGGCAGATTCCAGGCAGGTCTGGAATGGGGTCTAGGGAGTCTTATTTCTAACCAACACTCAAAGGACTCCAATTGGCTGGTACTCCAACTAACCTTTGAGAAGCAAGGCTAGCCAGTCATTTTTCTGTACTAGATTTTTTTTTTCCTTTCCACTGCGCTTCCCCTTGACAGTCATTTGTGATAAGAAAATAGGAGAGCAAGATGAGAAATCACGCTAGGAGATATTTCATGAATATCATCTCAGTTATATTGACTCTCAGGGGCATTGATTGTTCAGTGGTAGAATTCTCATCTTCTGTGTCAAGTTTGTTGTTGTTAGATACTATTGAGTCAATTCCTGGCCTCTAAAAAACATCCTGATTACACAGATTGTTTGTTCTTTTGGTAGTCATTCGAAGATTCAGTACTCTTTTTTTACACCACAATTCAAAGGCATCGACTCTTCTTCAGTCATTCTTACTCATTGTCCAACTTTCAGACGCATAGGAAACAATTGAAAATATCATGACTTGGATCAGGTACATCTTTGTCTTCAGGACTTTGTAGAAGTCTTTGGCAGCAGATTTTTTTCCCAATGCAACACATATTTTTATTTCTCTATTGCAAGAATTAGGTTCCCTCCCAGCTAATGCACCTCATGTGCAGTCGCCATCTGTCTGTCTTGTGTGTTGCTATGATACTAATCAGGTTTTGATGTTGGCTCCCAGACAAAGATGGACTGGGAAGAAAGGTGATCATGGGGTTAATGAAGGATGGAGCTGCATCTGTTCCACTGTCCATGAGGTCTCCAGTAGTCTATGGCACACTGTAACTCTGAATGCCACCAAATTTTCCTCTCCAGTTGGGACCACCATTGCTTCTTTGGGACTCCAATTCTTCTGTCCAGGGAGCCCTGTTAGTGCAGTAGTTAAGTGGTTGGCTGCTAACCAAAGGGTCAAATATTTGAAACCAATCAATCACTCTGTGGGGAAAAAAGAGACAATCTATTTCCATAAAACTATACGGCCATAGAAACCTATGAGGTGGCTCTAATCTGCCTTAGAGGGTTACTGTGAGTCAGAATTGATGGGATGGCAATGGATCAATGCTGTACAAATGTCAGTCATTACCTTTGTATTTGATTATATGTGTTTCTCTCCTTAGCTATAATTGTTTGAAAGCAGATCCTCAAACTGGTGGTGACAGGCTGTACATGGCCCCACAGATGTTTTCTTTTACCATCACAGCATTTAAAAATATATGAAGTGGTTGCCAAATGTAAAGCACTGATTCTCAAACCCCACTGCACATTAAAACCACCTGGAAAATGTCCACAAGTACAAGTTCCCCCTCCTTTTTTTTCTCATGAAAAATGTTTTTGAGTGAAAGTTTACAGATCCTACTGGTTTTTCATTCAAACTTTCATACATATTTTATGGCTTCAGGGGTTTTGTACATAGGGTCACAATGAGTCACAGGCAGTGTGAGGGCACATAACAATAACAACAACATAAATTACAATTTATAAGCAATTAGTTAATTAATTACTGACTTTGTCTAACTACCCCTTAGGGAACAAAGATGCTTAGTATTAAGAAGTTGCATGGTCAACCCAAAGGCAGGAGGTTCAAATCCACCAGTTGTATTTATTAATTTTTATTCCCCTCTTCTTCCCATCCCTGATAACCATTCAAGAATTATTCTTACGGTATGTAAACCATTCCTGGGGTTTTTACCATGTGGTCTTTTGCCATAATAATATTTTTGTTAATGATTTACAGCACACAGTATTATTTCCTCTAGATTATAACTTATTATACAGTGTTTCAAAAATTCTTTCTCATTCTTTTGTGTTGCCTGACAGCCTAATATGTGAATGTACTATTGTCTCTTTAGCCCTTTATCCATTGATGAACATTTGTGTTGTTTCTCTTTGCTCTTGTAAATAATTCTACCATGAACATGAGTGTACATACACTTTGCAGCACAGCTCTTATTTCTTTGGGGTACAACAACAACATATACTCATTAGTCAGTTTGCTGTACCAAATGGTATTTCTATACAAATTTTTCCCAAAAAAATTTCTAAGTATCAAACTACTTTCCAAGTGGTTGTACCATTTTACCTTTCCATCAGCAGAGGATGAATTTGAATCTCTTCACATCATTGCAAGGATCCATTGTTTGCTGTTTTGTTCTACCTTACTGTTTCTGCTGAAGTGAGATTATATTTCAGTGTTTCAATTTGCATTGCACAGGATAGGAAAGGATTCAGATTTGTTGTAATAGGGTTGATATGAGTCATATTCCACTAGATAACACCTAACAACAATAGGTAACAATCATGAGCATTTTTTGTGTGTGTTTGCTAGCCACCTGAATGCCGTCTTTGGTTGTGGGAAACCAAATTTCAAACTAATTTTAATGATAAACTAAATGTTATATCAGAATATGAGAGAGGGGTCAATACAAGCTGGAATTCCCCCTGAGAGAGGTCATATTGGGTCAAGCTCCAAGGCAGACCTTCAAGCGTTTTCACTACTCTTGGCCTGTATTTGCTAACCCCTTCCTCCTGAGTCAAGCATAAGGTTTTCAATAGAAAGAACTTAGCTTCATTTGCATAGAATTCTCTTTGTGAGTTGCTCCTTGGCAATTTTTTAAAAAATCACAGGGAAGCTGGGTTTGGCACTTCAGTTCTTTGAGCTTTCACTCCCTGCCTTTACACTCTATGTTTTCTCCTCCATTCTTAGTGTCCTATCTCTTTTTTCATTTTTGTCCTTGGCCGAAAACATTTGGTGAAGTGTCTTTTCAGACACTTCATAATTAGATTATTTAAATTTTTTTTTAGGGTGTGCAATGCTGTAAATATTTTTATTTGCTTTTTAAAGTTTTTTTT
>NW_006399820.1:10215642-10216646 GCF_000299155.1 Elephantulus edwardii | reverse complement strand
AAAAAAAATATTTAAAAAAACAAAACATGTTTAAAATAAACAAACAAACCATGTTTCTATTTCCAACAGATACCTAGTTTGTCAGCACCATTTGTTAAGGGGGCTATCTTCCCCCACTTAATGAATTGCATATCTTTGTTTAAAATTACTTATCTGTAGATGAGTGAGTTTATTTCTGAGTTCTCAGTTCTATTCTGTTTAACCATGTTGCTGTACCAGTATCATTCTGTTTTGATCAATATGGATTTTTTTTTTCTTTTTGAGGAGAGGCAAGTATGGAATGCTCAGGGTGTCTGTGGCTTTCTTTTTGCCTCAAGTGGGTGTCTGGTAGAGTAGACTTGCCAGATGAACAGGGGTCTCTAGCCCAGAGTTCCCCAGCATTTGGGTGTGCTGGAATGATAAAATAAATACTGAAGTGCCCAAGGGCCTGCTTTTCATTGTTTTTTGTTTAAACATTCTTCTAGGTAGTATAGCCCTGGTGTGTCCACTTGCTTTACAGAGGTAACTCATGGTTGCTGTGAAGCTGAACACTGTGACACTGATGTGCCAAATGTGATTACCCATGTGTGGTTACCCATGGTGCACAGTGTTTGGTAGGGCTCCCCGGTTAAAACAAACTTGGATAAGTAAAATATCTCAGTCACAAAAAGACAAATACTGCATAGTGCCACTGTTGTAGAATGGGACTGACATCAGGGTTTGGGGTAAGACTGAGAAAAACTGGGTAGATTATGTATACTGAATTGAAATAGATGATGGAGAGAACAGTTTAAAAGCGATATATGGTAGGGTATTATGATTATCACAGGAATCCAGAATTAAGGTTGCATAGTGGAGTGCATTCGGGGAGGGGGGATTGTATACCAATGAAGAAGTTTATCTTTTACTTTTCAAAGAGAGGAACGAACTGGAGGGGGCGGGGTGTAGGGAAAAAAGTGCAACAATGAATGAATGGAAAACCAAAATCTCTGTAAATGTTCATTAAAATTAATAAAATAATTTTT
>NW_006399820.1:10209316-10210488 GCF_000299155.1 Elephantulus edwardii | reverse complement strand
CCCTTGTCAGATATGCCATTGCCAAATACTTTTCCCTAGTCTGTAGGTTCTCTTTTTGCTTTTTTGAGGGGGAAATTACTCAGTTAAGAAACACATTTGAGGAGGTTCCAGTAATATATTTTATCTTTTTGCTGATTGTGCATGTTCAGTTTTGTTGGTATATCAATAGGCAACACTATATGTGGGGAAAAAATCTTTAAACAATCATTTCTTCTTACTAGGATCCATAATCAACACCTTAGAAACCACAGTCAGGTAATTAGGAAATGCATTGCATTAGGAAAGTCAGCTGTGAAGGACCTCTCCAAAATATTGAAGAGCAATGAAGTCTGTTTAAAGACTATGATGACCTGCTTCTGAGAGTGGGACAATGGATAAGGATGGCAGTAGAAGAACTGATGCCTTTGAGTTGTGGTGTTGGAGAAGAGTATTGAATATTCCATAGATTGTCCAAAGATCTGTCAAACCGATATGTCTTGGGAAAAGTTCAGCTGAAGTGTTCCTTGGAGGCAAAGATGGTGAAAGAGGGTCTTCATCTCTAATATTTTGGGCATTTTTATAGTTGAGGCTATTACTTGAACAGAGACCTCATGTGTGTGGAATGGTGGAGGGCCAGTGAAAAACTGGGGGATCCTAAACCAGATAAATTGACACAATGACTGCAGCAATGGGCCCCAATGTGTCAGAGATGATAAGGATGGCATAGACTAGAACAGGGTTCAGGTCCATTGTTCATAAAGTCACTATGAGTTTTACACAATTAGATAGAAACTAACAGCAACACATGATGAAGACTACATGAAGATCATCAAGATGATGAAGGATAGGACAAGGTTCAGATCTAGTGTTCATAGGGTTACTATGAGCAGTAGTCAACAAGTCAAAACAACAACAAACATATTTAAGTCATAGATTGGGGCTCCTAAGAGTACTCTGATTTTTGATGATCATAGTTTTAGTTTGACACCAAGTTTTTGATACATTTTTACTTAATTTTTTTATATGGAGATTTCATCCTGGAAAGGGTTAAACCAGGCTGCTCCTTGGAGGCAAGGATTCTGAGGCTCTGTCTAACATATTTTGGACATGTTGTAAGGAGGGACCGGTCCTTGGAGAGGGACATCATGCTTGGTAGGGTGGAGGGACAGCGCAGGAGGGGAAGGCCCTCTATA
>NW_006399820.1:10194626-10206948 GCF_000299155.1 Elephantulus edwardii | reverse complement strand
AAAAAAGACATTTCAGGGCTTCTTATTTGAAGAAAAACAATCATGTCATGAATAAATTTAGCTAAGATTTGGTAGCATTCATTTTGATCACAATGTACACCTAATTAAAGACAGCATCCTTAGAGAGTCAAACACCTAACTTAGTGTGAGGAGAGGGAAAATATTTTTAAGGAGCAATAGAGGCAAGTTGATGAATGTTATGAAAACTATTTTGGTAACTGAAACATAATGTGAATGAAGAAATACGTAAAACACATGTACATGAATGAAACACATTGTACGGGGAAAATAAAACCCTAAGCTCAGAAGCAGGCATCCACTTCCGAAATAACTTGCCTCCAGAAACCCTATTAACCTGGAGAAAGGATGAAAGCCACACAAGTATTGAGGACTTTCATGCACAGAGTTGCTATGAGTCACTGACGATTCAATAACACTTAACAACAACAACAATATTTTTATTGGTTTACATATAATCATTCATATACATTATGTTTTATGCATATATATTGTGCTTTATACAATCTTTCATTTACACTGTGTGGGTGTTTTGAGATTAGGAAGTATCTGGCCTCCTACTTTGTTTTCTTGTGCTTTGTTTATCTAGGGTCTCTTACCTTTCCATGTAAATTTGGTGGTTACTTATCCACCCAACAATAGCAGAATGTACACACTTCTTCAGAACACAGGGAACATTCTCCACATTAGATCATACGTTAAATCACAAAGCAAGGCTCAGTAAATTCAAAACCATCAAAATAATACAAAGCATTTCCCAGATCTCACACACACACACACACACACACACACACACACACACACACACACAAGTATAAAGAAACAATAGGGAGATTGAGGAGGGAGCAGGGGAACCATGTATATTAAAACAAAATAAGACCCTGCTTGCACACTATTGAATAATAAAATAAGAAAAGAAAATGTAAAACTTTTTTTTTAAACAAATGAGAATAAAAACACAACATACAAAAATCTGGGTTACAGCAAAAGCTGTATTCAGAAGTTCATTTATAGCAATGAGGTCACACACCAAAAAAGAAGAACCAAAATCCAACTTAACCCAATAAAATTTATTTTAGAACAACTTCTTTTTCTTTTAGAACATTTTGTTGCTATTGTTAGGTACCATTAAGTCAGGTATGACTCATAAAGACCCTTGTGAACAACATATTTAAATCCTGTACTAACCTGTACCATCCACATAATTTTCAACATGCTCTAGTCCACTACACCAACCCATGTCATGAAAAGAAATCCCTTAGAATTACCTAATTGTGTTTAGTCATTTTGATTTAATTAACAGTCAGGTATGGGATATTTTGTCTTTTTTATTTAATTAATAATCAGTTGTGGGTTGGGAGGCTCTTGTTTAAACCATTCAGGACTTGGTGGGTGGATCTTGTGATTAAAAGTTGGTTGGGGCCTGCCTCAGAGCCTCTTGTTTGAAGGAGTTGGAATTCAGAAGGTAGTCTTATCTATTTGATCAACAGTCAGGTATGGGCTATTTGGTCTTTTTTAATGTAATTAACAGGAGTAGGATATTTTGTATTTCTATTTAATTAACAAGCCATTGTGGGTCATTTTGTCTTTTTTATCTGATTTACAGTCAAGTGTGGGATATTTGATCTTTTTTACTTAATTAAGAATCAACGGTGTGCTTGGACACTCAGGTCCATCTAGGACCTGGTGAGTGGGTCTTTGTGAATAAATCTTGGTTGAGTCTGGGTCCTGCAGTCCTTGAGCCTAGTGTGAAGACTGATTTACTACACTGTTAGATTTACAAACTAATTTGTCAGTTTGTTGGATTTGGGGAGAACATTGTTCTAATTGATACAGCACTTGTCTGTTAGTTTTCTGTACTGAGATATCTTGTGGGTTTCTGTGATACTGAAAGCTATGCCACTGGTGTGCCAAATGCCACTGGAGTGTCAAATGCCACAAGGGCTACCCTTGGTGGACAAATTTTAGTAGAGCTCTCAGATTAAGACAGGGTAGGAATTATGATTGACCATCACCTTCTTAAATAACAGTCCTCTGAAAACTCTATGAACAGTAGAGAAACACAGATAGTTGTAGTAGTAGTGGTAGAATCTAAATTGGAAGTCAGTCAAAATGAGGAAAATAATGGCAAGCATCCTTTAATAATTGGAACATGAAATAAAGGTAGATTGAATATTGGAGAATGTGAAATTGTGAAAAATGAAATGGAGTGCATGAACATCAACATCCTAGGCATTAGTGAAATGAGATGGGCTAGCTTTGGCAGCTTTGAATCAGATAATCACATAGTACACTACGCTGGGAATGAAAAACAGGAGGAATGGTGTTGCATTCATAACCAAAAAGTCAATTTGAAGTTCTATCCTGAAATAAAATGGTCTAAGCGATATTATCCATATACATACAATAAAGACTTGTTAATAAGACTATTATTCAAATAAACACTTCTACATCTAGAGCCAAAGAGAAAGAAAATTTACATTTTTACCAAATTTTGCAGTCTGAAAGTGACTAAATATGCAATCAAGATGTGTTAACAATAACTGGTGTTTAGAGTGCAAATGTTAGAAAATATGAAGAAGGAATGGTAGTCAGAAAATAGGGACCTGGTGACAGAAACAAGGCTGGAAATATGATCAAACTTTGTATTTTCATTGCAAATATCTTTTGTAAAAAAAACCCCCCACAAATGGTAAATTTACACAAGGACCTTACCTGATGAGCTGCATAGAAACCTGATTGACTACATCTATGGAAGGAATCATTGGACAAACTCAACATCAGCAATCAAAACTAGGCCAGGTGTGCACTGTGCGTCATAGTCGTCATTATGTACCATCAAATTGCCTGTGATTCATAGCAACCCAGTGTACAATAGCTCCAAAGCTTGCCCTATCCTGAGCCAGTCTCATTGACTCCAACACACTTACCCCCATTGCCCTACTCATGGTGTTAATCTATCTCATCCAGGGTCTTCCTCTCCTCTGCTGTCCCTCCACCCTTCTGAACATGATGTTCTTCTCAAAGAATCAGTCCCTCCTGGCCACATACTCAAAGTATGTGAGACAGAGCTTCAAAATCCTAGCCTCCAAGGAGACACTGGATTTCATCCTCTCCAAGACAGACCTATTTGTTTTCTTAGCAGTTCATGGTATGTTCAAGACTCTTCTCCAGCACCACAACTTTTATCCAGCTCTCTGATGTATAGCAAGTAATTGCAAAGACCATGGACTGGATCAGGCACAACTTAGTCTCTAGACTGACATTGTTGCTTCTCAATACTCTGGAAAGTTCCCTGACCACAGATTTACTTAATGCAATTTGCCTTTTTATTTCCTGACTGCTAGTGCCAAAAGTGTTGATTGAGGAGCCAAGCAAGCTGAAACTGCTGTCAGTTCGCACAGTGGTGAGAATCTTTGTCTTCTTGATGTTGAGCTTCAATCCATATTGAAGACTATAGTCCTTTACCTTCTGCAGCAAGTGCTTCAGTTTCAACAAAGTTGTATCATCTGCAAAATGCCACAGTCCTCCTCATAAAGCCCAGCCTCCTGAATGATCTGTGTATAGATGAAAAGGTATGGAGACAGGATGCATTGCATCCCTGATGCGCACCCTTTCTGATTTTAAACCATGCAGTGTGTTTCCCTGCTCTGTTATGAGGACTGCTTCCTGATCCAAGTACAGGTTTCACATAAGTACAATCAAGTGTTCTGGGACTCCCATTCTCCTCAGGGTTAAACACAATTTGTTGTGATTTACACAGTCAAATGCCTTTGCATAGTCAATGAAATACAGTTAGATATAATTCTGCTACTGTTTGCTTTCTGCCAAGATCCATCTGGCATGGGCGATAATGTTTCTAGTGGCATGGGCCTCTTCTAAAATCAGCTTGTATTTCTGGTAGTTCTCTATCAATGAACTGTTCCAGTAGTTTCTGGATAATCTTCAGCAGGATTTTGCTAATGTGTGATATTAGTGATATTGTACAATAATTTCCACACTTGTAATAGGTCACCTTTTACTGAATGGAATAAATATGGATCTCTTCTAGTCAGTTGGCCAGATGGTTGTCCTCCAGATTTCTTGGCACAACCTGGTGAGCATATACAAGGTAGCATCTGTTTGTGGAAATATGTCAATTGGTATTTCATCAATCCTGGGGCTTTATTTTTTGACAAGTCCTTCAGAGCAGCCTGAACTTCCTCCTTCATCACCATCGCTTCTTGAGCATATGTTGTTTCTTGAAATTCTTCCGTGTCATCCAATTCTTTTTGATACAATGACTTTGTATACTTTTTTTAATGCTACTAGTTTATTTATAAAATTCTAATACCTTGTTTTCCTTACCAGATTCTTCCAATTTCCCTTACCTCCCCATCAAATTGTGCAACCCCATGAATATCCCTCCCCCTGCACATCTTCAGCTCTCTGCTTCCTCCCTCACCCTGCCTCTTGGATCCTCATACTCATTCTACAATAATGGTTTATACAATAATCATCCTTGTGGGACTGAGTTAGTTCACTCAGCATAATGCTCTCCAGTCCCTCCCAAGTTAGGTAGTAATTTACAAAATCATTGCTCCTGTGTGCTGCATAGTATTCCACTGTGTGAATGTACCATAGTTACTCAATCCATTCCATTGTGGTTGGACATATGGGCTGTTTCCATGTTCTTGAAATGGTGAATATGCTGCTATGAACATTGGTGTACAAGTCTCTATCTGTACCTCAGTTCTCATTTTCTCAGAGTATATTCCAAGCAGTGGAATGGCTGAGTCATATGGAATTTCTATGTCCAGCTTTTTGAGGAAGAACTAAACTGCCTTCCAGAGTGGTTGTACTATTTTACAATCCCACCTACAATGTATAAGAGTTCCTATCTTGATACATCCTCTCCAACATCTGTACACTCTTTCCATCTTCTTTTAATACTTTCTGGGTCATTCAATATTCTGTCCATAACATTGTAAGTATTACAGCTCAAGGTTTGAATTTGTTCTTTAGTTCCTTCAGCTCAAGAAATGCTTAGCAATTATGGCCCTTTTGATTTTTGGACTTCTTTATAATATTTTGCTTTTTCTTCCCATGCTGCCCTTTGAAATTTTCTAGTTAGCTTCTTAACTTCTTGATTTCTACCCTTTGCTTTAGCTTCTAGTGCAATATTCAGAGTTTCTTCTGACATCCATTTGGCCTTTTCTTTTTCTTCTGTCTTTGTAATGACCTGTTGAATTCTTTGTGGATATTCTTGATATCCTCCCTTAGCACATCTGGTCTTTGCTCTTTAGTGTTCAATGCCTCAAACTTGTTCCTGAGTTGGTTTTTCAATT
Organism: Elephantulus edwardii; assembly: GCF_000299155.1. Taxonomy (NCBI): domain Eukaryota; kingdom Metazoa; phylum Chordata; class Mammalia; order Macroscelidea; family Macroscelididae; genus Elephantulus; species Elephantulus edwardii. Next base: position 10,201,603 of record NW_006399820.1, on the reverse strand, counting down.
CGGAGGGGACAGCCTCAAGGTCAAATTTTAACTCCCATGGATTTGACTTGACCTTCTTTAGCTTTAATTTGAACGTGCATATGAATAGTTGATGGTCTTTTCTACAACCATCACTCGGCCTAGATTTCAGTGTTGATATTGAACCTTAACAACTCTTTCCACAGATGTAATCAATCTCATTTCTATGCATACCATCAAGTAAACATTCATTGTGCAGAATTCTATCATTCTATCCCCAGCCTCATTTCTGTCACCAAGTCTATGTTTCCCGACTACTGATCCTTCTCCCTGGTTCCCATCTTTTGCATTCCGGTCTCGCATTATTAGTAAGGCTTCTATTTGATCCATTTATGACTGCAAAAGTTAATAAAAATCATTTCTTTCCTCCTATTTGGCTCTGGTTGTTGGTGCATAAATTTAAATGATAGTGGTATTAGAAGGTCCATCAATTATTCATATGCAAGTTCAAATTGAGACTGAAGAAAATGAAAACAAGTCCACAAAAACCAAAACATGATCTTTAATCTATTCCATCTGAATTTCAAAATCACCTTACGAATAGGTTTAAAGCATTAAACACCAATGAAGTTCAGATTCCAGAATCTCCTGACATAAGGGAATAGCTGATCACTGTGAGAATGTCAGTCTTTATAGAAGCAAAGTATTGGTGAAGTAAGTAGTGGCTGTCAGCATTTTTCAGTTCTCCATGACCCACTGACTTCATTTTTCTGGCCTCTTAAATTTTACCTTGGTGGAAACTTCATTTCCTTTTTATCTGAACAATTGCCACTATTTTTCCCCTGAAAGCCAAACTGTACTCATTGAGCAGTGCCTCCCCACTGTCTTCTCTTCCTGAATCCTTTTGTTGTTGGGTTCTATCAAGTCAGCACCTAGTACAACATAAGAGAAAACACTGCCTGGTATTGCACCATCCTCACAATCATTGCTGTAATTTTTTGCTAATATTGGCGCAGTCACTGAGTTAATTTGTCTCAGTGAAGTTCTTTCTCTTTTTAATTGACTCTTGACTTTACCAAGAATAATGTCTTTCTCCAAAGGCCTGTTCCTCCTGATAATGTATCTAATATTACTTGCTTCTAAAAAGCATCCTCATTGTACTTCTTCTAAGACAAATTCGTATGTTCTTCTGGAACATCATTCAAAAGCATTAATTCTTTGTCAGTCTTTCTAATTTATTGTCTGGTTTCCACATGCATTTGTTGTTATGTGCTGTTAAGCCTGTTACAACTCATAGTGACCCTATGAACAAACTTATTCTGAATAACCTTATTCTGTCCTGTGTCATCCTCACGATCTCTGACATATTTAATTGAGCCCATTGTATAGTAACTGTGTCCATCCTTCCTTTTTTAAGGTCTTTCTCTCTTTTTCTGGCCTTCAACCTTTCTCAACACAATGTCTTTTTCCAAGGACAGGCCCCTACCGGCAATAGTTCCAAAGAATGTGAAACAAAGTTCCACCGTCCTTGCCTCTAATAGGCACCCTGTTTGCACTTTTTCCATTAAAGACTTTTTTTTTTAACAAAAGATTTTTTTTTGTTCTTTTGACAATCCTTGTGATATTCACTGGTCTTCTTCAATGTCAAAATTCAAAGAGATCAATTCTTCTTTCCATATTGAAGGCTGTATTCTTTGGTCTTCTGTAGTACGTACTTCAAGACTTTGACTTTAGGGCAAGCAAGCTTGTGTCATCTGCATAACACAGGTTGTTGATAAGTCTTCCTCTGATTCTGATGTCACATTCTTCTTCGTAGGATCATAGGTTCTCAAATTATTTGCTCATCATACAGATTGAATACATATGGAGGAAGGCTACAACCCTGATGTACACCTTTTCTGATTTTAAACCATGCACTATTCTTTTGTTCTATTTAAACACGAAGTACTTGATCTATGTACAGGTTTCATATAAGTACAATTAAGCAATTAAGTTTTTGGTCTATGTATAGGCTTTACATGGGCATAATTAATGATATTTTCATTCTTCCCACAATTTGTTATAATCCTTTATATAGCCAATGAAACACAAGTAAACATCTTTCTGGTAGTCTCTGCTTCCAGCCAAAATCCATCTGATATCAGCAAAGATATATGTTGTTCCAAGGCCTCTTCTGAATCCAGCTGAATTTCTAAAAGGTCTCTACCCATATACCATTCAGTTGTTCTTTAATAATCTCTGGTAAATTTTACTTGCCAGTGAAAATAATGATATTTTTCAGTAATTATTTCACTCTGTTGGATCATCTTTTTTTGTGAAATGAGAATAAATATGAGCCTCTTCCAGTTAGTGAGACAGGGAGCTATCTTCCAAATTTCTTAGCACAAGCTAGTGAGCATATCCAGGCCTACATCTGTTTTTTGAAAAACCTCAGCAGCTGGTATTCCTTCAGTTCTTGGGCCCTTATTTTTTTGCAAATTACTTCAGTCCAGCTTGGACTACTTCCTTCAACAACTATTGGTTCTTGATCATATGCTACACTACTTCCTAATCATCCAATTCTTTTTGGCACCATAATTCTTTGTATTCTCTCAATTTTTGTGTTTTGTGTATCATTCAATAGTTTAATTTGCCCACAAAATCTTTCAGTATTGTAACTGGAGACTTAAATTTGTTCAATTCTTTTTGCTTGAGAAATGCCAAGTGTGTTCTTCCCTTTTGATTTTCTAACTCATATACTTTGTTTATAATATCTTGTTTTGTCTTCTCTAGTTGTCCTTGGAAATCTGATCAGCTCTCTTACTTCAGAATTTCTTCTTTATTTTGGCTTCTTTACATTTGACTGATTTTCTAACTCCAGTTCTTGGCACATTTCATTATAATACTAGGCTTATATGCATATGAAGTGTTTGAAAATGCCAAGACTTCGATCAAGGGCTCCTTAATCTTCAAAGTGACATCATCTTTGGTTTTTATTTGTTTCTTTGTTTTAACACTGTCTTTTTCAGCAGTTTTGTCCCAAGCAATATGCTGTTTGATTTCTTAACTGCTACTCTTTACAGACCTTTATTATGATTCCAAATAAAATATTTTGACATCATTATTTTCTCAGTTGATAGTGACGTCGTTTCATGATCCAGCTGTGAGAATTTTTGTTTTGCTTATATAGATGTATAATCCATACTGGTATATGTAATCTTTGAGCTTCATTAATAAGTACTTCAAGTCCTTTTTCTTTTCAACAAACAAGGTATATCATCTATATATCTCAAGCTATTAATAAACAATCCAGATTATTTCAATCTGGATGCATGGTCTTCATGTATGAAGTATGGTGTTAATGAACAATCTGGATTGCTCAAATCCGGATGTGTGGTCTTCATGTATAAATATGGTGGAAGGACACAGCCCTGGCACACATCTTTCCTGTCTTCAAAACATGGACTATCCTCTTATTCTATTAAAATAATTACTTCTTGGTATATATGCAAGTTCATCATTAGCTCAATTAAGTGTTCTGGCATTCCCATTGTTTCCAATGTTATCCATAATTTGTAATGAACCACATATAACAGACTGCTTTTGCAATGGACAAACATATCCCTCTGCCTTCAACCAAGAATCATTTAACATTAGCAATGCTATCCCACATTCTATGTCCTTGTCTGTATCTGGCTTGAATTCTTGTCTCTGTATTATTGTGACTTTTCCCCAATTGTTGTGGTTGTTGATTGCCTTCGAGTTGAGCACAACTCATAGCGACCCTATGAACAAAAGGCCTGAAGCCCTATATTTACAAAATTTTGTGTTTAATATGCTAGTGTCCTAGTGGCAAGAAGCTGTGCTGCAATCCCGAAGGCATGCCATTCAAATCCACCAACTGCACCATGGGAGAAGAATGGTCAATATCTTGCTATGTGATTATCTGCCTCTGAAAACACACCAAGAGTCATCTATAAGTCGGTTCCAATTATATGATTCAATAATGTCCTCATTCTGCTTGATCACCTTTCTTTGGAAAGGGCCGAAGTGTTCACCTCCTACGGTTGATTAGCTGTAGGTTACTGGCTTCCGTATTTCTTGTTAGTGAGCACACCCAATGTCATATCATTTGTTGAACTGTCTCAGTTGTTATTCAATCAGTCCTTCAAGTCTTCTTTTTATACCAATGTTTTCAGTGCAGCTTGGATTTCTTCTTTTAATATCACTTTTGAACGTTGACCAATTTTTAGCACAATGACTCTCGTGTATTATTAGTTCCATGTCTTTTTAATTATGATGCCTTTGAGCTGTGGTGCTGGAGAAGAGTATTGAATATACCATGGACTACCAAGAAAACAAAGAGATTCAGCCTGGAGAGGGTTAAACCAGCCTGCTCCTTGGAAGCAAGGATTCTGGGGCTTCATCTGACATACTTTGGACATGTTGTAAGGAGCGACAGGTCTTTGGAGAGGGACATCATGCTTGGGAGGGTGGAGGGATGGCACAGGAAGGGAAGGCCCTCTATGAGGTGGGTTGATTCAGTGACTGAGGTAATCGGGATGGGTGTGTCAGAGGCAGTGCGATTGACACAGGATAGAGCAGGGTTTAGGGCTGTTGTACATAGGGTCGCTATGAGTCGCAAGCGACTTGATGGCACATAACAACAACAACAATTGCCTCTAGTAACTATTCATCTACTTTCTGTCAATATGTATTTTCATGATTTCTGGTGGCATAGTCCGTAGGAGTCTGTGCTTCTAAGTCAAATGTGTTACCTCTGATGGTTCATATTCACCAATGACTGTCAGTGAGAAGGATGTACAGCCTCCTCCCAAGTGACTTACAGCCTCTGAAAACCCACTGGAGAGAAAGTTATGAGTTGATCCCAATTCAATGGCAATAAATGAATGAGTGTAAGATTTTCTATAAGTGAGAACATACCCTGGGAACGTGATACTATTTTCATTTTGCAAATGAGGAGATAAATGTCCAGAGGCCTTTAATCTAACTGGGGCAGTAAGGAGTTAAAAAGAAATCTGCCTCCAAGGCTGTGTTCTTTCGACTTCACTATTCTTCACTATTCTGCCTCCTTCATGTCAGTCTGCAACAAGATGCAAAAGACATTGTGTTCTAGAGAATAGGGCCAGCCTCAATCAAATAAACCCTGCAAAGCCAAAGCATAGCCATGAACAATCATCTCACAAAAGATTAAAGTAAGTTGGCCAACGGGGAAGAAGCCATAGAATCCATCTCTTTTTTTTTTTTTTCTGTCCAGTCAGAACTGACTCATAGCTGACTCCCAAGCACGTTTCTGAGGCTGTAAATCATATGGGAGGAGATTTTCTTTCTCCCACAAAGTTGTCAGTGGATTAGAACCACCAGAAAGACTTGGCCTCTGGGTTAACAGGGTGGCTCCCTATGACCTAGGCCATCAGAGCTCTGTATAGGAACCATGGGCATCTACGCAGGATTCTCAGGAGGTTCACCTGAAGGGCTTATTCAGCTGAAAGAAATAATTGACTTTGCAAGAAGTTTGTTTGTCACTGTTGTTCTTTTTTTCTTCAATTTGCATAACTTATTCTTACAATCCTGGAAGTGCAACTAGTTACACTCTGGACTACTAACCAAAAGGTTAGCAGTTCAAATCCAGCCTCTACCCAGTGGTGACTCAGAAGTGAGGTCTGGCAATCTGCTTCTGTTAGGCCACAGCCTTGTAGAATAGTTTTACCCTGCACATGTGGGACAGTAATGGGTTGGAATTGACCCAGTAGTAACTGGCTCTGTTTTATTTTTTATTCTTGCTGGAGTAGGGAGAGGGATTAAAATCAATAACCGCTGAGAGAGGAGAGAGAGGGAGGGGGAGAGAAAGAGAGAGAGAGGGAGGGGGGAGAGGAAAGGGACAGGAAGGGGGAGGGGGAAGGGGAGGGAGGAAGAGAAATATTTTCCTCTTCTCTTGCCATTTCAATCCTCCTCAGTCTTTGACTAAGACTGCAGTCTTCAGCCTTATTCACTGGTTAACAAATGCACAAACTAGAGGAAATTGGAGCATTTTTTTCCAGACCACTGGATGCCCCCAGAACTAATCAGAGAATAGGAGAAAGAGAGATTGTGTTTTATGGTCAGTAGGAGTGTGGGCTCATCACCAACTGTTACCTTCCCCAGGCAGAGGCAATTCACTCCCCCACGTACAATCCATCCCTCTTTTTTCTCTGCCCCCATTCCATTTGGAACACATCTCTAATTTCACATTTAGCATGGTCTTGTCTGACATATCTGCCTCCTCAGTATCAGGAGTGATGTCTTTTCATCTACATCGCTACAGAAAACTCTTTCAGTATTGGTATTAAAGGACATTAAAAAAGAACTCAAACTAGCATAAGCTTCCCACTGCCATTGAGTCAGTTCTGAATCATAGAAACCCTCTACCGGGTTTCGGAGGTTGGAAATCTTTATTGAAGGAGACTGCTTGCCCATCTTTTCTTGTGTAGAGCAAGTGATGGGTTCAAACAGCTGACCTTCCAGTTAGCAGCATGCTACCAGGGCTTAATCTAAGGAAAGGGGGAACAAGCCTATTTCCCCTGTTTCTCATACTGTCATCAGTTTATGTTTTGCTATTATTCCAGCAACTATGTCACCAGAATTTCAAGTATCAGCAGTGTCTCTCTGGTTGAACAGCTTGATGTGTAACTTCCAGACTAAGGCAGACTATTAAGACCTGGTAACCTACTTTTGAAAAATCAGCCAAACAAAACGTTATGGAACATAAAAAAAAAAAAAATCTGACTCCTTTACTTTGGGTATGTTACCAGCAAAGATCAATCACTGGAGGAGGAAAGTGTGTTTGATTAAGTAAAGGAGCAGCAAGGATGAAAGAGTTGAACTGACACATAGACAAAATAATGGATTTGAACATGTCCACAATTGTGAGGATGGCACAGGGCTCAAGGAGATTTTGTTCTGTTGTACCAATTCGCATGCTCACTCACTGCTGTTGACACAGAACTGACTCTAAATGAACCCTCCACTGGATTTCTGAG
>NW_006399820.1:10154227-10189256 GCF_000299155.1 Elephantulus edwardii | reverse complement strand
AAACAGTGCAACAATGAATGAATGAAAACCCCAAATCTCTGTAAAATGTTCATTAAAACTAATAAAATTTAATAAAAAAAGTTATTAAGTACAATTGTGATGTACAATTTCAACAACAACAGCAACAACTTCTTTGTAGTCAGCACTTTCATTTAAAAAAATGACGGATACTCTATATAGCAATAATTTAATTTTTCACAAAAGAGTATGCTCCACAAGATAAAATACCCAATTTATCAATTTTTCTGATCTACATGGTTTGGGCCTTTTGTGTTATTTTTTTTTTTAGGGAGCACTAGTGGTCCCCTGTTATGAAGTTGCGCTGCGAATACAAAGTCAGACGTTTCCAATCCAACAGCTGTTCTGTGGGAGAAAGATGGGCAATCTCTTCCTATGCAATTTACACCTCTGACCCTCCACTGGAGGGTCAGCTATGAGTCAGTTCCTACTCGACTACATATAACACCACCACCACCACATGCTTTTTAAATGTATCTCAACTTTAAGATATATGTCCCAGTTCAGGTTTTGCATATATACCGTGGGGTAAATAATAAGCTTTTAGATGTTATGTATTCCAAATAAGAATATAAAAGGGAGGGCTGGAGAGTAATCACTAAGAACAGGGTAAACCAATAAGTGATTGGGAATTTGTCTTAGAATATAATTTAAGAAGACTTGAGTCAACCATCAAGGTTGGTCAAGTTCAGGGTCAATGAAAATGAGGGAAATTCTCCATGAGATGGAGTGACAGTCACAACAGCAGCCTCATATATAGCAATGATCCTAAAGACAACACAATATTGGGCAACAGTCCATTCCACTGCACATAGGAGCACAACAGTCAGAGCCAAGTCAACAGCTGTTAACAAGAAGACTTTCTTCAGAGGAAACTGAAAACAGTGTGTTGTTGTTTACAACAAAAGATATATTCCGTGTGCGTGCAATGCATTGCTTCATAACACTTTGTAATCCGTATCTAGTGATCTTCATAACCACAGAAGGAGTTGAGTAGGTGTCTTAATGACTCCATTTCACAGATAAAGAAATTGAGTCAGAGAATTATTGAGTTTCTCAAGGTCACATAAAGCATACATAAAGTTGAAAATGGAATCCGTTCTTTTAAGTGTCGGTGCAGAACTTCACCACTTGTATGTTATACTTAGAAGCTCAGACCCGCCCAGCACCACTAACCTTTACTCTCATGCTGTTTTTCCTTCTGTGTTCCTTGAAATTCTGTCCTTGTTTCTTCCCAGATGTCAATTCTTTTCCTGCCATTGGCATTATTATTCTAATTCCTAGTTGCCTTTCAGCATAAATCTATTTCCTGTTTGTATTCCTGAGGCTCTTGAAGGCATTTCTTTTACCAGCTGAAATACATGAGCCAAAGTTATTGTGACACACATTGTGATGCTGTTAAGTGGAGCACAAAATGTTGCAAAATTGGAATGTAAAGCTTTAATAATGCCCAGTACAGGCTTTATGTGACCCTGCACTTAGTTCTGGGGGCATGTGTCTGACCTCCCCAGTCTAAATTTGACAAGATCCTTTCTATTTTAAGCCAGTGTTGAATAACTGCTAATTGTCTAGAAAAATAATTTCATTTAGGAGTTAAAAACCAATCTATCTCCCCTGAACTATGGTGGTGTGTTGTTATATATCATTGAATTAGAACTAATCCATTGATGACCCTTCAGCAGGTTTTCAGAGGTAGTAAATCTCATAGGAGGAGATTGCTTATCCTCTCACATGGTCTAGTGGTAAGGAATTACACTGCCTACCCTAAGGCCTGCAGTTTGAGTCCATCATCTGCTCCTTGGGGGGGAAATGGTCAATCTCTTCCCTAGTGATTTACAGCATCTGAAAAGATGCTGGAGGTTTCCACAACATTTAGTAATAACAGTGCAATCGAGTATATAGCACTGCTCCATAGGGTTTTCTTGGTCGTAATCCTTACACAAGGAGCCCTGGTGGTACAGTAGCTAAGCACTGGGCTACTAACCACAAGGGCAGCAGTTTGAACCCAGCAACAGTGCACAGCTGTGCATTGGAAGGAAAATGTGGCAGTGTACTTCTGTAAAGAGTGGAAGTCCTAGTAAACCCTATTTAAACTGGAAATGGTTACTATTCATGGAAGAAGATTCTAAGGCTTTACTTCAACATCAGTAATGTTGTTGTTGGTGGTGGTGGTGTTATGTGTCATCAAGTTGCTTGCATCTCATAGGGACCCTATGTATAATAGCTCTGAATCCTGCTCTATCTTGAGCCAATTTCATTGTCTCCAACACACCTAATCCCACTATCCCAGGCACAGTCAATCCCTCTTATCTAGGGTCTTCCTCTCTTATGCTGTCCCTCTACCTTTCCAAGCATGACGTTCCTTTCCAAGGACAGGTCTGTCCTGGCAACATGCCTAAATTATATCAGACAGAGCTTCAAAATCCTTGCCTCCAAGGAAAAACTTGGCTTCACTATCTCGAGGACAGACTTGTTTGCTCTTTTGGCAGTCCATTGTATGTTCAATACTCTTCCCCAGAATCACAATGGCATTAACTCTTCTTCTATCATCTTAGTCATTGTTCAGCTTTCTGATGCATAACAAGTAACTGGGAAGACTGTTGACTGGAACAGGTGCACCTTAGTCTATAAATTGACATCTTTGCTCTTCAGTACTCTGGAGAGGTCCCTGACAGCAGATTTTTCCAATGCAATTCATCTTTCGATTTCCTGGCTGCTGGTACCAACGATGTTGATTGTGGAGCCAAGCAAGCTGAAGCTGTTAACAAGGTTAATCTCTTCTCCGTCTATCATGGTGCTACCCATTGGCCCAGTGGTGAGAATCTTTGTTTTCTTGATGTGGAGTTTCAATCTATATTGAAGGCTGCAGTCCTTGACTGCAGCAAATGCCTCAGGTCCTCCTCAGTTTCAGCAATCAAGGTTGTGTTATCTGCATAATACAGGTTGTTGATTAGTCTTCTTCCCATCCTGATGCCTCATTCCTCCTCACAGAAACCAGTTTTCCAGATGATATGTTCAGCGTGTAGATTGAAGAGGTATGGAGATAGGATGCATTCCTGATGCATTCCTTTATTTTGAACCATGTCGTGTTTCCTTGCTCTGTTATGACAACTGCCTCGTGATCTAAGTATAGGTTTTGCATAGCACAATCAAGTGTTCTGGGATTCCCATTTTTTCCAAAGTTATCCACAGTTTGTAGTGATCCACACAGTCAAGTGCCTTTGCATAGTCGATAAAACTCAGATAGATATTTCTCTGGCACTCTCTCCTTTCAGATAATATCCATCTAACATTGACAAAATGTCCCTAGTGCCACGACCTCTTCTAAATCCAGCTTCCATATATGGCAGATCTCTGTTACGGTAATGTTCCAGTCACTTTTGGATCATTTTCAGCAAGATCTTGCTTGTATGTGTTATTAATGATGCTGTTCGATAACTTATACACTCTGTCAAATCACCTTTTTTGGGAATGGGAACAAATGTAGATCTCTTCCAGTCAGGTGGTCAGGTGGTTTTCCTCCAGATTTCTTGGCACAACCTAATGAGCACATCCAAGGCAGCATCTGTTTGTTGAAATATGTGAATCAGTATGCCATCAATTCCTGGGGTCTTGTTTTTTGCCAATTCCTTCAGAGCAGCTCAAACTTCCTCTTTTGTCACCATTGCCTCTTGATCATAAGTTGTTTCATGAAATTCTTCTATCAGCCAATTCTTTTTTATATAGTGACTGTGTACTCCTTCCATCTTCTTTTCAACATTCTGCCCATAGCACCCTTAAGTATTATAACTCAAGGCTTGAATTTGTTCTTCAGTTCCTTCAGCTTAAGAAATGCTGAGAAAGTTCATCCCCTTTGATTTTCCAATTCCACTTCTTTGTACATTTCAGTATAATACTTTGTTTTGTCTTCCTGAGCTGCCCTTTGAAATGATCTGTTCAGCTTCTTAACATCTTGATTTCTTTCCCTTGCTTTTGCTTCTCAGTGCTCTACTACAATATTTGGGGTCTCTTTTGACATCCATTTTGGTCTTTTCTTCTTCCTTCATCTTTGTAATAACCTTTTTCATTCCTCATGGATGATGTTCTTGATATCCTCCCACAGCTCATCTGGTCTTCACTCATCAGTATCCAAGGCTTCAAAACTGTTCCTGAGACAGTCTTTAAATTCAGGAGGGATACACTCAAGGTCAAACTTTGTTTCCTGTGGATTCAATTTTCTTTTCTTTAGCTTCAGTTTGAACTTGCATATGAGTTGGGATCTGTTCTACAATCAACATCTGGTTTGGTATTCACAGCTGACATTGAATTTCTCCAAATATCACACACACACACACACACACACACACACACACACACACACACACACAGATGTAATCAATCTGATTCCTGTGTAGACCATTAGGTAAGGTCCATGTGTATAGTCACTGTTTGTGTGTTTCTTATAAAAGGTATTTACAATTAATAAATCACTAATTTTACAGAATTCTATCATTCTATCTCCAGCCTCATTTCTGTCACCAACTCCATGTTTTCCGACTACTGATCTTTCTTCCTTGTTCCCAAATTTTCCATTCCAGTCACCCATTATTACTAATGTGATAATATGCTCTATTGTGCATAGAGTTTTTGAAGGCCTGTTGTTTCAGAAGTTTATGGCAATCCTTCTCCCTTGTTATTGTTGATGTGTACCATAAAGTTGGAACCAACCCATAGCTGTAGGTTTTCAGAGGCAGTTAATCATTCGGGAGGAGATTGCCCATCCTTCTCCTGCAGAGTCGCTGGTGACCTCAAACCTCAATGCCTTCAGGATTGTAGCACAGCTTCTTGCCACTAGGCCACCAGAGAACACCATATAGTTAAAATTTAGGAAAGATGTGCAACAGGGTGGTATCCTTTCTCCATACCTTTTAATCTGTATGCTGAGCAAATTATTCAAGAAGCTGGACTCTATGAAGAAGAATGTAGCATTAGGATTGAAGAGAAACTCATCAGTAACTTTCATTACACAGATGATACAATCTAGTCTGTCATAAATTGGGTGCTAAGCTTTAGAGCAATCTTTGACAGACAAGTATTTTACCCAAAAGAGCTAATGAAAGTATGCAGGTAACAGGTCAGGTGTTGGTCCTAAGGCCCACCCTTTCAGCGCATGTGTGTGTTTCCACCCTCCCCTAGCTTCCTAGATACAGCTTCAAAGAAGGGAAACATTTCTTTAGCACTGATTGCTTCCTATGGAGCTCTGGTGGCCTAGCAATAAGAAACTGCTGCAACCTAGATGGTGTGTGTGGTTTGGATCCACCAGCTGCTCCACAGAAGAAGGTGAAATTATATCTCCTTAATTGAAATTTATTGCTGAAAATTAAACACAGAGAATAAGATCAATATTTGATTAGGCCTTTGATAGTTTGATCATGCTGAATAACAGCATGCATTTCAGAGACTTAGAGCTTAGAGCCTATGTCTGTCACCTTGCAAAAGTCACTTAATTTCCTCGGCCTATTGCCTCACTATAAAAGGGAGCTAATGACACCACCCGCTAGCGTCACGTCATGGGGAGGCTGAAATGAGATGATGTGTGCAAAGTGCTTATTATGTTGTTTGAGGTTAGGTTTAAAAATAAATAAGACTGCTAAATGAAAGAAGTCAGTCTGGAAAAGCTACACATTATATGAGACTAACTATATGATATGCTTGAAAAGGCAAAAGTACAGAGACTGAAAAGAGTAATGATTCTTAAGAAATGAAGACAAGAGAGCTACAGAAGGATGAATGGAATTCAAAGTACAGGGAGGAAGTGGGGAAAGTGCAACTACATTGTAGGTATTGAAAGTAATGTTCTCGAATAAAATGTGTGTGAATGGTTAAATTAAAAATTAATTGGCTTTATGAACCTCCATTTGCACATTGGCCCTTATTCATGAGCCACAGAATACTGTCTTCAGACTCATTTTGTTCCATGTGTCCTGGACATTGTTGACTCCCCATGCTGGTGCTTGTATCACAGTGGGAGCTTATTGTTGTTGGCTACTATCTAATATCTTATGATTCTTAACAACCCTATGAAAAACAGACCTGAAGCTTTTGCTATCCTGTGTCATCCTCACAATCTCTGTCCATTGTTACAGTCACTGTGTCGATCCATTTTATTAAGGGTCTTTGTCTCTTTCTCTCCATCTTTCCAGTCATTAATATGGATTACACCTCAACATCAAGGGGGAAAAGGTCTTTACAACTGGTCCAAAAGGTAACACCATGATAGATGGAGAAAGGATGAAAACTGTCAATGATTTCATCTTGCTTTGATCCATGATCAACACCCTTGGTACCACCAGTCAGGAAATCAACAGATGTATAATTATGGGCAATTCTTTCAGAGATCTCTCCAAAATACTAAAAAGTAACAATGTCAGTTTGAAGACTAAAATTTGTGTGCCTGACTCAGGCTATGGTCTTTCCAATCACTTGCAACATATTTGAGACCTGGAGAATGCATAAGGATGACAGAAGAAGAATTAATGTCTTTGGTTATGGTATTGCAGAAGAGTTCTTCCTATCCCATTGTCTTCCCAAAGAACAGGTATGCCTTGGAAAAGGTGCAACCAGAATGTTCATTGGAAGCAAGGATAGTGAAGTTTCGTCTCTCATACTTTGGACATGTTATTAGAAGGTATTTCTTGGAAATGGTTGTCATGCTTGGAAAGGTGCACACGGTGACTGCAGCAGTCAGCTCAAGTGTATCATATGTGATAAGAATGGCACAGGACAGGACAGGATTCATATCTATTGTTCATAGGGTCACTATGAGTCATATTCAACTCAATGACACCTAACAACAACAACAGGAAACAACTGAAAATACCATGTCTTGGATCAGCTGCACCTTAATCTTGAAAGTGATATCTTTACTTTTAGGCATTTGGAGAGGTCTTTGACAGCAAATTTTTCCAGTGTGACATGGCCTTTGATTTTTTTTTGGCTGATGGTGCCAAGGGTGTTGATTGTGATTCCAAGTATAACAAAAATCACTGACCCCCCCCTTCAATCTTTTCTCCATCTACCACATTGACTAGTGATTTATTAGGTGGGAATCAGTTAACTGCAGTCAAAATAATTATCTAAAAGTCACTTATCCCACCAGCTAGCTTGTCCAGGAGCAAGCAGAACCGTCACACCCCATCACCACCTCCTAGGGTACAAGCTAGCATAATTCTCCAGTGTTAGTGGAGGTGAAGAAATGCCATAATCGTCAGTACTGGGAACAACAATGCTAAGGATGTGTTAGGAATTAAGTAACAGGGAAGAAGGTGTAGAATAATCCAGGATGTGATTCAGCATCAGGAAAACATGAGGTAATGTTGGTTACATATTTTCTCATACTCTTTGTATGTATGTTGGGTTTTGTAATACCACAAGACATACTTGTGTGTACATGAGGACCTCAAAAGCCATATATCTAGCAACTAACATCAATTATACTATTGAGTTGGATGTGGTTAAAAGCACATTGGAAGCATTCAAATCCCAAGCATATTTCTAAGGCCTTGTTCAAGTACCATTACATCGAAAAGCTTACCACCATTAGGCTCCTCTGACCCTCCACTTATGGTTCACTAACTGTATGTATACCACGAAGCTCTCAAGCTTTCAAAATCCATAGAACTCTTTGTTGAGGTCTAAAATGACCCAGACACCAAAATGTAAGTCAGCTTTAAGCAGAGAAGTTCTGGTTGGCGTGGGTGGTGGCAACCTGAGTTTCTCCCCATTGACAGCCTATGCAACCCCTGGGTTCCATGGAACACAGTTTTAAAACCACTTGCCTCTATCACTTATTTGTTAACGATACTTTGTGAGGGGGAAGGACGGAGTTTATGGTTTTACCTTGACTCACATGTATTTGCTAGCTAAATTCTAAAATTCTAAAGATTAATGATTCAGATGAAAGAGGACAGGAATAGCAACAATTGAAGGTCCAAAGACAAAGATTCTAGGAGATGCTGTCATTAGCCAGACCTTGCCTGTAAGTTCCCTCATTGTGCAGTGTCTAAGAGAGCTAAACTAGACAATATGTCAGAAATGTGACCAAAATATCTGCTTTCCCATGAGAGTCCTATTTAAATATGCAAATGGTTAACACATTCAGTTCTTCATCAAGAGGTTGGAGGTTCAAGTCCACCCAGAAGTGCCTCAGAAGAAAAGCCTACCAATCAAATCTACTTAAAAAAATACAGCCACTGACAACACTGTGAAACATAGTTCTCTCCTGACTCACAGGGAGTTGTAGTGAATTAGAATAGCCTTTAGAGCAACTGGCTTTTGTTTGTTAGAACTGTTAATTCATTTTTAGATTACTTTCATTATCTAAACTATACCAATTTGGATTATATGATAAGTATATGCCTATGCAATATTCGCAATTACTTGCTATGCATCACAGAGCTGGAGAGTGACGAAGGATAACAGAAGAAAAATTCATGTCTTTCAGTTGTGATTCTGATGAAGAATATTGAACATACCATGAACTGCCAAGAGAACAGCTCTGTCCTGGAGAGGGTGAAATCAAGCTGCTCCTTGGAGGCAAGGATTTTTAATCTGTCTCACATACTCTGGGCCTGTGGGCATGAGAGACAAATCCTTGGAGAAGAGCATCATGCTTGGAATGGTGGAGAGACAGCGCAGGAAAGGAAGACCCTGGATGAAAAAAGATGGAAAAGGTAATAGGGTTAATTTGTCAGACAGTGAGACTGCCTTATGATAGGGCAATACTTAGAGCTCCAGTACACAGGGTCACTATGAGTTGCAGGTGACTCCATGGCACATGCAACAACAACAACATTTATCTAATCTATACACACACCAGATTCTCCCTCCACTCTGGAAGCTGGCTAACTGACTGGATGGCTGGTGTCTCAATGGTGGCTTGTCTTGATGGCAGTCAGGCAAGGGAAATTTCTAGAGTCCTTTTTGTTGTGTGTTACTGTTCTTTTTGCCCTTCAAAAGTAGGTGGCCCCTTTTTTAAAATTTAGAAGAATATTCTTTAAAAGACACAACAATCATTTGTCTATTTGCTGTACCGAACAATTTGGAGTTGCTGTGATGCTGAACACTACTCCATAGTTGTGTTAAAATACCATAATGGGTACCCATTATGTACAATAGTTGGATAACCTTCCAGACTGGATTCATGTTTGGAAGCAGGAGTGGCACACACTTCCTAAGCTAGATGCCTCTGGAAACTCTACAAACTCTCTTATATATGTACAGAAATGATGTTAACTATAAAACAATGTTCAAGTATTTTGTACAAAGCTTACTCTGAGTTATATTTGACTTGACAACACTTAGCCACTGCTAAATGAGACAAGTACTGTTATAGCTGGAGGAACATTCTTGCACTTTGCATATCACTCTTCGTCAATTTGCTATATAAGGTAACCTGGGTTTGCTGTGATATTGAGGACCTTGTTCCATGGGGGTATCAAATACCAGAATGGTTTCCCATTGTGGACAGTGTTTGGTGGAGCTCCCTGTTGTAAAACAGGTTGGGAAGCAGGAATGGCATCCACTTCCTAAACGATATGCCTCTGGAAATTCTATAAACTTGGAGAAACACAATAGCTATTGAAATGCATTAGGTCTTTTGTTCATAGAGTCACTATGAGTCAACCTCGACAGCAGTCAACAACATACATACATATACATATACATACACATACACACACATACATATACATACACATACATACACATATACATACACACACATACATATACATATACATGCATAAAATGAAAATACATGTATATACTAGGTTATAAATTTCCATATAAATACATACATAATGAAATACATATATCATATGAGATGATGTTTGCACTTTATCCCACTTACTCTCACTCCAGGAACTAGTACAATGCTAAAGACAAAATCAGGGCTCTACATTTATTACATTAGTTCAGGATAACTTCATTGCTTGCCTAATTGGAATCAACTCATTGCTGACCCGCCAGCAGGTTTTCAGAATCTGTAAACAGCAGCCCGGTAGGACATTTCTCATCTTTTTCCCTCAGAGCTGCTGGCGGATGATTCAAATGGCCAGAGAGGTGTAGCCTTTGAGTTAGCAATGCAACTCCCCATAGACTACATTACTTATGATGTAGTTATTACCTTGAAAGAATAAAAAATCCAACTGAGGAGAACATTTATATATATGAAACCTCTAATCATCACTACAAACTAGTGTAATAACAAAAGAGTGCATTTTTTTGAGCAATGAGAATGGCTCTAGGCAGGGCTAGTGTTCTTTGTACACAGGAAGGCAGTCCCGTTTGCTCACATTGTTGTTGTTGTTATGTGCCATAGAATTGACTCTGACTCATAGTGACCCTATGCACAATAGCTCTGAATGCTGCCCTGTCTTGAGTCAGTCTCACTGCCTCTGACACAACTACCCCCATTGACCCAGTTACTGTGTCAATCCATCTCATCCAGGGTCTTCCTCTCCTGTGCTGTTCCTCCACCCTTCCAAGCATAGTGTCCTTCTCCAAGGACTGGTCATTCCTACCAAAATGAATAAAGTATGTGAGACAGAGCCTCAAAATCCTTGTCTCCAAAGAGCAGCTTGGTTTTACCCTCTTCAAGACAGATCTGTTTCTTCTCTTGGCAGTCCATAGTATGTTCAATACTCTCCTCCAGCACCGCAACTCAAATGCATCAATTCTTCTGTAATCTTTAGGTATGTCCAGTTCTCTGATGAATAACAAGTAATTGTGAAGATCGTGGCCTGTATCAGGCACACCTTAGTCTCTAGACTGACATAATTGTTCTTCAGTACTCTGGAGAGGTCTCTGACAGCAGGTTTTACTAATGCACTTTTTCTATTCACTTCCTGAGTGCTGGTGCCAAGAATGTTGATTGTGAAACCAAACAAGGCAAAATTGTTAAAAATGTCAATCTCTTCTCCATCTACCATGGTGCTATCAATAAGCCCAGTAGTGAGAATCTTTATTTTCTTGATGTTGAGCTACAATCCATATTGAAGGCTGCAGTATATGACCCTCTACAGCAAGTGCTTCAGGTCCTCCTCAGTTTCAGCAAGCAGGGTTGTGTCATCTGTGTAACACAAGTTGTTGATCAGATCTTAAATGTATGAGCCAGGCCTCCAGAAAGGAGCCAGAAGAAGAACAGCCAGGGTCCAGACACTGGGCAGACCACCACTTGGAATGTGTGTCTGGGGCAACAGGCTTCACAAGGAATGAGTGTCAGGGAGGCAGAGCGTGAGCCTGGTGGGAAGTCTGGCAGGCTGGCAGCACTCTGTTGAGTGAGGCCAGCAGCAAGCAGCAAGCCCAGCTGGCAGTTGGTGTCAGCGAGTATGTGGGTATAACTTCAGCAATGGAGGAAAGCAGTCTGGGGTCATGAGACCCCTGGACAGCCTCCTGACTTGGAGAAAAGGAATCTGGAGCCAACAACAGGGCACAGGACTTAAGGCAGGAAGCTTTCTGTCATTGGGGGTAATGTAGAGGCTATCATTTGGGCTGATTTTGGCTGCTGGGCACACTAAGATCTCAATGAAAGTTGAGGACTGAAAGAACAAGCAAAAAATTGGCAATGGCCAAACAAGAGGGATTAATTTGGGTTTTGGCCTTGGGCCCCAAAGCCAAGAGCCAGCTGTCCAAACCACAAATTAGGGTCTTGTGTGGGCTGGGCCAGCACTGAAGTGTTCTGATCTGCCAGGAGAAGTCCAAGCCTGTCTCTCCTGCCAGGCAGAAGCCAGAGAAAACCACGGGGACAAGTTCTACGTGTGATGGCAGGACACCATGCCGGGCATGTCTTCGCTGGGGAGTCATATCATCAAACATCAACAAATCCAAAATTGGGGCATCATTCAAGAGTTAGACTGAAGATAAAGTTATGATCATTTAGTTGTTGTTGGTAGGTGCTGTCAAGTTGAGTATGAACAATAGACCTAAACGCCACCCTATCCTGTGCCATCCTCAACATCTCTGACACACTAGAACCCATTGCTGAAATAGTTCAGTGAGAGATCCTAAAACTAGGCAAGAAGCAGTAAAGAGCCATGATAGTAGTTATTTGGTATCATTGAATTGGCTACAACTCATGGCAACCTTATGAACAACAGATTTAAATTCCACTCTATCCTGTGCCATTCTCACCATCCCCAATATACTTGAGCCCATTGTTACAGTCATCGTGTCAGTCTGTCTCATCTCCCCCTCCTCTGCTGACCCTCTACCCTTCAAACATGATTTCCCCCGCCCCCAAAGGATTCCTCCTAGATAGAGGGCAGAAGGAATATGGAACAAAACTGAAAACACAAAAAAGGCCAAACTTACTGATCTGGTAGAGACCAATGAAACTCCAAGACTGTGGCCCTTAATCACCCTTTGAATGTGGCACAAAAAAGCATGGTGGCTCAACCTTCAGCCAAACAACAGACAAGCCTATACCACCTGGGAGGCCCTCACTCCTTAGAATAACCAACCACATCAAGCCAAAAGTGCAATGTTTGCCCAAGGATGAGGCCCACAAGGCAGAAAAGGCTACATCTAAGAGGATCATTGGAAATGAGACTTACAAGGAGGAAGTAGGGAAAGTGTGGTTACATCTATAAGTACTGTAATTAACAATATAAAATACAGTTGGACAAAAAGCTAATTTGCTTTGAAACCTTTCACACAAATCACAATAAAATAAGCAAATTTCTTTTTTAAAGAGAATAAGGGCACACAGGTTACTTCCAAGAACAATGTCATAACGAATTACATTCACTGGGTGGTGCAGTTAATGTGCTCAGCTGACAAACCAAAACGTTGGAGGTTCAAGTCAGCTCAGAGAAAGCTTGAAAAAATGTCTTGGCCATGTCCATCTGAAAAACCAGCCATTAAAAACCTTGTAGACACCACAACAAGATAAACAATCCAATTGAAAAATGGGCACAGGATATGAACAGACACCTCACCAAAGAAGACTTTCAGATGGCAAACACATGAAGAAGTGTTCAAAATCCCTAGCTCTAAGAGAGATACAAACAAAACAACTATGAGATATCATCTCACCCCAATAAGAATAGGAAAATTTAACAGCTCAGCAAACAAATACTGGCGAGGTTGTCGTGAAACTAGAACCCTTATTCACTCTTGGTGGGACTGTAAAATGGTGCAACCGCTATGGAAGGCTGTATGGCACTTTCTCAAAAAGCTGAAAACAGAAATACCATTATCTGACCCAGCAATTCCACTATTGGGAATATATCCCAAAGAAACCATAACTGCCACCCAAACAGATATATGCACACCCATGTTTATCATGGCTTTGTTCACAATAGTGAAGAGTTGGAAACAACCTAAGTGCCCATCAACAAATGAATGGATAGAGAAACTGGTATTTTTACACAATGGAATACTACGCTGCATTGAAAAACAAGGAACTAATGCAATATTATTCAAAATGGGTGACCCTGAGGACATTATGCTGAGTGAAATATCTCAGTCACAAAAGGAAAATACTGCATAGTGCCACTGTTGTAAAACAGGACTGACTTGGGGGTTAGGGGGGAGACTAAGAGAGATAGGATAAATTATGTATACTGCATTGAAACAGATGAGGGAAAGAACTGTTTAAAAGGGATATGTGATTAGGTATTATTGTCATGACAGGAGTCCAGAACGGAGGCTGCATAGTGGAGTGGACCTGGAGGGAGGGATTGTCTAACAATGAAATAATTTTACTTTTCAAAGAAGAGCAAACTGGCAGGGGGGAGGGAGGTTTGGCAGGGAGAAAATTGCAACAATGAATGAATGGAAATCCACAGTCTCTGTAAACATTCATTAAAATTAATAATAATTTTTAAAACCCTGTAGAGCACAGTCTACTCTGATACACATGAAGTCACCATGAGTTGGAATCAACTCAATAATAACTGGATTAGTCACAATATTATATTTGGTCCCCATAAAGGCTGACATATATGTGCCTGGGCCAAGGAACACAATAACAATCCTCTCCAAGAAGGGTTCATACACATGACCAAGCATGAGTCAGGCTCCTGGCTTCAGCTAGGAGTCATCTAGGAGATTCCATCCAGGAGCTGGAGGAACCTGAGTTAGCTTCTGGGAAGAGACTGGTTCAACTTGAGGCTGTGTGTAAGGACCTCAGCAAAGTGGATTGAATGCTTTCTGTTGGATCGGTCCTTGGAGTAAGTTCAGGGTTCAGAATGGAAGCACAAGCACACCATTAGGGCCCACAGTGAGAGTGGGAGGGTAGAGCTTGTTGTACCTACTCCAGATAAACCAGATACCTGGTCTGGGGCAGTAAGACTTTAGCATGGTGGAATTTTGTTTAATTGGCCTTTTAATCCTGGCTCATGGACTGGGTGGGAGACCATCACCTAGTTAATTATCTATCATCTGTGAGTTGTAGTTGCCTCATCTTTAAAATGAGGATAACAGCATGTACTTGGCAAGGTCATTGTGAAAATTAAATGATGTAATGTGTATGTAACAGCAAGCTTGGAGCCCGGCACCATTATAACCCACCACATGCACTGCTGTCAAGTGAGTCCTGACTCATTGCGACCTTATGAGACAGGGTAGAACTGCCAGATAGGGTGTCCAAGGCTGGACGTCTTCACAGAAGCACACTGCCTCACCTTGCTCTCATGGAGGAGCTGATGCTTTTGAACCACAGGCTTTGTCGTTAGTGATTGAGTGCTTTAACCCCTGCACTACTAGGGCTCTTGAGCCATAATAAATGCTCCATAAACAAGCCTGTTATTAGCATTACACCCAAATCCAAAACACACGTGCAGGGTAGGATACAGGCGTAGAGCTTCAAATTCTCTGCCAGTCTAGTCCAATTGCCTAAGGAACTGGATGATGCTGAGTTTGGGCTTTTAAAATTGGGTGAGGCTGAGAGAGACAGGAACCAAATGTAGTCCTGGGTCCTATGAAAACAGCTGTGGTTATTCCATGGTTAATCACTCAGTTGTTAAGCAAATAAGTTGAGCCCATCCAATAACTCTTCAGGAGAAAGACCTGGTGATACATTCCTGCAAAGATTACAGCCTGGAAATCCCTGTGGAATGGTTCTGCTATGAGTCAAAATTGGAGTTACTATGAGTCAAAATTGACTCAGTTCCATCCAACAACCAATTTCTAAAACAGGAGGGCAAATCTGGAGAAGGACTAGCTGTGAGGGGCTAACTCATCAGCCTCTCTTTGCAGTTTAAGGAAAGCTGAGGCTGCAGACAGGCTCCAAACAACTGTCTCAGGAAGAGGAACAGAACGTGGGATTTGAGAACCAACCAACTCACTCACGACAGATGCAGTCAGTAGACTATCATAAAAAAAAAATATTCTCCTTCCATATTTCAGGCCTAAAAAGAAAACAAAAAGCATCATAGTCAAGTCAATTCCAAGTCATGCTGAGCCCACTGTGGTGAGTCTGGTTACTCACTAGAAGAACCTCTCTATAGGACTTTCTTAGCTGTAATCGCACATGCTTTGGACTTGTCATCAGAAGTAATCAGTCCCTGGAGAAGGACACCATCCTTGGTCAATTAAAGGGTCAGCAGAAAAGAGGGAGATGCTCAACAATGACTGCAACCATGAGCTCAAACCTAGCAATGATTGTGATGATGTTAACCGCTGAGCAGTGCTTAGTACACAGAGCGCTCAGCTCAGAGTACACAGGACAGTACAATGTACCCAAAGTCTCTCTGGGTCAGAACCAACTCTCAACAACAAACTTTGCATATTCAAATTGCCAGTCCTTTCTTCTGCAGTGCACTAGGTGAGGTTCTAACAGTCTTTCCATTAATGTTGCTTCTTGTCCGAGTCAGAACAGACCCATAGCTGCCCCTCCCATGAGTTTTCAGAGGCAGTTCACTACACAGAAGACTGAGAAGATTGCCCATCTTTCTCCCAAAGAGCAGCTGGTGGATTTAAACGACATGCCTTTGGGCTGGCGGTGAAACTCCTTACCACTAAGCCACCAGAACTCCCTAAAACCATAGTAAAAGGTTCAGAGAAGAGATTAGTGTGGAGTCTGACTGGGAATACACAAATCAGCCATACAAGGCTTACTTGTGAAGCAATTAGCTAGTTTATTTTCAATTATGTGCAGGTGGGGTGAACTCTCAAATTAGAAGTCAGCAGTTCTTACTGTGAGTGGTTTATATTCAGAGACTGTTGGTGGGTTCAGTAGATCACATGAAGAAGTCTTGGTTGTGCAGTATTCTGTTGGGGCTTTTTTCTTATCTTGCAGGTGTAGTCTTAGGTCAGCTCATTTTGTGTGATATTCCTTGAACATCAGCGTTTTTGCCAAGTTAGCTCTCCAGTAGTAACTGAGGAGGCTGGAACTAGGGGAAGGGCTTTATCTGAAAAGCAGACATTCTAGCGACAATGAGGC
The DNA here is from genome assembly GCF_000299155.1 of Elephantulus edwardii. Lineage (NCBI taxonomy): Eukaryota > Metazoa > Chordata > Mammalia > Macroscelidea > Macroscelididae > Elephantulus > Elephantulus edwardii. The sequence continues at coordinate 10,172,812 of NW_006399820.1, read as the reverse complement.
CATTTTATTTTTACCTATCACATAGAACTAGTCATTTGCCTCCTTGTTGCTGCTGACTCTCCTCTGGTCAATTCTGATTCATGGTAAAACCATGTTTTACAAAGTAAGACAGCTCCGTAGAATTTTCTTGACTTATTAATCACAGAAGCTGATTAAAAGCAAAGCAGAGTAAAGAAAATTAAAGATTAAAGGAAAGATTTAGTCCAAAGGAATGATGAACAGTGTGAACTACAACCTTTGTTACCATGGGACCAGAGGACCTAGATAGTTCCCAGATACCACAACTCAGACTCTTCTGATCAGGACCACAACATAGGAGGAGGAGGAGGAGACAGAGGAGGAGAAAAATGTAAAAAATTAAAAATCATAATTAGGACCAGATGTACCTAGTGAGACCAGTGGATCCTCAGGTCTATGGCACTGAGATACCATTCAAATGAGAAACTGAACCCATGCACAGAGATGACTTCCAGCCAAGCAAATGGTGTTGTTGTTATGTGTTGTCAAGTTGAGTTCCTTCCACTCATAGCAACCCTATGTATAATAGTTCTGAACCCTGCCCTCTTCTTCTCACTGCCTCCTACACACCTTCCCTCATGACCCTCTCCTGAGCCAGTCTCACTGTCTTCTCCATACCTACCCCATTACCTCAGTTACTACATTAATCAGTCTCATCCTGGGTCTTCCTCTCTTGCACTGTCCTTCCATCCTTCCAAGAATATCCTTAAGGACTGATACCTCCTGGAAACATGTGTTCCAAAATATGTGAAACAGACCTTCAAAGATTGGCCTCCAATGAGAAATTTGACTTTATCATCTCCAAGACAGGGCTGTTTGTTCCTTTTTTTTTCACACTAAAAAAAATATTTCTTGGAATAACAGAATTGTGGTGGTGAGAAGCCCAGAATTGGTGGTATGTTGAAGAGAACAGGACTTGAAACTGGGCTAGAACTTTGGGTGCTCCAAGGCTTGTTTGTTCTTTTGGCAGTCCATGGTATAGTCAATTCTCTTCTCCAGCAACACAACTCAAAGGCATTAATTTTTCTTCTGTCATCCTTAGTCATTTTCCAGCTCTCTGATGGATAGCAAGTAATTGCAAAGACCATGGCCTGTATCAAGCATGCCTTAGACTCTAGCCTGACACCGTTGCTCTTTAGCACTCTGGAGAGGTTCCTAACAGCAGATTTTCCCAATGTTATTAGCTTTTTTATTCACCTTTTTACTCCTTGTGCCAAGACTGTTAATTGTGGAACTGAGTAAACAGAAATTGTTAACAATTTCAGTGTCTTCTCCATCTATAATTGATAGACATGTCTCTAATGTGAACAAAAGCCTTCATGAGATATTTACTACTTAGAGTAATCAACCATACAAGAGCAAAAGGGAAGCATTTGCCCTAAAATAAAGTTCAGAAGTAAGGAAAGGGCAAGAAACGTGGGGAAATGGAAACTAGAAACCCATCTCACTTCGAAGTGAGTTCTAAAGTATTTACTGAGGTCAAAAAGGCCTACCAGAAGGCAGTGGTAGTTCTGTGATAGAATTTCCAGCTTCCAAGCAAGAACCTCAAATTCAATTCCTGCCTAACACCCCCCAAGCACAATTACCACCCTGTCATTGGAGGCTGCCATGTTGCTATGATGTTAAACAAGTTTCAAACCTTTAAGACTAAGAAAGGAAGAATGGTCTGGTGATCTACTCCCAGAAACACAGCCAGTGAAAACCTTGTGGTTTCCAATGATCTGATGTTTGAACAGCAGTTGGAAGGCAACTCAACATTATTTATTAATAACAAAAATTACAAAGTTTACTGTCCCTTGCTCATTATAGCCCAGTAATTCTAGCCTCTTTGTTTCAGACATGCCAGGCACAGTCTCACCTCAGAACTTTGAATCTGCCATGGCCTTTTCTTTTTTCTTTTCTTTCTTTTTATTGTGGAAAACATGTATGGGGATACAAGGGACTGAAGGTTGGGAGCAGATGTATGAGGATGGACATAGATGAAATCACAAAGCTGCACAATTTGATGGACAGAGGGGTGGGGTGCATAAAGGAAATGAGAACAATCCAGTGGGCACCAGAAGAGACAGGGTAATGGTAAGCATAGTCCAATGGTGATCAATTTTTCTTTTTTATTTTTTTTTTTCACTTGTGGGTTTCTCATTTGGGAATGGGGTGCAGACTCTGGCTTCTTCATGCTGAACAGGGGTATTAATGTGGAGGGGGAAGGGGAGCCCACTTTAACACCTTACTGGTGGTCCTGGGGTAAATCTGTATGCCTTCTTGTTAGGTTAGAAGATATTTTGCTGACGTTTACTGCCTTCTGGACTGCAAGCCAAGGTGGGTCCAGTGGGGATAGCTGACTGAACCCTGAGGTTCCATCCTCCTCCACTTCCTTAGCTGGCAGTTATATGTCCCCCTTGTCTCTGCACCTGGGTTCAGGGTTCAGGTCTGGAGCAAAACTCAGAGTTAAGGTTACCTGTAGTAAAGGAAACTAACTTGTGAGTTACAAAGAAAAGGGCTTTGGAGGTGTTATCTACAGGTGTACTGGGGGAGGAGGTGGAGGAAAGTGGCTTGGATAAAATTCTTTGTATACCCTAGGCAGCTTTCTCCATTGACCTGAGGGCTCTCCCTAGGGGCTGGATGGCTTTTCTTGGGGGGGGGGCACACCTTAGAGGCCGGAGACAGCACATCCCAGGAGCTGGGTGGCTCTCCCCAAGGATGACTGTTCCCAGGAGCAAACAGCACACCCTGGGGCCAGATGGCACACCCCAAGGGCCAAACGTGCCATTGCCTTTTCTTACTTAACTCATCTGACTTCTTCATAGCATGCTGGCTTATCGCTTTCAGGTTTCTTCCCAAATGTCACCTTATGAGAGTATGGCCTAGTGGGTAAGGAGTTATGCTGCTAATCCAAAGTCAGACAGTTTGCAACTACCAGCTGCTCTGTGGGAGAAAAATGGCCAATCTCCTCTCACATGATTTATGGGCTCTAAAAGTCCACTGGAGGGTCAGCTGTAGGTTGGTTTTAGTTTGACAAAAATGATTTGTTATTTTGCTTGCTTCAGCAGCACATATAGTAAAATTAGAAAGTTACAGAGAAGATTAGTATGGCCCCTGTACAAGGATTACACATACATTTATGATGCATTCCATATTTTAAAATAGTAATGATTTGTTGTTGTTGTTTCTTTGGAAAATGGCACTTAGCCTCCATTCTACTCCCTTATTGGTTTCATGACACTCTTTTCTTTTTTAAATTTGTGTGAAAGCTTACAAATCACATTGGTTATCATTCCATTATTCATTACATTTTGTTTTATAACATTAATTAAAATTGATTAATGTAATAATTATCATTTCTCATCAAACATTTGCATAGCACTCATTCTTACTTGATGTTGAGTATTCATTTGCACATTCATAAGAATGTAAATTCTTACCAACAGAGATTGGATATTTTAAATCCACCTTAATAGTTTGAAAACCCAATGCAATGCATTAAACAACAAAAGAGAATATCATTCAATCTATAGTTTGAACAGAATGCCAAGGAGAGGATTACATCTTCTTATTCATTGCTGCCTCCCCAGTATTTGCAGTTGGCCCAGTATATTGTAAATTTCATCTGTTGTTATGTGCTATTGATTCATAACTGACTCATAGCTGAAGGCGATTGCCCATCTTTTTCCTGAGGAGCAACTAGTGGATTTGAACTCTGAGCCTTTGGGGTTGGCAGCACAACTCTTTACGCAGTAGGCCACCAGAGCTCCCTAACTTTTGTCTGGAACTGCTATAACAGAAATACCACACGTGGGTGCTTTAATGAATGATAACATATTCTCTCACAGTTTAGGAGGCTAGATGTCTGAATTTAGGGTACTAACACTAGAGGAACATTTGCACGCACTCTCTCTCTGTTGGTTCTAGGGGAGAGGCTGGGACTTTTTTTCTGTATTGCTTGGAGATTTTCCATGTGGCATGACATCTATCTTTCCTCATTTGTGTTTGTTTGTTTCTATGCCCAAGCTTCTTCCTGTCTTATCCTTAAGTAATAGGATACACTCCACATAGACATGACCTCAACACAACAAAGACAATTCTATTCCCCAAAGAGATTACTTCCTCAGGTATGCAGAAAAATAGCTAAAATCTCTGTCATTTGAGTAAATTGTGATTCACAGTGACCCTGTAGGCACAGGAGAGCTGTCCCAAAGAGTTTCCAAGGCTATACAGATCTTTACAGGTGTAGATTTTCACATCTTTCTCATAGAGAAACTGTTATGTTCAAAACAGTGACATTTTAGTTCACTACTGAATGATTTAACCACTGCACCACACATGCTTGCTCCACAGGCATAAAGGTGAGGATTCAAAACAATGTTTTGAAGGGTACAACTCAATCCATAACAGTGCTCAATAAATATTTGCTGGATGCATGAATGCAAAGACATGGTTTTCCCTTTTGAAGATTGTAAGAGGAAGACACTATACAAGTAAAGGAATAAAATACATGTCCCTTTTTAATTGTAAAAAATGCTATGAAGATTCGAACAAGTAACAGTAATAGGTAAATTACTTTCCTCAGGGTATTCAAGACCTTTCAGAAATTAATGATATTATATTGATAATTTAAAGGCTAAGACAATGTCAGTCTTGCCAGTTGTGAGGGAGGATTCATTCTGGGAGGGGAGAAATAGCATATTCAGAGATGCTGAATTTTCAATTCAACTCAAAGGATTAAATTGAAAGGCGAGGTTAAATGGATCATAAGAATAGGCAAGAGATGAAATCAAAAGAGTATTCAGAGGCCAAGTCATTACAGACCTGAGAAGCTTTGGTTAGGTGTCCCTGGGTGGTACAATCATCAATGAACCCTATAGCTAACTGAAAGTTTGGCAGTTCAAGTCCATCAGAGGCATCGCAGAAGAAAGACTTTAAAAAATATCACCCATTGGAAGCCCTATAGAGCATAGTTTTATTTGGACACATGTGGAGTCAACATGAGTCAGGGTCCACCCAACAGCAACTCGTTTACTGTTAAACTAAGGTAGTGTTTAAGAAGCTGTGCTGCAATCTCAAAAGCACTCAGTTCAGATACACCAACTGCTCTTCTGAAGGAGGATGAACAATTTCCGCCTGTGCATTTTACTGCCTCTGAAAACCTGCTGGGCGTTCAGCTGTGAGTTGGTTCCATCTTGAATGCACACACCAACAAAAGTAGTGTTTAGATTTTAAGTTCTGTTTTAGGATTAGACCTGTTCACAGCAAGTTGAGAAGAAACTATGAAATGACAAGCACAGATGGAATTTGGATTTCTGTATTCTAGTTTAGACAGCTGGGAAAAGCTTCTTTAAAAATCTTCAAGAAGTTCTCAAAGTGAATGCATTGGAATCCTCCTACAATAGAGCTTCCAACATTTCTACACGAGAACTAACATTTTCTCTCCATCAGAACTAGTCTTCAACTGCTCAGTGTGAACTCAAGCTCTTCTGTTGTTCCTTTTTATAAGTCCACTTTTTATAAGTGCATCCAGCCTGACTTACAATGTGACCTAGAATATGACAAATCACATTTCAAAGACAGTTGGGCAGTTCTCATTATCTACATTCTCAACACCTACCCTGGGAGCTTTGTGCGTGTTGCTCCCATGAAGAGATGTGTCCCAAGAACTCTTGTTCACCTCCTCAAAACTCAAGTGCAGTCCTAAGTTTCACAGAGTTCAGATTTGCAGTCCTTACACATATCTTCTCCCCTTAAAATTGGAGTTTCAGATGAAAGTATAATACCATAAAGATGTTTACTTTTGTTTTACTGATTATATCAAGACATTTGACTGTGTAGATCATGACAAATTATGGATAATACTGAGTAGAAAAGGAATCCTAAAACATTTTGTTGTGTTCATGTGAAAGCTATACCTAGAACAAGAAGCAATTATTCTAACAGAGCAAGGGAAGACAGCATACTTTAAAATCATGAGAGGTGTGCATCAGGGATGTATCCTTTCTCTGTATCTATTCAATTTGTATGTTGAGCAAATTATTCGAGAAGCTGAACTATATGAGAAAGAATGTGGCTTCAAGATTGGAGAAGATTCATTAGCAACCTGCATTATATAATATAGGTGACACAATCTTGTTTGTTAAAAGTGAGGAGGACTTGAAGCACTTTACTGAAGAAGATAAAAGACTAAAGCCTTCAATATGCATTATATCTCAACATCAAGAAGACAGAAATCTGCACCCTGGACCAATAGGCAACAGCCATGATGTTGTTGTTGTTGTTGTTAGTTGTCATTGAGTTGAGTATGATTCATAGAAACCTTATGAACAAAATATCTGAACCCTGTTCTGTTCTGTGCCATGCTCTCTCTTCCTGACACACATTAGCCCATTGCAGGAGTCTCTCTGTCTATCCACCTGGTGGAGGGTCCTCTCCTTCATTAACCCTCCGTCCTTCTCAGTATCATGTTCCTCTCCAAGGAACAGCACCTCTGAGCAACATACCCAAAGTATGTGAGGCAAAGCCTCATCATTCTTGTCTCTCAAGAGCACTTTGGATGGATCTTCTCCAAGATATATCTCTTTATTCTTTTGGCCATCCATGAGGTAGGTGTTCAGTGCTCTTCTCCAACACTACAGCTCAAAGGTGTCAATTCTTTTTCTGTCATCCTTATTCTTTTTCCAGCTCTCAGATGCATAATGATCGAAAAGACCGTGGCCAGAATCAGACACACCTTTGTCCTCAAACTAGCATCATTATCCCTCAATAACTTGAAGAGGTCCCTAACTATATATTTTCCCAGTGCAATGTATCTCCTTATTTCCTGACTGTTGGTATCAAGGGTGTTGATTTTGGATTCAAGCAAGATGAAGATGTTGATAGTTTCCAGCTCCTCTCCATCCATCATGATGTTCAATGATAAAAATCTTTGTTTTCTTGACATTGGAATGCAATCCATACCAAAGGCTATATTCCTTGATCTTCTGCAACAACTGACTCAAGCCCTCCTCACTTTCAGCAAGCAAGGTTGTGTCATCGTATAAGGAAAAAAATACTGCTGAAGATCATTAAAAAAATGTCTAGAACAGTACAGAGATAGGGAATTGCCCAAAGTTCAAGCACCATTTAAAAGAAGCCATGGCACCAGAGACATTATTGCTGGTGTCAGATGGAACCTGGCTCAAAATAAAGAATACCAGATGAATGTTTATTTATGGTTTATTGACTATGCAACGGCACATTTGACTGTGTGGATCCTAACAAGCTCTGGCTGACAATGAAAAGAATGGGAGTCCCAGAGCACTTAATTGTGCTCATGTGTAACCTATCTCTGGACTAGTAGGCTGTTGTGAGAACACAGAAGAAGAACATTGCATGGTTTAACTCATCAACAATCATTATAGATGGGGAGAAGATTGAAGTTGTGATTGATTTCATTTTACTTGCGTCCACAATCAACACCCATGACAGCAGCAGTCAAGAAATCAAAAAAATGTGTTGTATTGGGAAAATTTGCTGTCAAGGACCTCTCAAAAGTACTAAAAAGCAAGAATGTCAATATAAAGACTAAGGTGTATATGATTCAACCCATGGTATTTTTAATTGCTTTCTATATATCTGAAAGTGGGACAATGAATAAGGATGACAGAAGAATTGATGCTTTCGTGTTGTGGTGCTCGAGAAGAGACCTGGCTATCCCATGAACTGCCAAAAGAGCAACAAATCTGTCTTGGAAGAAGTGCAACCAGAGTTCTCCTTGGAGGAAAGCATGGTGAAATTTACCTCACGTGCTTTGGACATGTTGTCAGAAGAGCCCAGTCCTTGAAAAAAAAGACATCATATGTTGCTGTCAGTCCACCAGCAACTTAACAGTGACAACCTGATGGGAGTAAGCACGACGGAGACACCACTCTGGGAGAGGATCAGAGAGTCAATCCAGCTCAACTGTATTAGGATAAGCATTGCACTTATATACACAGGAAGACAGGATAGGGTGGGCTCACAGATGTGAGACATGTGGATTGGTCAGGAGAGCCTCAGCCTCGTGTGGATCACTCCTGACTCAACAGATGCAGCAGCCGTCTTCCCAGGTGGTGAGTTTTCTCAAGCTGGTACAGTCAAACACAGGGGTGCTTTGTCTACCCCTTATTAAAGGCCATTGGGAGGCTTGCACCTGTCTGGAGCTCAGGCGACCTATCCTGGCCAGGGGCCTTCCCTTCCTCCCCAACATTCCGCAACAATCATACCAGGAAAGGTAGAGGGTCGGCATAAAAGGAAGACCCTCAGATGAGACAATGACCACCTCAATAGGATTGAGTGTAGAAGAGATTGGGATGATGTGTAGCATAAGACAGGGTTCAGATCTGTTGTTTACAGGGTCATTGAGTTACAGTTAACCAATGGCATCTAACAACAATAATGGATAAACCTATACTTATTACTATGGTAAACTGAATAATGGCCCTCAGAGGGTATCCTACTCCATATCTCTGAAACTTTTAAATATTCATTGAGTAAAAATTCCATTTCTGTCCATTCTGGTTCATGATGACTCTATAGGACAGAGTAGAACTCCCCTAAAGGGTTCCCAAGGTTTTTATCTTTACAGAAGCCAACTGGTATAGCTTCCTCTTATGGAATGGTGGTGATTGTTGTTGTTGTTGGTGTTGTTGTTGTTGTTGTTGTTGTTATTGAGTTGCCTGTGATTCATGATTACCCTAAGTACAATAGCTCTGATCCCCACCCTATCCTGAGCCAATCTCACTGCCTGACACATCTACCCCCATTGTCCAAGTTACTGTGTCAATTCATCTCATCCAGGGTCTTCCTCTCTTGCACTGTCCTTCTACCCTTCCAAGCATGATGACCTTCTCCAAGGACTGGCCTCTCCTGGTCACATGCCCCAAATATATGAAATGAAACAGAGCTTCTGAATCTTTGCCTACAAGGAGCGGGTTGGTTTTACCCTCTGCTGGACAGACCTGTTTGTTGTTTGTTGCCTTGGCAGTCCATGAAATGTTCAGTACTCTTCTCCAGCACCATAACTCAAAGACATTGATTCTTCTTCTGTCATCCTTAGTCATTGTCGAACACTCTGATGCATATCAATTAATTAGAAAGACCATGACCTGAATTAGGCACACCTTAGTCTCTAGAATGACATTGTTGCTCTTTAGCACTCTGGTTTCCCATCTCCCTGACAGCAGATTTTCCCAGTGCAATTAATCTTCTGATTTCCTGACTGCCGGTGCCAAGAGTGTTTATTTTCGATCAGGGCAAGCTGAAATTGTTAACAATCTCAGAGTCTTCTCCATCTATCATGGTGATGACAATAGTCCCAGGGGTGAAAAGTTTGTCTTGATTTTGAACTTCATCTTGAAGACTACAGTCCTTGACCTTCTGCAGCAAAAGCTTCAGGTCCTCATCAGTTTCTGTCAACAAGTTGTGTCATCTGCATAACACAGGTTGTTGATGAGTCTTCCTCCAATCCTGATGCCGCATTCCTCCTCATAAAGTCTAGCCTCCCAAATGATCTGTTTTGCATATAGGTTGAAAAGGTATGGAAACAGTATGCATCCTGACACACTCTTTTCTTGATTTTGAACTTTAGTGTTTCCTTGCTCTGTTCTAATGACTGCTTCCTGGTCCAATAATACATTTCTAAGTCTTCTAGAATTCCATTCTTCTCAAGGTTAACCACACTATGTTGTAATTTCACAGAGTCAAATGCTTTTACATAGTCAATAAAACACAAATACATATTCCTCTGGTATTCTCTGTTTTCAATCAAGATTTATCTGACATTGGTAATGATATCCTTAGTGCAGTGGCTTCTTCTAAATCCAGCTTGTATTTCTGGCAGTTTTCTCTTGTGGAACAGTTAGTAGGTTCAAATTTCTGACCTTTCAGTTAGCAGCCAAGTACACTGTGCAACCAGAGCTCCTTAAGTAAAAAAGGAAAGAAGAACTTTACCAATAAAATTCAGAATCTTGAGTGGAGAAAATTCTTTTCCCATGGACTGCCAACAGAACAAACACTTACATCTTGTAGAGGGTACAGCCAGAGTGCTCCTTGGAGGCAAAAATGGGAAAGCTTAGTCTCATATACTTTAGGTGTGTTGCTAGGAGAGCTTAGTCCTTGGCAAGAGACATCATGCTTGGAAATATTGAGGGTTGGCTGGTTGCAGCCAGGTGGATTGACACCATGACTGCAGCAATGGTCTCAAGTTGTGTCAGAGATAGTGAAGATGACACAGGATAGAAAAGCGTTCAGATCTGTTATTTATAGGGTTATTATGAGTCATACTTGGGTCTACATCACCTAACAACAACAACAACACAACATAGATGGACCCAAAATGCAGTAATACACATCCCTTCCAGAGGGAGGCAGAGGAAAACAGAACAGGAGATGGTAATGTCACCATACAGGCAGAACTTGGAGTGATGCAGCTATAAGCCAAGGATTGCCAGCAGCCTCGAAAGCTGAGAGACACAAGAAACAGATTCTCCCCTAAAACCTCCAGATGGATCATTACTCTACCAACACTTTCATTCTGCCTAGTAATGCTGATTTTGGAAGTTTAGTATCTAGAATTGTAAGAGAATGCATTTCTGTTGGTTTAAGCCACCATGCTTGTGGTAATTTGTTACAGCAGCCACAGAAGACAAATACTGTCACCTTGCTCTGTCCATTCATTGCTATGTCCTTTCAGGTCATAATTATTACCTACCTACTGGTTTTCCTGGGTATAATGTTAGGCATTTTGTTTTCTTGCCTTTCTTTTTTATTATTATTAAATTTTATTAGTTTTAATGAACATTTACAGGGATTTGGGGTTTTCATTCCTTCATTGCTGCACCATTCACTCTACCCTCCTCCCCAGTTTGTTCTTCTTCCCCGCCATCCGAATGTCTGTTTTAATTGTCCAATTGCCACAGTGCTTGTCAAAGTCAGTTCTGATTAATCTCCTTTGTCGGTGTGTCCTTTGCCGTTCCCTATCACTCCTCCCTGAGAGAGACTTCACCCTGATTCATAAGGAAAAGGAGATGGCGTATTCTCTTAGCTACTTCCTGCTGAAAAGGGACGCTGTGGGTTTCAGGGTGAAGATCTTCTCTCACTACTCTAAAGGGCCCCTTTGGCAGTAGGAAACACATAGACTATTATGGAGATTGATTTTGGAATTTAGATGCACTCTTATTGTTTCTTGCCTTTCTTAATGTTACACCTACTGATAATTATAGCATGCTAGTTTCACACGTTTATGGAGGTATTTTCTTCCCCCTGTTCTCTTCATTTGAAAGCCACGTGATCATGTCAGCCAAGCTGCAGGTAAGTCTATTCTTGGTAGCGTATCCAGGATAGATTATGGTGGGCAGGCCTGGGAGCCAGGCTGACCAGTTGGCTATTTTGGTCGTCCACAATCGAGAAAATGGGAATGTGGACTAGGAGATAGATTTAGTTTTAACTTTGACAATATTAATTATAATGATTAAAGGGAAAAAAATTATAATGATCTGCCTTTAACATTTCAGAAAAAAAAAATTGCCCTGCCCTGCACCATCTTCACAATCATTGAAGTGTGTTTGAGTCATTGTTGCTGCAGTTGCTAGGCATTCTGACTACCTTCTAGCCAAAGGCACACACCTTCAAGTATCATTGTTGTTGACTGCCATCAGGTCAAGCATGACTCATAGCCACCCTATGAACAAAAGGCCTTAAGTCTTTCTGTATATCGTCACTTATCAAAGTTCATAGAGTTTCCAGAGGCATGTTGTTTAGGAAGTGGATGCCACTCCTGCTTCCAAACTTCAAGTATTAGTTAAACATTTTATTGGTACCCATAGGATGTCTACTGACTAATTTTTGGAAATAGATTGCCAGGCCTTTCTTCCTAGTCTATTTTACTGTGGAAGCTCAACTGAAACCTGTCCATTATGTGGGTCCCTGCTGGCATTTGGAAATACTGATGGCATAGCTTCTAGCATCATAGTAACACAAGCCACCACTGTAAGGCAAACTGACAGTGAACAGTAGTGGCATTATTATCCCCAGGACATCATGAACCTTAAACACACACATACAGAAAATGAACCAACAGGTCATAGTAATTGGATAGTTCTCATATATAAAGAAAATAGAAACATAGAAATCTCTGGGAAAATAAATAATAACATTATTTACTAAAATGGAGCTCTTGGGAGAGAAAATGATGAATTCTTTCATTTGGCAGGTTGACATTTGGTAACAGTAATACCTCCAAGTAGACATGAAGCCTCCACTATTCTCCATTGGGGATTCAGGTTATTCTAGAACACTCTGATTATGTCTCTATGGAGACCTGTTGTTGTCTAGTCAATTCTCACTCACTGAGACCCCCACATGACTGAATAGAACTGTCCCTTAGGTTTACTCATTATAGGAGCAATCCTCTAATTATTCTTCCCATCGACACAGAGTGAATTTAACTGTCAACCTTTTCCTCAGCAGTTGACAGGTAAATGTTGCAGCCCTGGGGCTCATTATGGTATCATTATCATTTTTCTGTGCCACTGAGTCAATCCCAGCTCATAGCAACCCTACAGGACAGGGCAGGAGGACATGGTTTTTGGTTGGTTTTATTTCTTTTTCTCGTACAGAGCTGTTAGGTAAATTTGAACTGCTGCTTTTTCAAGGATTCTCCAAATGCCTAACCATTGTGCTGCCAAGGTGCCTTGTCATAGCATTAAATCTACTGCTGTCAAGTTGATCCCACCTCTGCTGGCTGGTTCCATTGGGTTTCCAAGGTTGCAACTCTTTAGGAAGTAGGCTGTATCATCTTTCCCCCCACAGAGCAGCTGGTGGATTCAAACTAACCACTATTTAGTTAATATGTAATGCACTGTACCACCAGAGCCCCTTTGCCTAAAAACTAATAGTCCTATCATTTTTAGGGATAATGGCTATATTGTTACTGTTGTTATGTATCATTGAGACATAACCAACTCATAGCTGACTCTTTAGTGAGTTTCCAGAGGCTGTAAATCACATGGAAGGAAATTGTTCATCTTTCTCCCAAGGTGCAGCTGGAATTGCCTGCCTTTGAGTTGGCAGCACAATGCTTTACCAACTAGGCCACCAGAGCTCCCTAATAACTATATTATGAGTACTTGTTTTCCTTTCTGTTTCCCTAATGGTCTGTGAGCTGTTTAAGGGACAAGATGTCTTATTATACCTCCAGCATCAAAGACACTATTTGGAACCTGGATGTTGTCTGGATATGTTACGTTGGCTCAGATGCATAGAAACCCTACAAACAGTAATACAAAATACTGTTCAGTCCTGAACCAAGATTACAGTCTCTGCTGTGCCTGAGCTCATTAAAGAAATCCTAAAATAATTAATGAATGGGATTGAACTTAGACTGGGGGTTCAGAGTGAAGATGAAGATTTTGGATGGTAGGGTCCAAAACCATAGGTAACAGTTGAAATCATTGTAAATGACATCTACAAAAAGGATGACAGTTTGGTGTGCCATTACCTGGACTCCAATATAATAAAGGGTAGTTCTAACTAAATTTATTTTTAAACTTTGACCACACGTCAAAATATCAGGGATCATTATAATAGAACAAGGAAGACAAGAGTCCAACATTGTCGTCTACTCTGAATTGCCATGAAAATGGAAGTAATTTTTTTTTGCCAGTGAGTTCAAAGTTCACTCATTCTTATCAGTGTTGTCATGTAACATTTTAATAAGCATTGGTCAGAGGCATAGAGACTGTCTCCTTGTGACATATTTGACTTCTGGGTACTTCCAATTATACTCTGTGCCATATTGAAGATCTGGCCAGGTGGGACTTTCTAGAAGGGGATATATTTTCTTTTTCTTGGACACTACTTCTGCTTAAGAGCTACAAGAGTGTGAAGGATTATTTGAAATATTTTTCAAGCACCAGCATGAAATGTATTCCATATATTCCCATCCAGGTCCTTTTTATGCCTTCTGTAGACATCAGGATATAGGGATTAATTTCTTATGAATGCCAAAGGGGATAGATCATTAACTTGACTGTCTTGGACACTGAGCTTAGCTTCATAGCCCTGACCTTAAAGTACATTTCCCTGGGAGTTTTATGATGTATTGACTAAACATAATTAAGTCATGGATCTGCTGTCTATTCTTTGCCTTACCAGTCTCTACAGCAAGCCATTCAATTCCAACGACATTTACTGAACTATTAAGAAGTACAAAGCCCTGGGCTAGACAAGGGGACAAAGAAGACATAGTCACTTGTCCCCCAGCTTCCCACTGTCTTGGGACAGTTAGGATTTATATGCCTAGACTCTAACACAGGAATATCAAGATGAAATATATCAAAGAATTGTGAAGAATTATCAATCTCATCACAAGGTCTACCATTAATTACTGGGCTGAAATAATAGAGATCAGTACCTCTTGTCTAAAAAAGTAATATTTCAGTCAACAGATTTTTTTAATCACTTGTTCTTTAAACAGTGTAAGAAATACTGACTCACTGATCATTACACACCTCCTTCACTTCTGTCATAATTAATCCAGGCACGTTCTTCTGGTAGCCAACCTTCTTGTTTCTCCACTTTTGGAGCATGTTCGAATGTGCACAAGTAGATTGGAGATCATCTCCTATGAAAATGAAGGGATCTTTTCAGTTTTGGGTTTTGGCTGAAGAGGGGTTCCCCCCACCCACATTTACATTTCTTGATTTCTAGTAATGCTAGTTCAGCTCTATGTTGTACTGAAATTTTTGACAGCTAAGTTGCAACCTTCTGGCTCTATTCTTCTTCAGAGAAAACTCCAGAGTACGTTAACAAAGATTACATGAACCTCTATTGACATGCTGGGAAATCATTTCACAATCTTTCCTCCTTATTGCAAGAAATATGAATGTTGTTGCCTGTCTCTACCACTACTATGGCTTTAAACCAGTCATTCAAGAATTGGATAGAACCAATTCCATAGAGGGAAATATATCCCTCTATCCTAATTTTTAAAAAATAATGTGTGTGGAAATGATTGTATGAAACACAATTTGAATGAAGAATAGTGTGAAACCCAATGTATATGAACTTTGTAAGCAAGCCAATACAAAATAACTGGGGGGGGGGGGAAGAATGATCAAGGGGGAAAAATGGGGCAAACTTAGGGACCCTTAACTTATGGCAGAGATGAGCAAATGTAATAAAAAATGTACCAACAGTAAAAGAAATTTATAGGAAAAATATTTCATCATGTTAGAGCAAGGATTGTGAATACTTGGGAGTTTCACATACTTTGGATATGTTGTTAGGAAGAGCCAGTTCTTGAAAAAAAAGAAGTCATAGGTGGGAACAGAAAAAAAGAGGAAGGCTCTCCATCTCCCCAATAAGGTGGACTAACACTGTGACTGTAGCAAAGGACATGAGCATATATGAGAGTTTGTCAGGATGGTGCAGAGAGGGCAAAGTTCAAAACTGTTGTTCATAGGGTCACTCTGAGTCATAGGCAACTCGATGGCACTTGACAAGGTGAAAGTTAACACAGCAAATTAGGTTCCTCTGCAAAAACTTTTTATACAAATTTTTCCATGCCACTGGTAAAAAAAAAAAAAAAAATTACAATTTATCAGCATTCTCATTGTTTCCATTCTGTTTATTCTAGTTCTGTTGATCTAGTTTCTCATCTTCTCCTTGCCTTCTTATCTGTGCTTTTGGGTAAATTTGACCATTTGGTCTCGTGTTTAAAGGAGTACCTTATCCACTGGTAATATTGCTTATTTTATAAACCGGTCTTTTGTTTGGCTGGAAGATATCATCAAATCTAAGTTCAGACATTATCTTGGGGCAACAGAGTTTGCTCTAGTCTCTATTAATCCAATAAATCAGACTTTTTTTCTTTTTTTATTAATTTTAATAGACATTTATAGAAGTTATGGATTTCCATTCATTCATTGCCACACTTTTCTCCCTGCCCACGCCTCCCCACCAGTTCGCTCCCCTCTCCGAAAAGAAAAAGGAAAAAAAAAATTCCTTCATTAGTATACAATTCCCCCATCCCTTCCCCTCCACCCCCCACCCCGAGTACACTTCTCTATGCAACCTTAATTCTGGATTCCTGTGCGAACCATAATACTTTTTTTAAAAAAAGAACTTGGGTTTATTCTATATTTTCTCCCATTCTAACCAGAATAGAAAGTAGGGGTAGCTGGGCACCATCCAGTTCTTCTGGTCTCAGGCTAGAGTAGACTGTAGTTATGTGCTTTATTGGTCTTCTGGACAAATTTCTACTTTGAGCCTTTGACTATCCTCATTCTCTTTTGCTCTATATAAATAAAAGTCAAATGTTATACCTAAGATGGCTACTCAGAAGCTTTTAAAATCCTTGATAATATTTAACTATCTAGAATGTAGATCTTTATCTTCATGAACTAAGTCATGCAAATTGACTTAATTGTCTGTAAGATTTAATCTTTAAACTTCTAATATTTTAAGGGATCTCTGGCAGCCTAGTGGTAGGGAATTGTGTTGCCAACATAAAGGTACTCGGTTTGAATCCACTAGCTGTTCCATGTGATTAACTGCCATTGAAAATCTACTAGAAGATCAGCCATTAGTCCATTCTGACTCAATGACACATAACAGGCGTAATAACAGCAATACTGAGCTCTGGTGGCCTAGAGGTATGTACTCACCCATTGCCATCAAATGGATTCCAACTCAAACCAACCCTACAGAACAGAGTAAGTTTGTGATAGACAGACTGCCACCTTTTTCTCCCAAAGAGTGATTCATGGCTTCAAACCACCAAACTCTCTGTTATCAGCTGAACCTTTAAATAGTGTGCCACTACGGCTTCCTTGTGTATGTATGTGTGCATTTGTGTGCATAAGTGCACATGGTATATATTTATACATATATGTCTTAGAGCAGAGAGAAAGTGTGTGTGTGTGTGTGTGTGTGTGTGTGTGTGAACTTGCAATTTCAATTTTAATGGTTAATTTCAGAAACTGAAACTCACAACACAGAGGACTACTAGGCAGAAAGTGCTTTGATAGCATCACACAAATTTCCACATTTAAACTGTATGTGTGGTTAATTTTTAAAGGATTACTCTGCTTTTCCACCAAGACATTTCATATAAACCTTGGTTTCTTTTTTAAAATGAGAAAGATATCTGCCCCTATGAAATTTCAAGTTGACTCTGGGAGTAAACAAGATAATGTTAGTCAACCCATTGTACATGAAAGAAAGGACTTGTCATTATTCTCCAATATTGTTTAGATCCTTTGCTTTAGATCTTTCAGAACACATAGACTACAAGGCCATTTAGCCCTTGTTGATATTGAAGATGGACTTCTGTCTTTTTAAAAATCAAATCAAAATTTTATTCATTGTTGTTGTTAGATGCCAGAGAGTGGGTTCTGACTCCTGCTGACCCTATGAACAGCAGGCAGGGAAAACTTGGTGGATCCTGAGCCATCCTTAAGATCTCTACTATGGTTAAACCAATTTTTGTAGTCACTGTGTCAACTCATAAACATTCTAGTGAAGCATGCATAATGTATCAAGCTGTTAACCAAAGGGTCAGTGGTTCAAATCCATCAGCTGCTTTCTTGGGGTGGAGGGGAATGGATCATTTCTTCCTGTAAAGATTCACAACCTTGGAAAAACCAATGGTGGATTTTTTTTTGGTTGGAACTCACTCAACAGTAGCAGAGTTTATTCATGTAGGAATGGAAAAGGAACAGAGATGATTAGAATTAAAAATTCTGGCATAGATTGATGGGACTAAAGTGTCCTTTGGGTTATAGGTCCCTCCATCTGGGAGACCTTGCCTCCATGGCTGTGGGGCCATCCCAGGGGCCAAACAAAACAAGAGACTTTAGTATACAGAATTTCAAGTAGAGGAAAGAATGTTCTTAGCTCTGTCCAACATAGGGCTGACTTGAGAGCCTCTGCATATAAGCTGACTCAGCTGGCAGCCCTGATCTCCCTCCACACCAGAGACAAAGTAAGACATTAAGCTGAGGGGGAAAAGAGGAGTAGGGGGAGGGTGAAAGCAAGCAATCTCCTTTGCTTGTGGGGAGAAGAGACTGAAGTTTACCCAGGGTTACAGGTCCCTCCATCTAGGGGTCCTTGCATCCATGGCCGCGGGAACATTCCAGGAGCCAAACATGACAAGAGACTTTAGTATACAGAACTTCAAGCTAAAGAAAGAATTTTCCTAGCTGCGAGGCGAGGTGAGGCGAGGCGAGGCGAGGATGATTTGAGATCCCCTGCACACAAGCTGCTGATTTGAGATCCCCTGCACACAAGCTACTCGAGTTGGCAGCCTTGATCTCTAATTTCTTGCCATTCCAGAAACAAAGGAAGGCATTAAAGCTTCAGGAGAAAAGGGGCATGAGAAATTGCTTGAGTAGAGCACCTGGTCTCACACCACTCAGCCACTTCACACATCAAGGAGACCTATAGAGTTGGTGTCAGGGGACTATATCAAGGCAAGATTCCTACAGCGCTGCAGTGTAGAACAGAGAGAACCTCAAGGACTTTAGGAAAGGCAAATTTTCCAGAAAGGATTTACGGTAA